>NW_028292149.1:852500-1190000 GCF_963383615.2 Lipophrys pholis
TCATTCCATCAGTCCTCAGAGGAGCAGAGGACGTCCACACAATGACGCCACTCTGAACCGTCTTGAGCTCATCTGGACATCTTCTGCCAGTCTGACCCTGTTTGAACCACTTCCTGTTCCACTGATGGTTTCCAGCTCAGTTTGAGGCTCGTCTTCTCTTGGCCAAGAAAGAAGAAAATATTTTTAATAAATCGATCAAACCAAACCATTGATACAAAGACAAGTGAAGATGTATGAAAAGGAGGAAGCAGAAGCTGATTAAATCTTCTCCAGTCAATCTGTTTGTTTGTTGTTTCTTTATCCAGTCACACACTCCTCTCCTCAGGAGCCCACAGTCAATGAAAGACAGTACAGGAGTGTGTGAGCCACGATGGAGACAACCAAACAATCCACAGAAGATCTGGACCACACTAAAAAGTCCCTGGACTTCCTGTCAGAGGAGGTTTCTGCTGTCAGGACCACAGAGGGTACTCTGTCTGATCGGGTGGAGCGACAGGTGGTCCAGGGGAATAGAGGTGGAGCAGAACACCCTGGAGGTCCGTCACCTGCTGCCCAGGAGGAGCAACAACCACAAAGCAGCCATCATCATGACGTTTGTCAAGACAAAACATCAAACTGAGCTCCTGAAACAAGGGAGGAAACAGAGGAGGGGACGTCTACATCAATGGACATTTGACCAAAAGGAAGGGGGACATCAGCAGGAAAGCCCGCTTCCTGAAGAAACAGGGGAGGATCCAGGCAACGTGGACCTCAGATCTTCATCAAGCTGAACGGGACACCGGAGGAGGAGAAGGTCCTGGTGATCCCAGACATGGAGGAGCTGGAGAGATTTAGCTGAGTACTGGACAAAAGGTCAAACTACAGGGACTCACCACGTTCTGAAGACACTCAATATGAGGACGAACTCATCATCAGCTGCTGACTGATCATCAACTACAATGACCGTCAACTCCAATCATCTAGAAGTGAAATCATTTCATTCCACTGAACACAAACATCAGGACATGGAGGACGATGTTGACGGACAATACCTTCTACTAGGACATCACTGACAACTGCTGCTCCGACTCTGAAGATCAATTCAAACAGACAATAAACTTTCTGTGATACATTTCAACAGCAGGAGCTTTGGAGTCAAACTTTAGTCCAACCAAACAGTATGGAGGACATTTCAAACAACCTTCAGTGTTTTTACCGTCTCTGAAACGTGGATCTGCACTGAGAAGGAAGCTGATTGGACCTGATGGACACGAGTTCAGCTACTTGAACAGAGAGAGGAGGACTGGTGGAGGAGGAGCTGTATATGTGGAGGTATTATTGGTGTAAAAGGTTTGTGTACTTGTAAAAGTGAATTTGTAGTTGTGTACCGTGAGTTGTGTACCTGAAGAATTGTTTTGTGTACCTGAAGATTTGTGTACCTGTAGAATTGTTTTGTGTACCTCTGGAATTGTTGTGTGTACCTGTAGATTTGTTTTGTGTACCTGTAGAATTGTGTACCTGTAGAATTGTTGTGTGTACCTGTAGAATTCTTTTCTCTCCATAAATACAACACCACACTTACAAAGTCACAACTTCTTCATTACAGGAGCACAAATCCTGTTTTACAAGTCACGGATTAAAAAACCTGTCATGCTGATATTTTTCTTCCAATTGTTGCAGTACATCTGGTGAAAAACATATTTGTGCTCCTGTATCGAGGTGAAGTTCTTCCACACGAGTCACAGATTGTTTTCTTCATCTACTAATCACACATGGCGGCTCTCAGCTGAGATATGTGGTGAAAAAGACCTGTGCGTTCAGTCAGTGAAGAAAAGGGGCGGTGCTTATCTGAGATTGACGGACTTCACAGCCAACCAGGAGAGAGGGTTTTGTCCCGTCTCATAGAGCCACATTAATAGATCACATATTCACAAACCTGATAGACAATAAAACTATAAGTGGATTATTGATTAACAATATCAACAATCATTTCCTGGTTCGTCTACAGAACTGAGAGTCTGTATGAAGTGAAGACAACACTGATAAAGCATAAGAATCGTTTTTTTATACCTTCAAACTGTTTTATGATAAAAACTGTCCAATAAAGAAATACACTGAAATAAATAAGTATTAAGACACACCATGGATCACAAATGAGTATAAAATACAATACCTGTAAAAAAAAAGAACACACTTTAAGTAGAATTCATTAAATATAGAACTGAAACAGCAGAGAATAAATACTAAAAATATATTAGTAAATTAACAACTATTTCATGGATATCTAAACCAGAATACTATAGATATTATTAGATAAGAATACAAACAAGATGAAAAGCATTTGGAATATATTGAATAATGTCATTAGAAACAGATCAAAACAAAGTAGTATTCCACACTTTTTTACTAATAATGAAAAGAACATTGATGATATGAATGATCATTAGCAATCCTGTTTCTGAAGCTTCCTGCCCTGATCACAACACCCCTTAATACAACTACATGGAGCGGCAATATGTTGCTGGCAGGAAGCTGTGGTCTGTCAGGAGGACATTGTTTAGAGACACAGGACATTTCAGGAGCACCAGGAGACACAAACACACCACTGATATGCTTCCTGCCATCAATGTGGACATGAAGCTTGGAGAAGCTGAGGATTGAAACAAGGAGCTCAAACATACTAAGCCTCCTCCACCACTGAGCTCCACCCTCTCTGGTTCCTCTCTTTTTCTGGATTGTTTTTCCAACTGAATCAGGTCCTGAAAGACAATGAGTCCAGGTCCTGAGAAGCAGATCTTCCTGTCCCACAGTGAAAGCAGTGATTGTGTCTCTGCTTGCTAAGTGGTGTCCTCATCAGGGGCCGTAAGCTGTGTACTGAACATGTGTCCTGATGGGGAGACACAAGACAGACAGGCTCTGACACGTCTCACTCACAAACATGAGACACTTTCCTGTCCCATTCTACAAACTTCAGGTGAAGCCACTCAAAGTAGTGATGGTGTTCTGGTGGTGAGCATAGCTGCTGAGGTGACTCAGGTGGTGATGAGGAGAATGAAAAGAACTTCACTGATGCCGTCTTGCGTGCACATAGAAACTATTTCATATCAAATTGGTGGCATCAGAATCACAGACGATGGAATGAGTCTGAGGCAGCAGCGTGTCAATATGCTTCTCTCGCAGAGCAGAAGTTCTGGCTGATTTTATACCGTTAAGAGATGGTGAACATGTGATTTACCTGTGAGGTGCAAAACAACTGATATGATCAGAACATCAAGATAAAAACAACATGGATCTTTGCTCAGAGGCTTTACAAGCCGCACCCATCATAACAGGGTGAATCATTAACCTGTAGCCTGGTCTTCTCAACGCCAAGCTCCAGGGTGCGGAATAAGTAGATAAGAAAAGAAATTTCATATGGAAAATATACTTCACTGCCTTCCAAGCAGGGGACCTGGGTTCGATTCCCGGCCGTCACAGAGGAGTGACTTTACAAGCTTGTATGTCTGATCTTTTCCAGTTCATTCAAATGGTTCTCTCATGATCATCAAATGTCCAGGTAGAGCAGGGGTGTCCAATCTCGGTCCTCCAGGGCCCCTGTCCCGCAGGGTTTAGCTCCTCCCAGTTCCAACACACCTGATATCAATGAGGGGCTCGTTATTGTTCTTTTTAACACCCTTGGTGATGACATCATCATTAGATCCAGGTATGCTGAAGCAGTTGGTCATTGTGGTATCGACGTCTGTTACCAACTGAGATTGGCTGTCCCGTGTGTTGTTTTGCCCGGAGACGCTTACGAAGCAAACTGAGTCTAGGATGTTTCAGTCGTTCTAATCTCAGGTCAGTGACTCTGAGAGACTCCTGCAGGTGAATCACGGAACTGCTCCGGGTTCTCCACGACTCACTGGTGCAGGCATTTTTTATTCCAACTCAGAGGAGCATTGAAGCTCAGTTACACATATTATTTTCCCTCCCTTCACCCCCTTCTAATGTGAGCCCTTCTTCTTCACAGTGCGACCACAACACAATGTTGATTTCAGTGTGATTCAGGGAGCCGCTACAGAGGAGCTGAAGAGCCACATGTTGAGCAGCTGTCATAAGAAAGAGCAGTTAAAGGAGCAGCTTCTTCTCTCCACAAGTTTCCTCACACATGGAAAAGTGTCTGTAAGAAGAAGTGAAGAGAGTTCAGGTGAGAATCTGTCAGCTCTTTAGAAGCTTCCACAACGGAGCAAAAGACTTTCTAACTTCTCTTTTTCTCTTTCATTCACACCATCACAAACCTCTGACAGCTGCTTTCTTCTTCTTCACCTGTTGGACAATCATCTCCTTATTTATCATCCAGACACTTCATTCTTTCCCTGAAACCTCCATCTCACATTAATCCTATTAATTGTTTTTTTTTTCATGTTTCTATATTTTCTTCTCTCATCTTATTTCCTCTTATAATGCATTGTATTATATTTAAGTGAAAATGGTGGTAAATTGTATAGAAAGAATGTTTGTTTGTTGTTCTAGTATTAAACTATTATCTTATTGAAAATACATGAGTTTATGTTCCATTGCTTCATTACACATTCAGGATTGCTTGAAGTTGAGCACTTTTGCAATTTGTTTTGTTTTGTTTCAGAAAATGGCTTCAAAGAAGAGCCACAAGGCGATGGATGACCCGGAGTCGCGTTCACGCCTCACAATGTTTGCAGCCACTGGTGCCGGGCCGTCCAGCGCAGGCAGAACCTCTGGCACCACCTTTACAATAAGGTGGTGCCGGGCCGTCCAGCGCAGGCAGCAGGCAGAACCTCTGGCACCACCTTTACAATAAGGTGGTGGCTGGCCATCCAGCGCAGGCAGCAGGCAGAACCTCTGGCACCACCTTTACAATAATCCTGCTCCTGCTCCTCCTCCTCCTCCTCCTCCTCTTCATTTGTTGGTTCATTAGAAGTTGTAGAGATTTTTTCTTGTTGCTCTAAATTCTTTGTTGAGGTTTGAATCCCGTTCCTTCATGTTGGACCTTAACAAGTGTCCTTCAGAGGACAATGAGACTCTGGAACCTTCAGAGAGTGACCTGGTGTGTGTGGGAGTTTTTCAGCTTGTGTAGAGTGGAGCAGGAGCTGTTCACCACCTTCACCTCCATCACCTGAGGACTTGTCCACAGCACAGAGAGTGAGCTGAATGGACAGAGAGCGTTGGACTGATTGTGTCTTGAAAGTGAAATGAGTCCTCCGCTGTGTGTTGGTCACACTGAGTGATCTGCACCGTCACACAGCGGTCAACAGGGGGCAGCAGCAGCTTCAACAAAACACCTGAGCCTCTGAGCCTGTAGTGACAGCTGGCCTTGATAGGTGGAAAGAGTCCAGTGGAGGTTGTAGTGAGGTGGGCGGAGCTTCTAGTTCTACCATAGAACTTGTCCTCAAAGGTCTGCTGAGTGTCTCTTATCATGCTGCTGCTCTGTACAGTGTGGCCGTGCTGACTCGTCACATCAGGACTCAACATGTCTCCTCTGAGAAGCGTCCCAGCTGATGGGGGATGTCCAGGTTGCTCATGGTGTTGCTCAACATGTTCTTAGGTGCTCCACCCTGGAAACATCAACTGGGCTCACATTTCCAAGGTGAGACTGTTGAGGACATGAAAAGAGAGACAGTGTCAATGAGCCTCAGCTTTGCTCCAGATGCTCTGTGTGTGGAACCTTGTTAGAACCTTTTCAAGGTTCACTACTGTGGGAAGAGTGATCTGACACTGACCGCTGAGCAAACTCTGAGCTTCAAACTGTTTAGGAAGACATTTTCTACAAACTGTGGAATGAAAGAACTAACGTGTCCACCAAACTGTCCTTCTGTCCTCATGCTTGGAATCAGAACTGCAGCAATTCAACCAAATCTTCATTAGTTTGGTCCAGAAGTTCTCTTCATTGTTTCTTCTGTTTAAGGCCTCGGTGCTTCAATGCTACAATTCTTTCCTCCCACTCAAGAGTCCCGGGTTCAATTCCCAGCCCATGCATCAATCAATGACTGTCCCAATCATAGAACCATTGTTCTGTCTAGTTCCAGGATCTTCTCTTCACAAGTGGTTCCACCACTACACCTTGAAGAGCCTGGATTTCCAGGAAGTTGATGTGCTTGTTAAAGTTTTAGATCAAAGAGTGAGACACACTTTGATCTGTAACTTAATGAGTCTTTATTCCAGGAGGTTCTGGACCTTCAGTCTTTCTAATCATTGATTGATTCAACTTGTGTTGGAACCAAAAGAACAAACAAGAACATTTTCATCTGTGGTGATTCAAACGTCACTTCTAGTAACAACATTTCATATCTATGGTCCAAATCCAGCTTTTACACATTTTACACCTTGAGCCTCCTCCTGCAGCTCCTCTTGCACCTACTCCTGCACACATCCTGCGCATCTTCCTGCACCTCCTCCTGCGCCTCCTTCTGCGCATCCTCCTGTGCCTCCTCATGTGCCTCCTCCTCCACCCCCTCCTCCTCCACCCCCTCCTCCTCTTCCTCCTCCTATTCATCCTCCTCTTCCTCCTCCACCCCTCCCCTCCTCCTCTTCCTGCACGCATCCTGCACCTCCTTCTGCACCTCCTCCTGCGCCCCCTGCTACACACATCCTGCGCCTCCTCTTGCACACATCCTGCACCTCCTCCTGCGCCTCCTCATGCACACATCCTGCACCTCCTCCCGCACACATCCTGCCCCTTCTCCTGCACCTCCTCCTGCGCATCATCCTGTGCCTCTTCCTGCTACACATTCTGCGTCTTCTCCTGCACCTCCTCCTGCACCTCCTTCTGCGCCTCATCCTGTGCCTCCTCCTGTGCCTCCTCCTGTGCCTCCTCCTGCACACATCCCATGCCTCCTCTTGAATACATCCTGCGTCTCCCCCTGCACCTCCTATTGCACCTCCTTCTGCACCTCCTCCTGGGCCTCCTACTCCACTCCTCATCCTCTTCCTCCTCTTCCTGGACACACCCTGCACCTCCTTTTGCGCCTCCCCCTGCATACATCCTTCTCCTCAACATGTGCCTCCTCCAGCAGACATCCTGCGCCTCAATCTGCGTGTTCTTCTGCGCCTCCTCTTGCATCTTCTCATGCGCCTCCTCCTGCATACATCCTTGATCTCATCTTACGCCTCCTCCTGCACCCCTTTCAGCACAATCCTTTGCCTCCTCTTGCACCTCCTCCTGCGCCTCCTCTTGCACACATTTTGCACCTCCTCCTGCAACCATCCTGCACCTCCTCCTGCGAATCCTCCTGCACCTCCTTATCACATCCAAACTGTAAAAACATTGTTGGATATGTTTGTTTCTTTAAGAAACTCAGACCAACTTGTTACTACAGAAGAGTTTTAGTTCCACTCATGAGAAAATAAAATAAGAGTTTGTTTCTTTTCATGCAATTTGATAGAAAGTCAAAAAACAATGTTAAGATATTTTTTCATCATGATCTTTGAAAAAGGTTGAATTACAGGGTCGTTATGCAGAACATCCTGTCCATCCACCAGGTGGCGCTATCACTGTGACTGTATATTGGTCTATGGAATTGATCAGAGCAGGACTCTGATCACACATGTAAAGAACTGTATAATAAGTGTAGTACTGAGTAACAGTCACCTTGATCCAGTGATACAACATAGTAACACCAGGACAACAAAAGCTGCCGTCACAGTGAGGAATTAATATTCCAACAAACAAACAGGCTCACACGGGGGGCGGAGCCTCAAAAGAACTCAATGAAAATGTAAAGTAAAGGAAGAGCAGTGAGGAAGCTCTGCCTGAAACGTCTGTGCTGGAATAAAGTGAAACTGACTGATCACAGTGTTTCTATTGTCCCATGAATTAATATTGTAGAATCTCACAAAGTGACTCATTAAGAGAGTCGCTCATTTTCTGCAGCAATCCTTCAGGTTAACTGGTGAAGGTGTGTGTGTGTGTGTGTGTGTGTGTGTGTGTGTGTGTGTGTGTGTGTGTGTGTGTGTGTGTGTGTGCCTGGTTGGAGGAGAAGTGAGGGTGGAGCAGCCAGTTACTGCTAAAACTAACTAACATGTAGGTGAAAATAGAATAAATGTTTTTTTCAAATTAAAGTGAACATGAAAGTGGAAATGGGAGTTTTCTTTTTATTAAAATGAAAATTAAGGTGAAAATAAGATTTTCTATCAAAGTAAAGTGACTATTAATGAGGGATCTGGTGGAATTGTTGGGACGTCGCCTCAAAGAGCGCTGGGATGTTGAGACTGGCCGGGCGAGGCGAGTGTGTGTGTGTGTGTGTGTGTGTGTGTGTATGTGTGTCTGGCTTCTGTCTTTGTTACAAAAGAAGCTTTCGAAAGGTAGAGCGCCCTGGGACAGTCGCCACAACTCGAGTGTTTGTGAAAGTAATTTTTCCTCTTTAGATGCTTGTTGTGCTTTATTTGGAGGTTTTTGTTTGCAGCAATTTTGAATGCCATGAAAAATCTGCTTCACGCAAACTTAAGGATACTGTTACTCTTTTGATTCAAGCATCACATCTGAGACCCTGGACTTTCATGCAAGCATGTAGAACCAGTTCAGCTCACCTACACTCATCTTCCCTCACTAACAACCACCAGACAACGACGGATACAAAGAAGAGAGCGAAGCACAGGAGCCACTAAAGACTAACTCAGCTGTCTGCAGGAACTATGTGTGCCCTATATGTGGACTGCTATTAGAGCAGAGAGGACACAGAGAGACACAGCTTAATGTTTCGACCAAACAACATGCTGACAGAAGCATGAAAATAACAGAAAATCTCGATATTCTGTTAAGTTTTGAGGGTTTACTTCTCTCACTTCCTGCCTCTCAATGTTGGCTGGACAAAAACCTGCTGAAGTAAGTGGTAATTAATTTTCTATCCGCTGGTGAAAAGCTTTGGTTTCTCTTTCACCTTGAATATAAAGCACTTCTTTTAGAACAGAACACAAATAATCTTCAAATGAGTATTGGTCTCTGCATTTTTCATATTCAGTTGAGAAGCCAAAGTGAGAAAACTAAAGCTATTGATGAATTAATTTATTTACTCTTTGGTTTTTGGACTCACTGATTCATTTACCTTCTTAAAAATATATATAAATGCGTGCTTGTAATAAAGTATTTCTTAAATATACCCTACCCTTACCGTGGTCAAAACCTTTTTGATTCAATCTCGTCTTTTTGGCCCTGCCCCAAAATGGATTGATTTAGCATTTTTGTTTTAGAAAAGAGTTTTGTTTGCACTCATTGTGAAAATATCAGCTGAAAATGTAGTTAGCATGTCAGGCCATGAGTTGGGGCTGTTACTTATTTTTGCGCACGCAGAGAACAATTCGATATAAACATCAACAATGGTGAATATGTGCACACTCATATGGACAGACGATGAAGTTGGATTGTTATTACGGTGACTGTCAACTCTAAAACTGTCAAGTCCCAGGAGACTATGGACTGGGCGTCATGACACTCTGGAGGCAAACATTCTCATTGTTGTCCGTTCTTTCCATTCCAGTAAACATGCATTTTTGCCCCGTTCCGTTTTCAAAAAGTTCCACCTTGAGAGCCGTTACCAAAAAGTTGTGTTTTCAGTGATTCAGAGCACAGTTGTTGTGGAAACAGAAAGCTGAAACACAACAAAGTTGTCCATTTTCACTTGAAAATGATGTCATATAAACAGGGCCTTAAGTCTTTTTCAGGTTTTGCAAAAACATGTTAAAATGAAATTGTTGCAATGTGCTGGTACGTCGTTGCACTAAAAATCAGGGAACATTTGGTTGTTTTTAAATTTCCATGCCGCCATTTTACCATTCTGGCCCTCTCAAGTTCAAATTAGGTCGACAGCTCTTGCTTTGGAGGGTAAAGATGGGGTTGGTATTGGCTGGCATTATATCTTTAAAATCTCTATTAAGAGTCTTGATTTGCTGTTTTCTCATGTCCTGGTGAAGCTTGTTGGGTAAACAGCATCAGGGTGTAGTGGTTGCCACTGTTACCTAACAGGAAAAAGGTTTGTTCATAAGTATTTTGCTTTCTTCTTTTAGGCCAGTAGGATTTTACAAAATCCCTTTGCCGTGTTTGGACGGTGTTTTACTATCTTCATCAAAAAGACAATCTGTCCTTCTATCAGCTGGTGTCACTGACAGGTCATCCACCGCCCGATGATGTTTCTCATGATGACTGGAGAAATATTTATGAACACACATGGCACTAAATGGCCATGTGTGTTTTGTGTGAGTGTATATTGTGTGGTTGCTTGTGTGTTGCTTTTTGGGATTACAGTGATAAACTAGCAGCTTTTTCCACTAATGTCAATTTTGGTTTTGACTCTACACTGGATAAAACATGTACAACATGCGGACAGATGGATGGATGGGAGGGTAAATTATGGTAGAATGGGTTAATAGATAAAGGATGGAAGGATGATGGACACCCGTCAGTTTACTTGCCCATTTTCCGTGGAAAATTCTATACACATATTCTCTGTATTACAGGTTTAGCCTTTAGAAATAAGACATAGCTTGTTTCTCTTTGTTCTTACTCTATGTCTGCAGAAAACATAATTGGTAGAAGTTAAATGGCCTTCATTGTCTCTGTTGGGTAGGTTTGTATTAAATCCACCTTGATCCATAACTACACAAAGTCGCACCAGTGGGGATCAGGGGAAATACTCACTGTGGAAGTAATCCGTCAGCAAACCTCTGAACCCAAGTCCACTTCTCTAACATTGAGGCCACCACTGCTCGATGGCCTCAAGCTGCCACAGACAGTGGAGAGATGCTGTAATAAAACCTTTACAAGCAATGGTCAGTGGATAGAACATGGATGCTTTCATTGAAAGAAGCATTTTCCATTTTAGACTTTTACTCTGCTGGTGTAAAATAGATTAAGATCTTACTTTCCAATAAAACACTCTATTGGTTTACCATCGAATCATACTATGTCAAGGAAAAGTAAAGTCATCATGGCGCAAAAGGCAAAACACCAAACACATGAAGGATTGATGATTACGGATACATCTCTGTTGTTGTTTTGAGGTAAGTGTGCAATAAATCCTCCCTCGCTGGCCGAGGTAGACTATAAACTACACACACACCACTAAAAGTCCGATGTCTGCAAATAAAAGTACATAGCTCCAATGTGTGGTAAAATATTTATGCACCCTCTCTGCGTTTGTAACAATTGCATTTTCTGCCAAACTCTGTCCTCCGAGCCGTCCTGGGACACGCCGGCTTTCTGCTGAGTCAATAACTGCAGGTACTGGGAAAGCGTTGAACAGAAAGTCTTAAACTAAAAAGACATTGGAGCAGCTTCTTCATTGGTCTTCCTTCTGCTCTATAAATTCAAAATAAGAAGGGTAATACTGTAAAACTGTGAGAACTACCAAAAGGTCATTGCGAAGAACCACAGAAGAATAACCAATAAAAGAAAACCATAATGAATATGTAATGTGCCATTAGAGGTGTTTTGACTATAAACTGAAAAATGTATGTTAAAGTCATTGACCACCATCTTGGTTTAGCTGAGTTTATTTCATTCATATAAAAAAAAGAAAACAAGAAAATAATACAATACAAAACAATATTGAACAAAAGTTTTCAAATTGCTGAATGAAATGGAGCAGAAAGAAGATGAACTAATATACTCATTATTATCTCAAATAACAATTTTCCATAAAAATTAAAAGCAAATAGCAATTAAAACAGACAACAGATAGATGTCAACACAAATGAGTCAGAACAGAGCAGTCCCTGGAAAAACTAGTTATTGAGGTACAATCAGAGGACTGGGAACTCATTTATAAATACAAGAGAAAGTGAAATATAAAGATGTTTAATGGATGACAAAGGGCTTAAAAAATGTGTGATAAATGATGAATGAAGGAGATGGAAAATAAATACAAGAAATGTAAAACAAAGTTCACACATATGATGAGAAAATGTAAGAAGAATTCTTTTAAGAAAGTACCAGAAAACAATCAAGACCATGTCAGCAGTACATAGAAGGTTCTACATAGTATCATTCAACAGGCTTCCAGTAAGGATACCGTTATTGAAAACAGACACACTTCACAAACTACATACCCACAATTCTCCCAAATCCTAGAAAAACTCTTCAACGACATACTAGATACATTCAGAGAAATGAAATCTAATTCATTAAATCTAGGTCAAACCAAAATCATGATATTTGGAAAATATGAAATAAATATACAGGTAAAGGTTCAAGTAGAGAGTGTAAATAGAGAAAAGGTGATTGAAGACAAATTTCTAGAAAAATGTAAGGATGAGTACGAGCACATTACAACTCTACAAAGTTGATTTCCTTTGATCTGAGCGTCTCCATGGCTCCAGTGCTGATCTCCTATCAGATCAAAGGAGATCAGTGCCTTTTGCCATGGAGATGCTCAGATCCAAGATTTCCTCCGGCTTTGATCTCCGTTGATCTCCATCCGGTGCCTCTCCCATCCACTTTGTGATGAAAGGCTCATTATTGTTCTTTTTCACAACCTTGGTGATGACGTCATCATTAGATTCAGGTATGCTGAAGCAGGCGGAGAACTAAAACATGCAGGACACCAGCACTCTCTGACCCAGTTTGGACACCCTGTCGTAGACCATCAAGAGACAGCTTAGTTTTATCCTACTGATGACGTGTTGCTGCAATAGTCATCTTGCTCAGTTTCAAGTTTTTTCCCACAGACACCAGAGCACTCTGTAACAGGATTTGACAGATAGTGACGGGGCGCGGCCAGCAGGGGGCAGCAGCGAGGCTGACTTGCTCTTTGACCGTGTGACTGTGGTGACCAAATCCAGGGGGCGTATTACATTGGTTATTGATGTAGCTTAAAGAGGTGGAACAGATTAAACATTCAATGAAACAATCAGCAAATAAAAGTCAAATGAAGAAAATGTACAAGGGCTTATTAGTCAATGATATCAGTGATTTCATGTCTGTTTGTTTTTTTACTATTTCCAATAAAAACCACAGAAAGATTAAAAGAGACAACAGATGGATATCATTACAAATGAGTCAGAAGAGAGGAATCCCTCGATAAACTAGTTAATGAGGTACAATCGGATGACTGGGAACTCATTTATAAAGGAAAAGACGCCCTGTCACTATGAGTGTACAATCAAACAATACAAGAGAAAGTGAAATATGGATCTGGACTCTGGGAGCAGTGGGCGGAGCTGAGGTTGCACCGTGAGAGAGAGAGAGAGAGAGAGAGAGAGAGAGAGAGTGAGTGGACCAAGATAGAGACTGAGACTGAGACTGAGTTTTACACTCGGACTTGGACTTGGAGTGGAGTGGATTAGTCTGGAGGCCCAGGCACATGACAACCTCAGCTTCCACTCAGAGCCCAGACCAGCTGTTCAGATTTGGACACTTGGAGCTGAGAAGGGGGAGGCTCCATGATTCCTGTTCATGCAGAGGTTTTATTTCCCTTTGCCACTGAAGGCAACACACTCACTAGCCACCAGTCCACAGATGAAAACACAAAATCATATGTGTACACAGAAAGTCCAGTTAAGATGGAGACGGGTTGTGAATGACACAGATGCTACTGGTACAGTATGAGAGTCTGACTGCTTTCAAAAGGTCCAGTGATCATACAAGCGTATCAGTCACTCTCATACTTTCTCATGGTTCTATTGACAATGAGAAGCAACAACACAACACTACTGCTTGGACATGTTTGCTGGATCACATCATGGATGATGGATGATGGATGGATGGATGGATGGATGATGGATGTAATATACAGACATGACTTATGTTCACTCTGGAGGTGAGGGGGGAACTCCTGTTCTCACTTTCATTGTCACTTTAATTTGAAAAAAACATATATTCTATTTTCACCAAGATGTTAGTGAGTTAGTTTTACCAGTAAATGGCTGCTCCATCCTCACTTCTCCTATAACCAGGCCCAAACACACACACACACACACACACACACACACACACACACACACACACACACACACAACAGCCGGGCCTCCTGGGGGTCGTTTGGAGGGTCATAATTTATTTACACATGTTATAGATAATATCAAAGTAAGTGGTGTATTAGTCAATGATATCAGTGATTTCATGTCTGTTTGTTTTAGTTTTTTTACTATTTACAATAAAAACCACAGAAACATTAAAACAGACAACAGATAGATGTCAACGCAAATGAGTCAAAACAGAGCAGTCCCTGGAAAAACTAGTTATTGAGGTACAATCAGATGACTGGGAACTCATTTATAAATACGAGAGAAAGTGAAATATAAAGATGTTTAATGGATGACAAAGGGATTAAAAAATGCATCCAAGGAGAAGAATACATGACATAGAGAATCCAATAAATGATGAACGAAGGAGATGGAAAATAAATACAAGAAATGTAAAACAAAGTTCACTCATATTATGAGAAAATGTAAGAAGAATTCTTTTAAGAAAGTACCAGAAAACAATAAAGACCATGTCAGCAGTACATAGAAGGTTCTACAAAGTATCATTCAACAGGCTTCCAGTAAGGATACCGTTATTGAAAACAGACACACTTCACAAACTACAGACCCACAATTCTCCCAAATCCTAGAAAAACTCTTCAACGACATACTAGATACATTCAGAGAAATGAAATCTAATTCATTAAATCTAGGTCAAACCAAAATCATGATATTTGGAAAATATGAAATAAATAAACAGGTAAAGGTTCAAGTAGAGAGTGTAAATAGAGAAAAGGTGATTGAAGACAAATTTCTAGAAAAATGTAAGGATGAGTACGAGCACATTACAACTCTACAAAGCTGATTTCCTTTGATCTGAGCGTCTCCATGGCTCCAGTGCTGATCTCCTATCAGATCAAAGGAGATCAGTGCCTTTTGCCATGGAGATGCTCCGATCCAAGATTTCCTCCGGCTTTGATCTCCGTTGATCTCCATCCGGTGCCTCTCCCATCCACTTTGTGATGAAAGGCTCATTATTGTTCTTTTTCACAACCTTGGTGATGACGTCATCATTAGATTCAGGTATGCTGAAGCAGGCAGAGAACTAAAACATGCAGGACACCAGCACTCTCTGACCCAGTTTGGACACCCTGTCGTAGACCATCAAGAGACAGCTTAGTTTTATCCTACTGATGACGTGTTGCTGCAATAGTCATCTTGCTCAGTTTCAAGTTTTTTCCCACAGACACCAGAGCACTCTGTAACAGGATTTGACAGATAGTGACGGGTCGCGGCCAGCAGGGGGCAGCAGCGAGGCTGACTTGCTCTTTGACCGTGTGACTGTGGTGACCAAATCCAGGGGGCGTATTACATTGGTTATTGATGTAGCTTAAAGAGGTGGAACAGATTAAACATTCAGATGAAACAATCAGCAAATAAAAGTCAAATGAAGAAAACGTACAAGGGCTTATTAGTCAATGATATCAGTGATTTCATGTCTGTTTGTTTTTTTACTATTTCCAATAAAAACCACAGAAAGATTAAAACAGACAACAGATGGATATCATTACAAATGAGTCAGAAGAGAGGAATCCCTGGATAAACTAGTTATTGAGGTACAATCGGATGACTGGGAACTCATTTATAAAGGAAAAGACGCCCTGTCACTATGAGTGTACAATCAAACAATACAAGAGAAAGTGAAATATGCATCTGGACTCTGGGAGCAGTGGGCGGAGCTGAGGTTGCACCGTGAGAGAGAGCGAGAGAGAGAGAGAGAGAGAGAGAGAGAGAGAGAGAGAGAGAGAGAGAGAGAGAGAGAGAGAGAGAGAGAGAGAGAGAGGACCAAGATTGAGACTGAGACTGAGTTTTACACTTGGACTTGGACTTGGAGTGGAGTGGATTAGTCTGGAGGCCCAGGCACATGACCACCTCAGCTTCCACTCAGAGCCCAGACCAGCTGTTCAGATTTGGACACTTGAATGAATGAATGAATGCTTTATTTTGGTTAAAAATAAAAACTAAATCATGTTTTTACAAAATAAACAGACAGCAACCGAAAAAAGAATAGGCTGAAGCCTCAAGGCTTAGTTTATGCCTATCCTGTACCATCATAGCATTAACTGAATAATTCACAATAAAACATCACTAATACTCCATTACTACTGAAAAATCTAATTCAATCAAATTTCATTGTAACCTTTGATAATTTTAGACTTTAAAGTTTTCTTGAAAACATACATAGAATTACACATCTTTATTTCATCATTAAGTCCATTCCATAATTGTACACCCAGAACTGACACACATCTGTACCTGATATTAGTTCTTACTTTGTGAGTGTCAAACATTAGCAAACCCCTTAGGTTATAAATCCCCTGCCTTAGTTTAAACAATTTTTGAATACAACCTGGAATTGTCTTATTTACCACTCTAAACATAATTTCTAGTGTTTTTGAATATACAATGTCCAAAAATGTTATTGTATGTGATCTTATAAACAGCTGATTTGTGGAATCACGATATCCAACTTCATTTATTATCCTAATAGCTCTTTTTTGCAGTTTGATTATTGGATCTAGGTTTGTTTTATATGTATTACCTCAAATTTCAACACAATATGTCATGTATGGCATCACAAGTGTAAAGTACAGCAAATGTAGGTAGTTCTTATTCAGTAAATGTCTTGTTCTGTAAAGAATAGAAATAGATTTGGATAATTTCTGTTTTACATATCTTATGTGAGGCTTCCAACAAACTTTATCATCTATTATTACTCCCAAAAACTTAGTTTCATATACTCTTTCAATTTCAACATTGTTTAAATTCAGTTTTACCTCAACATTAGGCCTTTTACCACCAAACAAAATTAATTTAGTTTTACTTTCATTTAGTGATAGCTTATTTGAAGCAAACCATTTGTTTAAATTCATCAATTCTATTTCTACAGTTTTTAACAACTCCTTTCTGTTCCCTCCTGAACAAAATAAATTAGTATCGTCTGCAAACATAACATATTTTAATGTATTACTGACTGTAAAAATATAATTTATATAAAGTATAAATAACTTTGGTCCCAACACTGAGCCTTGTGGAACTCCACAAGTTACACGTTTAAGATGAGATTTAATATCATCAATGCTCACATATTGAAGCCTATTATTCAAGTAACTTCTTAACCAGAGTTGGGCTTTCCCTCTTATGCCATACCGTTCACATTTCTGCAGAAGTAAAGAGTGATCGATCGTATTGAATGCTTTACGCAAATCAATAAACACACCTACTCCAAACTGCTTATTATCTATAACTGTTGCAATGTTTTCTACAAATTCCATCACCGCTAATGATGTTGAGCGATTGCTCCTAAATCCATGCTGATGGTCATTCAATAAATCATATTTCTCAGTAAAGGAATCAAGTCTCTTTACAAACAATTTTTCAAGAATTTTAGAAAATTGAGGCAGTAAAGAAACTGGTCTGTAATTTAAGACCAACTGCTTGTCTCCTTTTTTATGAATTGGGATCACTTTGGCTGTTTTCATCTTTTCTGGAAAAACACCAGTTTGAAAGGATTTGTCACAGATATATGCTAATGGCTCAAGGACACAATAAATAACCTCTTTTACAATTGACATATTGAGGTCATGGCAATCAGTAGATTTTTTGCTCTTAAATTCTTTTACTATTTCTAAAATGTCGCTTTCAAGTACTCCCCCAAGAAACATTGTGTTACATTTATTGAAAGTTAAATTAAAGGTTTCCTTTTTTCCATCTATAAGGGGAATCTCTTTTGCTAAATTAGGACCTACATTAACGAAGTAATCATTGAACTCATTCACCATGCTCTCAGTCACTGAATTGTCACCTTTAACAATGTTTGTTGGAAAACACCTGTCGTTACGATTCTTGACCACCTCATTCAATACACTCCAGGTAGCCTTAATATTTTTTTTTATATTTTTGAAGCAATTGTTCATAATACATCTTCTTTTGACATCGCATAATCGATGTCAGTTTGTTTCTATATCTTTTATAATTATCCTCCTTTTCCTTTGTTCAATGCATTAAAAATTCTCGATATAGCTTGTTTTTCTTTTTACAAGCCTTCTCCAGTCCCTTTGTTAACCATAACTTTCTCCTCTTTTTAGAATTTTGTGTAAAGTTTTTCACAGGGCAATATCTGTCGTAAAGAGTCATAAATGTATCCAAAAATGCATTGTAAGCCTCATTGGTATCCTCCACATAAACTTCCTGCCAGTCGTGATTTGCCAATCCCATTTTAAGAGCTGCAATTGCTTCTGGTGTTTTCACTCTACTTAAAAAAGTGAGACCGCATTTTCTCTGGAAAATTAAGCTTATTGTTCCTTTCAAGAACTGCAAAAACTGGCAAATGATCACTCACATCTGCCATTAACAGTCCACTATTTATCTTCCCATCAATTATATTTACAAAAATATTATCAATCAAAGTAGCACTGTCCGTAGTTATCCTGCTGGGCTTTAAGATCAATGGGTAGAAACATAAACTAAGCATCGTGTCGATAAATTCAGCAGTTTTCAAATGATCATTTGACTTTAGTAAATCAATGTTAAAATCACCACAAACAAAAGTCACCGTCTCTTTATGTTTTTCAAGTATTTCCAAAATCTTTGTGTTGAAATGATCAATGCAGGATCCTGGTGTGCGATAAATGCAGCTAACTGATATGTTTTTGGCCTTTTCCACTTGAATGTCAATAGTCAAACATTCCATCAGATTATCAATTGCAGCTGTCATATTGTTAATAGCTTTACATTTAAAACCCAAAACTACAAATATAGCAACGCCGCCTCCCCTTCTGTTTACTCTGTTTTGGCAGAACATTTCATATCCCTCTAGTCCATCCTCCAGCTCTTTGTCATTATTCAACCACGTCTCTGAAATTGCTAAAACAGTAAACTTTTCTTGGAACTGTTTAAGATAGTCTTTAATTTTAACAAAATTACTGTAAAGGCTCCTGCTGTTAAAGTGGATCAATGAAAAACCCTTCATTTTAGTATTTAACTCTTCTTCAGAGTAATATTCACAGGACATATTAACATTTTGGTAGAAGTGGATATCTGGATCAATGCCATTTTCTAAATCATAAAACCTGTGATCTTGAAAATCAAAAGTATTTAACTTTGTGTGTTCACACATTGTCGTGGCCAAGTAGTATTTCCCACCAGTATCACACTGATCAGCATCACACGAATAAACAAAACAAATAAATAACAAAAAATACATTGCTCCACTAATTCATAATTTTTCATTTAAATCTCTCAAGATCCTTGATATCTCTGACAGCGATGACTTTGGCTTGTTCTGGTGTACCATTGGGTCTTATGAATACCTTACAGTTCCTTATCCAGGTGTCTTGAATACGCTTGTTCTTCTTCAGGAGTCTTGCCTGCCATGCGATTTCAGCATTTTTCTTTGTGAGATACTCGTTTACATACACTCCTGTTCCCTTCAGTTTCTTTGCAAGCTTTAGCACCTCAATTTTGTGTTTTCTGTTCACAAATTTGATTATGATGGTTGGCCTCTTGTTGAGTTTTTGCGGGATAGAGTGACATGCAGCTATATTTTTACTATCCAAGGGGATGTCTTTGTCATTAAAAAATGTAATGACTTGCTGCTCAAGCAAAGGTTTTTCACCTCTTGGTGCATCCTCTCCCTCCTTGTCACCTGCTGTAATCCGTGCGTAGGAGTAGTGGTTTGTCTCCATCCCAGATATCACCAGGTCTTCCATTCTTGTGTATTGTTCCAGGTCTTCCACTCTTCTCTCCAGCTCTTCAATCTTCCTGTCTTTTTCTTTTATCACAGACTTCAGTTGTCTGACTTCATCAATTAAATCTAATAGGCCCACCTGTTGTTTCACCACCTTGCTCAGCTCCTCTGACATGAAGTTAAGGGACTTTTTAATTTCTTCCATATCTTCTGATAACCTCTTAGTTGCCATGTTTCTTTTTCATCAATAGAAGTTCTTAGAAAAGTTCAGTTCAGGAGAAACAAAACTTTGAGGTTCCAGGTAATCCAGTGATGTTGACTGCAGAGCACATATTATGAAAAATGCCAAAAAGCTTCAAATATAGCAAAAAATAACACCACAAACTGGATTAAAACTTAATTATGAAGTTAAGAAACTTAACTAATCTCTCGGATGTTGAGTTATTTCCATGATATTTGATAGATTCCATAGATTGTTAGAGCTGATCAACACACAGCTTCCAACCAGCAGCCATCTTGAAATCCGAACACCAGAATAACAGTATCCTTACTGGAAGCCTGTTGAATGATACTATGTAGAACCTTCTATGTACTGCTGACATGGTCTTTATTGTTTTCTGGTACTTTCTTAAAAGAATTCTTCTTACATTTTCTCATCATATGAGTGAACTTTGTTTTACATTTCTTGTATTTATTTTCTATCTCCGTTCATCATTTATTGGATTCTCTATGTCATGTATTCTTCTCCTTGGATGCATTTTTTAAGCCCTTTGTCATCCATTAAACATCTTTATATTTCACTTTCTCTCGTATTTATAAATGAGTTCCCAGTCATCTGATTGTACCTCAATAACTAGTTTTTCCAGGGACTGCTCTGTTTTGACTCATTTGTGTTGACATCTATCTGTTGTCTGTTTTAATGTTTCTGTGGTTTTTATTGTAAATAGTAAAAAAACTAAAACAAACAGACATGAAATCACTGATATCATTGACTAATACATCACTTACTTTGATATTATCTATAACATGTGTAAATAAATTATGACCCTCCAAACGACCCCCAGGAGGCCCGGCTGTTGTGTGGGTGTGTGTGTGTGTGTGTGTGTGTGTGTGTGTGTGTGTGTGTGTGTGTGTGTGTGTGTGTGTGTGTGTGTGTGTGTGTGTGTGTGTGTGTTTTGGCCTGGTTATAGGAGAAGTGAGGATGGAGCAGCCATTTACTGGTAAAACTAACTCACTAACATCTTGGTGAAAATAGAATATATGTTTTTTTCAAATTAAAGTGACAATGAAAGTGAGAACAGGAGTTCCCCCCTCACCTCCAGAGGAACATAGAGAGTGAGCTACCAGCAGCTTCTCCCTGTGGAAGGGAACATCAGTCCTCACCTCCAGAGTGAACATAAGTCATGTCTGTATATTACATCCATCATCCATCCATCCATCCATCCATCCATCCATCCATCCATCCATCCATCCATCCATCATCCATCCATCCATGATGTGATCCAGCAAACATGTCCAAGCAGTAGTGTTGTGTTGTTGCTTCTCATTGTCAATAGAACCATGAGAAAGTATGAGAGGGACTGATATGCTTGTATGATCACTGGACCTTTTGAAAGCAGTCAGACTCTCATACTGTACCAGTAGCATCTGTGTCATTCACAACCCGTCTCCATCTTAACTGGACTTTCTGTGTACACATATGATTTTGTGTTTTCATCTGTGGACTGGTGGCTAGTGAGTGTGTTGCCTTCAGTGGCAAAGGGAAATAAAACCTCTGCATGAACAGAAATCATGGAGCCTCCCCCTTCTCAGCTCCAAGTGTCCAAATCTGAACAGCTGGTCTGGGCTCTGAGTGGAAGCTGAGGTGGTCATGTGCCTGGGCCTCCAGACTAATCCACTCCACTCCAAGTCCAAGTCCGAGTGTAAAACTCAGTCTCAGTGGAGCCGAATAATGCAGTCAAGGAGGTAGCACATTTCCTGATGTTGGGGTACTTCACCTCTGTGAGTAAGTTCCAGAACTGTCCATGAGCTCTGGACTTCAGCTCAATGTCGGCTTGCAGTGTCAAAATCTCCTCTTCCACTCCAGAAGAGTTCAGGTGAAACAGTGTTGCAATTTTTGATGCGAGTGAATCAACCTCAGCATCTTCCCGAAAAGGATAGCACATGAATGTAGCGACTGGCTCGAGCAAAGAAAAGTCTTGAAAGCGTTTGTCAAACTCTGACAGACAATTGACAATCTGCTCTGTGTAGCGTGCACTGTCAAGTTGCACACAGGCCTTCCCTTGCATCTCCAGCTCTGACGCCAGGTTCTGGAAGTTTGCCAAATCATGGCGCTGCAGCTTTGAGGACCGATGTTGCATCTTTCGTTTGAAAGCATTAACTGAGCTGATCATATTGATCACTGTTTTGTCTTTTCCTTGCAGCTCTAGATTAAGCTCATTCAACATGTTGGTCAGATCGGTTAAACATGCCAAGTCTAACAGCCACTGACCGTCATTTAGTTGCGTGTATTCTGCATGTCCAGCTCCACGGAAAAACTCCTTAATCTCTGGACAGAGCTCTCGAAATCTTTGCAGGAATTTCCCTGGACTAAGCCATCTCACGTCAGTGTGCAGCAACAACTCAGAGTGGTCGCAGTCAGCCTTCTCCAGATGTGCACGAAATAACCGTCTTTGAAGAGATCTGGCGCGAATAGAACAGGCGATCTTCGTTGCAACATCCATGATCTCCTTCATGTTGAGCATTTTAGCGCATAACGCTTGTTGGTGGATTATGCAATGGTAATTTAGGAAGTCCGGGAAATCATCGTCCTGCCTGCACTTGGCAATAAATCCATTCAAGCGGCCAACCATTGCGGGAGCTCCATCCGTGGTGATAGACATCAGTTTGTACACTGGGAGCTGAGTTTTCTCCATCAAGTTTTTAAACGACTGAAATATGTCCTCTCCTCGCGTCTGTTCTTTCATGGGCAGTACTGTTAATAGCTCTTCTTTTGTACTGATATCACTCAACACCATACGAATGGAAATGCACATCTGGGCTGTGTCACTCACGTCCGTAGATTCGTCCAACTGCAGTGAGAAACACTCGCAACCTCCGATGTCCTTCCAAAGTTGCTGGGTTAAATCCTCAGCCATGGCTTCACAGCGCCGTGTAACTGTACTTCTTGACAGCTGGAGAGCTTTGATCGAAGATAATATTTCTGCCTTATTTTTAAAGTCTCGGAACAATGAGTCAGCTGCTTCAACGAATGCCTCTTTTACCATCTCTCCGTCTTGGAAGGACTTCTTGTTATTAACGATGATGTGACTCTCCCGGAACGATGCTTCGGTGGCGGCTTTCGCTTTTGAAGTTTGTTGTGTGAAAAATGACTGCTGTCCGGACAACTGGGATTTCAGTTCCTTCACCTTTCTCTTTCTCAGCTCGCTTTTCAGCAGGAAGTCGGTGTCGTATTTTCCATGAATAGTCCGAAAATGCCGCTCCACATTTCCCTTCTTTGGTATTGCGATGGTAGACTGGCAGATGAGGCAAACTCTCTTTGAAAATGTCATCGTGAAAAAAGAGTCCTCCTCCCATTCTGTATGAAAGTGATAAGTTTTTGACTTCTTACTTGGTCCTGCTCCCCCACTCATTTTTATACCCTTTCTTAGGTTTAAGAGAAAAAACCGAGGGCTGAAAATTGGCGGTAACTCGCTGACAAGCTTGTTAGTTTTGCCCTATGGTGCAGTGCGCCCTATGTGTGTGTTGTTGTTGTAAAGCGGACGTAGTAGGGAACACCATGAGAACGTTAAAGGGGGAAGTGTGGGCGTGGATTGTATATAAATGAACGGGTATGTGCGTTATGCAGAACATCGTTGTTTTAACAACCCTGAAAATGGCGAAGAGACACGCTTATGAAGCACAGTTTAAACTGAAGGCCATCAGCTACGCGGAGGAACATGGAAATCGAGCAGCCGCGAGAGAATTTAAGATTAATGAATCGATGGTTCGCAAGTGGAGGAAGCTGGAAAACGAGCTCCGACAGGTGAAGAAGACGCAGCTGAGTTTCCGCGGACTTAAGGCGAGGTGGCCCGAGTTGGAGGAAAGACTCGAGCAGTGGATCATCGCACAAAGAACGAGCGGGAGAAGCATTTCGACGGTCACCATTCGACTAAAAGCAGTAACGCTAGCAGAAGAAATGAAAATTCTCTGAACTCCAACCGCTGGACATCGGTGTGAACCGGCCGTTCAAAGTAAGGCTGCTAGCGGCATGGGAGCGATGGATGACCGATGGAGACCACAGTTTCAGTAAGAGTGGAAGGCAGCGCCGGGCGAGTTACGCCACAATTTGCAAATGGATTGTAGATGCTTGGGCTAGCGTGTCTGCTGGCACTGTTGTTCGAGCTTTCGCAAAAGCCGGCATCATTTCCAAGGAGAGTGAAGTGGTGAATTGGTTATGTGGTGAATTAAACCAGATGATGAAGTGGTGAATTGAATCAGATGGTGAAGTGGTGAATTGAACCCAATGATGAAGTGGTGAATTGATCCAGATGGTGAAGTGGTGAATTGAACAAGATGGTGAAGTGGAGAATTGGTGAAGTAGTGAATTGAACCAGATGATGAAGTGGTGAATTGTACCAGATGACGACGTGATGCATTGAACCCGATGATGAAGTGGTGAATTGAATCAGATGGTGAAGTGGTGAATTGAACCAGATGATGAAGTGGGAAATTGAACCAGATGATGAAGTGGTGAATTGAACCAAATTATGAAGTAGTGAATTGAACAAAATGATGAAGTGGTGAATTGAACCAGATGGTGAAGTGTTGAATTGAACGAGATGATGAAGTGGTGAATTGAACCAAATGATGAAGTGGTGAATTGAACCAGATGGTGAAGTGGTGAATTGAACCAAATGATGAAGTGGTGAATTGAACCAGATGGATTTAGTGGAGAATTGGTGAAGTAGTGAATTGAACCAGATGATAAAGTGGTGAATTGAACCAGATGACAACGTGATGCATTGAACCCGATGATGATGTGGTAAATTGAACCAGATGATTAAGTGGTGAATTGAACCAGATAGTGAAGTGTTGAATTGAACCAGATGGTGAAGTGGTGAATTGAACCAAATGATGAGGTGGCAAATTGAAACAGCTGATGAAGTGGAGAATTGATCCAAATGGTGAAGTGTTGAATTGGTGAAGTGGTGAATTGAATCAGATGGTGAAGTGGTGAATTGGTGAATTGAACCAGATGATGAATTGGTGAATTGAACCAAATGATGAAGTGGTGAATTGAACCAGATGGTGAAGTGTTTAATTGAACGAGATGGTGAAATGGTGAATTGAACCAAATGGTGAAGTGGTGAATTGAATCAGATGGTGAAGAGGTGAATTTGTGAAGTGGTGAATTGAACCGGATGGTGAAGTGGAGAATTGGTGAAGTAGTGAATTGAACCAGATGGCGAAGTGGTGAATTGAATCAGATGATGAAGTGGTGAATTGAACCAGATGATGAAGTGGTGAATTGAAGCAGATGGTGAAGTGGAGAATTGGTGAAGTGGTAAATTGGACCCGATGATGAAGTGATGAATTGAACCCGATGATGAAGTGGTGAATTGAACCAGATGAAGAAGTTGTGAATTGAACCAAATGATGAAGTGGTGAAATGAACCAGATGGTGAATTGGTGAATTTGTGATGTGGTGAATTGAACCAGATGGTGAAGTGGTGAATTTGTGATGTGGTGAATTGAACCAGATGATGAAGTTGTGAATTGAACCAAATGGTGAAGTGGTGAATTGGTGATGTGGTGAATTAAACCAGATGATGAAGTGGTGAATTGAACCAGATGGTGAAGTGGTGAATTGAACCCAATGATGAAGTGGTGAATTGAATCAGATGGTGAAGTGTTGAATTGAACTAGATGGTGAAGTGGTGAATTAAATCAAATGATGAAGTGGTGAATTGAACCAGATGGTGAAGTGGAGGATTGGTGAAGTGGTGAATTGAACCAGATGATGAAGTTGTGAATTGAACCAAATGATGAAGTGGTGAATTGAACCAGATGGTGAAGTGTTGAATTGAACGAGATGGTGAAGTGGTGAATTGAACCAAATGATGAAGTGGTGAATTGAACCAGATGATGAAGTTGTGAATTGAGCCAAATGATGAAGTGGTGAAATGAACTAGATGATGAAGTGTTGAATTGGTGAAGTGGTGAATTGAATCAGATGGTGAAGTGGTTAATTTAACCAAATGATGAAGTGGTGAATTGAACCAGATGCTGAAGTGGTGAACTCAACCAGATGATGAAGTGGTGAATTGAACCAGATTATGAAGTGGTGAATTGAACCAGATGACGAAGTGGTGAATTGAACCAAATGATGAAGTGGTGAATTGAACCAGATGGTGAAGTGGAGAATTGGTGAAGTGGTGAATTGGACCAGATGATGAAGTGATGAATTGAACCAATTGACGAAACGATGAATTGAACCAGATGTTAAAGTTGTGAATTGAACCAGATGACGAAGTGGTGAATTGAACTAGTTGATGAAGTGATGAATTGAAACAGATGGTGAAGTGGTGGATTGAACCAGATGTTTTAGTGGTGAATTGAACCAGATGGTGAAGTGGTGAATTGAACCAGATGGTGAAGTGGTGAATTGATGCAGATGGTGAAGTGGTGAATTGAACAAGATGGTGAAGTGGTGAATTGAACAAGATGGTGAAGTGGAGAATTGGTGAAGTAGTGAATTGAACCAGATGATGAAGTGGTGAATTGTACCAGATGATGAAGTGGTGAATTGTACCAGATGGTGAAGTGGTGAATTGAACCAGATGATGAAGTGGGAAATTGAACCAGATGATGAAGTGGTGAATTGAACCAAATGATGAAGTGGTGAATTGAACAAAATGATGAAGTGGTAAATTGAACCAGATGGTGAAGTGTTGAATTGAACGAGATGGTGAAGTGGTGATTTGAACCAAATGATGAAGTGGTGAATTTAACCAGATGGTGAAGTGGTGAATTGAACCAAATGATGAAGTGGTGAATTGAACCAGATGGATTTAGTGGAGAATTGGTGAAGTAGTGAATTGAACCAGATGGTGAAGTGGTGAATTGAACCAGATGACCACGTGATGCATTGAACCCGATGATGATGTGGTGAATTAAATCAAATGATGAAGTGGTGAATTGAACTAGATGGTGAAGTGGAGGATTGGTGAAGTGGTGAATTGAACCAGATGATGAAGTTGTGAATTGAACCAATTGGTGAAGTGGTGAATTGAACCAGATGATGAAGTTGTGAATTGAACCAAATGATGAAGTGGTGAATTGAATGAAATGGTGAAGTGTTGAATTGAACGAGAAGGTGAAGTGGTGAATTAAATCAAATGATGAAGTGGTGAACTGAACCAAATGGTGAAGTGGAGGATTGGTGAAGTGGTGAATTGAATCAGATGATGAAGTTGTGAATTGAACCAAATGATGAAGTGGTGAATTGAACCAGATGGTGAAGTGATGAATTAAATCAAATGATGAAGTGGTGAATTGAACCAGATGGTGAAGTGGAGGATTGGTGAAGTGGTGAATTGAACCAGATGATGAAGTTGTGAATTGAACCAAATGATGAAGTGGTGAATTGAACCAGATGGTGAAGTGTTTAATTGAATGAGATGGTGAAATGGTGAATTGAACCAAATGGTGAAGTGGTGAATTGAATCAGATGGTGAAGAGGTGAATTTGTGAAGTGGTGAATTGAACCAGATGGTGAAGTGGAGAATTGGTGAAGTAGTGAATTGAACCAGATGGCGACGTGATGCATTGGACCCGATGATGAAGTGGTGAATTGAATCAGATGATGAAGTGGTGAATTGAACCAGATGATGAAGTGGTGAATTGAACCAGATGACGAAGTGGTGAATTGAACCAAATGATGAAGTGGTGAATTGAACCAGATGGTGAAGTGGAGAATTGGTGAAGTGGTGAATTGGACCAGATGATGAAGTGATGAATTGAACCAATTGACGAAACGATGAATTGAACCAGATGTTAAAGTTGTGAATTGAACCAGATGACGAAGTGGTGAATTGAACTAGTTGATGAAGTGATGAATTGAAACAGATGGTGAAGTGGTGGATTGAACCAGATGTTTTAGTGGTGAATTGAACCAGATAATGAAGTGGTGAATTGGTGAAGTCGTGAATTGAACCAGATGATGAAGTGGTGAATTTAACCAGATGATGAAGTGGTGAATTTAACCAGATGGTGAAATGGTGAATAGAACCAAATGATGAAGTGGTGAATTGAACCAAATGATGAAGTGATGAAATGAACCAGATGATAAAGTGGTGAATTGATAAAATGGTGAAGTGGTGAATTACACCAGATGATGAATTGGTGAATTGAACCAGATGGTGAAGTGGTGAATTGAACCAGATGATGAAATGTTGAATTTGTGAAGTAGTGAATTGAACCAGATGATAAAGTGATGAATTGAACCAGATGGTGAAGTGGTGATTTGAACCAAATGATGAAGTGATGAAATGAAGATGATGGTGTAGTGGTCAATTCATAAACTGGTGAAGTGGTGAATTGGTGAAGTAGCGAATTGAACCAGATGATCAAGTGGTGAATTGAACCAGGTGGTGAAGTGGTGAATTGAATCAAATGAGCAAGTGGTGAGTTGAACCAGATGGTGAAGTGGTGAATTGAACCATATGGTGAAGTGGTGAATTGAACCAGATGGTGAAGTGGTGAATTGGTGAAGTGGTGAATTGAACCCGATGATGAAGTGATGAATTGAATCAGATGATGAAGTGATGAATTGAACCAGATGGTGAAGTGGTGAAATGGTGAAGTAGTGAACTGAACCAGATGGTGAAATGGTGAATTAGTGAAGTGGTGAATTGTGTTTTGTGCCCACACTTTAGGTGTGGTGTTCGACTCCGACCTGTCCTTTGACTGTCAGGTGACCAAGGTAGTCCAATCCTGCTTTGCTCAGCTGAGACGACTAGTCAGGACCAGGTCATTCCTCTCCCCAGCAGACCTGGAGAAAGTAATACATGTCTTCATCTGGTCCAGGCTGGATTACTGTAACTCCCTTTATTCTGGCATCAGTAGGCTCAATGTTCAAAGACTGCAGCTGGAGCAGAATGTTGCTACCAGGTGTTTAACAGGCACCAGGAGGAGGGACCACATTTCACCAATCCCTTCTTCCTTTCACTGGCTGCCTGTCAGTTTTAGAAGAGATTTTAAAATGCTACTGCTTGTTTTTGAAGCCTTGAATGGTCTGACTCCTCCACATATCAGAGACCTGTTATGATAAGAATAATTACTAGAGGATTTTATTGCCAGAAGAAAATACAATTGTGAATGCTGAAGGTTGAATAGAGCTGATCTCCTTTGATCTCTGCGTCACCAAGGCTCCAGTGCTCAGATCATATCAGATTGAAGGAGATCATCGGCTGTTGCCATGGAGATGTTCAGATGAAGGATTTTCTCCTGCTTTGATTGCTTTTGATCTCCAAGAGATGCCTCTCCCATCTTCTTTGTATGAGACATTTTTTTCATAGTTTTTTGTGATTTATTCAGAAACACTTAAAGATATAAAAAGCAAACAACAGAGCACCTTTTTTTTAAAAGAACTCAGAATAATAACAATGAAGACTAATAAGTTGACCAGTAAAATAAAAAAAGCCTACAGTGTGATACTTATGTCAACTCTTCACAAAGTAGGGTTTGGAAACACCTGCTGTATTGACCTGGATTTGAACGCGGACCTCCCACACAGCAGGCAAGAATTCTACCTGTGAACCACCAAATGTTTACACAGGACTTTCCCACCAAGAGAGGTCATGTGATCCAACTGCTGCATGAGCCCCTCCCCCACAGTTTGAGTGACACTCCGCTGTGGTTACACAAGCGTATGTACAGAGTTTGGCTCCGCCCCTGAGAGACTTAGACAGTGGTTTAACTCACATCTCCTCGTTAGTATAGTGGCGAGTATCCCCGCCTGTCACGTGGGAGACCGGGGGTTCAATTCCCCGACTTACCTAAGTTTCTAGTTTTGTTATTGAAAACCATGAGGTTCAGACTGGGAACGCCCCCTTATAGCAATTCCAGCTGTTGCCAATGTGAACATAAAAGTTGCACAGTAAGACTCTGGAGTCCATTCGTGGTTCCCTTTCTAGGACCTCATCACTGGACACTGGGTTCTGTGCACCTTTTTTTTAGGGACCGAGCCCAGAAGGGAAGCTGCCTGGAGGCGAGGACCCTATTGCATCTGCAGTGTTTCTTTCTTTCTTTCTTCTCCTGACGACATTGAACCCAAATTTGACATAAACTTGCAAACCAAATTTGGAACACTCATCAGGACTGGTGCAGACTACAAGAAAATGTAAACAATTAACCCACAAAGTGCCAAAGTGGGCTCTCTAGCGCCACCTACAATCACCACAGCCATGGTGTGATCTCTCTAGGAATGTTGTAGAGAGATCAAAACAAAACTCATCTGTTCGTCTCATCAAGACCTAAAAATCCCACTCTGACACCCCTGACCTAAGTCCAACAGGAAGTCCTCAATTTGACTTTGAAAATAGGATTATCAGCAGAAATTTAAATTGGGTCTCATGGCCTGTTGAAAGCGATGAGAGCGATGAAACCAAAACTCACTTGAAAATCATGCAATGACACCCCTGACTTAATCCAACAGGAAGTCTACAATTTGCCTTTCAAAGCAAGATCCATCCATCCCCGGGTCGGCACTGTCACCCAGGTCACATTGCACCGATTAAGAACCTTTCCTGCAGGTAGTGAGCCCACAGGAAGGTGACACCCAGCATGGGATATGAACCCACTACCTTGAGATTGCGAGTCTCATGCTCTACCAACTGAGCGAGAAGAACCAGGAACCCTCAGGGATCATCAGAAGAAGAACCAGACACAGTGACCTGCAACCTGCAAGTGATCCAAGTTTCAATCTTCAGTGTTTTTACTGCAAAATCCTCCAGAGAACAAAAGAACAATCAACTATTCCGACAATCAGTGGGTTGCTGTAAAGAAGTTGCATTTAAATGAAATCACCATGTAAGTTTCAAAGTGTCTGTGTATTCAAGATTTCCAGGCACCCTGATGGTTCTATCTGCTAACTCTGTTTGGTGATGTCATAGTGATGTCATATAAGAATGGAAAACAGCATCCATCCATCTTCTCCCACTTAGCCATTTCCTGGTCACGGGGGTGGCAGTCTGAGCACTGTCACCCAGATCACATCTCACCAATTAAGAACCTTTCATGCAGGTGGTGAGCCCACCGAAAGGTGGGACATGATCCCACTACCTTGAGAGTGCAAATCTCATGCTCTACCGGGGGTTTGGAAAATATCAAAGTGACCAAAATTCCTTTCTTGGCTTTGATCCTTCTTGACTTTGATCCTTCTTGACTTTGATCTTGGACAAAATTATTATTTATTAGTAGTTTTTTGATATCTTCTCTCAGTTTATTAATACTTTCAGTAATAAAAATAAAGTAGCAAAAAAAGATTACAGTTCCTGAATAACATTGATGAGGAGACTTGTGGTGTAAAGGATGAATGAGTCCAGTGACTTGAGTTGAAATGAAGGAGGGAGTTGAGGTCAAAGAAACACACTTTGACTCCAAAGATCCAAGTTTAAATCTTCAATGTTTTTACTGCAAAATCCTCCTGAAAACAAATAAACAATCAACTATTCTGACAACCAGTGGGCTGCTGTAAAGAAATAAAAAGAAATAAGGTGCATTTAAATTAAATCACCATGTACGTTTCAAAGTATCTGTGTATTCACAATTTGCAGACAAACTTAAAAAAGCTCTGAAAAATGTTGCAGCGTCTGCAGTTGAAGTGTTTTCATTGACTAGATGTCCATGAACGCACCATGCTGAGTTGCTCTCTGTGGTTCCATGGTGTAATGGTTAGCACTCTGGACTCTGAATCCAGTGATCAGAGTTCAAATCTCAGTGGAACCAGACTTTACTTGTGCTGTGGTCAATGTTCACCACCATAGTAAGAACCTAACATGGACAATAAATAATGATTGAGGATGAGTAATTCTCATTATAAGGTCCAGCAGACGACCTTTTTAAGAGCAGGGAAGAGCCTCCTGAAGACGTTGGATATGTTTTAGGAAATGATGCTGGTAATCAGAGAAGAGGAGACACATTGTGAAACGTCTTTCTCCTGGAACACCATCGCTATCATGACTGTGTCTCTAGAGTCCCACTGTTTGCAGGACGCCTTGAAAATGTGCTTGTCCGTCTTTTCAACATGTTGAGGTGCGACAGAACAAGCTGCAGCCTGGACTTGAGGCCAGACATCTTGCAGCATCCAGTTCAGGGTTTTCTGGAGAGGAAATTGACTCCAGATCTGGTTGGCTGCTTTAAAGCTGGGTGACATCAGCTTGTGAAGCACTTCTTCAACACAGGCTCCGGAAGCTTCCTCCTGCTCTGTCTCCTCCTCTGTGTGATGGACGGCCTGAGCAGGAGGAGCCACTGTGTCAAACTGTGCTTGGAGCTGGAAAAGCAGCAGCACAGCATTACTGTGGCTGAGAGTCTGAGTGCTCAACCACCACTGCATGGGTCCACGGAAACACCACAGCTTGTCCTCAGTGTCAGCAAGCAAACCATGGCGTGTCTTTGAAAGCAGTTGTGTTGTGGAAGGCTCAGCAGGTGTTTGTGATGCTTTCTGAGGCTTGATCCCCGCTGACATGTTGTTGTAGAGGAGTTGATCAAGGCTCCTGGTGAACGTCGCCACTCTTCTTGTTAGAATGTCTTTGAAGTGACGGAGCTCATTGGCTCCCTGCCGTGAGCGTCCAGCGTTTAGCTGAGTATGGACACGCTGTGTGAACTGACGGAACTCATTACTGCGGATACAGGACCAGAAGCAGAACTCTTTCAGAACCATGACATCATCACAAGAACAGCTGATATTGCAGAAAGTCTCATTTCTAAAGAAACAATAGCACTTGGATTGATTCTTCAGAGGAGAGAAGGAGCTGCTGTTTGAGAGGAAACACAATCAATCAACACTTGCTGAGAAATAGACAAGTTCAACACAATGTGAGCTTCAACTGGCTGAAACATTTCTCTGAGCTCAATCCTTTGAGGTTCCTCGTCTCCTGAGGTTTTCTTTCAGCTCACTGTTCTTCAACCTCTGTGTTGTGATCTCAACTTGGAGTTTAAATAAGCAAATTGAAACAAAGAGAGTTTGGTCTTCTACTTGTCATCAGGCCTTGTTTTCTTACTGGGAAGAGAAAATCCCGCCTGAGGTTTAGTGAAACTTCTCCTTCACAATAAAACTTGCTTTTCTTGCTTTATCCACAAGTTGAAGAAGCTTTGGAAGAACTTGGTCAGATGTAAGGTCCTCACAGGGTGAGGTGTGGACAACGTGACAATGTGACTGTCACTCCTTGTTGGGAAGTGTTGTCAGCAAGATTTGAACCCAATGGATTTCAAGTACATGGCCTGAGCCACTCAGCACAACATTTCAAAAGCTCTTGTGACGACTTACAGCTTTCAAACAATGTCATTGACAAACATTTGAATCAAGCAATGTTGTCATTCTGTCCACCAGTCGGGCTTCCTTGAAGCCTCCTAAACTAACAGAAATGATTTGATACTTCTGGACAAAACAAACCTTGAGTTATTACCTCCCGCTGTGATTGAAACTCCAGTATCTAAAGCTTGTAGCTCACAGGTGTGTTTAGTTGTATATTCAGAGAGCGGCAGAGTCCATCAATGTCTCATTGTGGATTCAATTCAGCAGATGAGAGAGGAATCAAAGGTGATTAAAGGAGATCAGTGTCTGTTACCATGGAGATGCTCCCTGCTCAGTGTTGTAGCGACTTGGTCTACCTAGTTAGCATTTAGGTGAGCTAATAGATATCATGCTAGTGTTGCTAACTTGGTTCCTTAAACAAATGTGGCTTTGGTGAAAAACTGCGCTCTACCGAGTGTAGTTCTAGCTGGTATGTTATTGATACTTTTTCACTGTTATTATTATTTTCTGATATTTTTTCACTTTTACTAATACTTTATTGAAACATCGTCACACAGTACACATGAGCTCACATACATATTAGCATGTAAAAAGAACAAACATGTTAGCATGTTAGCACGGATTCAAAAAGTACATCAAAACATTCAGAACATTCAGGAAAAGTGTGACTTTTGTTAAGATTTGGCTAATTGTTTCTGGAAAAACAAAAATGTAATCTTCCCATTCAAAGTGGATGGAGGTTTGATGAAAAACACAAAAAAAAGCCTCTAAACTTAAAAATAAAACATTCCAGCATCTGTCCTCTATTATGGAGACGATACGAGTCAGCAGCAAGAGACAAAATGGAGACACAAAGATTATTATCATAGGAGTGTAATGATTCTAGAGTGTAATGTGTAATGATTCTACCAATATAAGAGCCAGAATACAGCTGAGCAGGTCTGGGATGGATTTCTTTCTTTCTCTGCCATGTGTAGTGAACTAGAAATCAAGCTCAACACCACAGAAGCTGTTCTGCCCTTCATCATCTGCAGCCATATGAAAAGGACATACCAGTCAGTCACTAGTACAAATGCAGAACGCAGTTTCAGCCTGAAATGAATTCCAAACTCTCTCTGGGCATGAAGGAGGCCAGACTCTCAAAGCTCACTTTGCTCTCCATAGAGAGATGTTGTGCTTGATAAGAAGGAGGTGGCTGAAAGGTTTGTGAGGATGAAGGAGAGGAAGATGGTGCTATAAGATATGAGGCCACGTTACTGTACATAGTTCAGAAGTACCTTGGAGACTGGATGTTCAAACTGTTGGAGGCTTTTATATTGGACACTTTGGACTCTGGACACTTCATGTTGGCTACAATGGATGTTTTACTGGATTGGAGACATTCTTGTTGTCATGTCTTCTGGATGGGATTCAAACTACCCACCACTGGATGGAAACCTCATCAGTAAGTTATTAGTGATGACAGAGGCTCAGCTTGTCATAGATGCTGGCTGTCTGGCCTTTTCCTTAAAGAGCCTTGTTTTCATTGCTGTCTGTGTGGTGGAGCGCCGGGTCTGCTTGGTTATTGCTTTAACGACAGGCAACCATGTTGCTGCAACACTGGTTTCTTGTCCTGTCTGGGTCCATCATGTGTGGGAGAAGAAGAGTCTGATGTGAAGGTGGAGGTCAGAGGAGAGTGACATCATGGAGGTCAGAGGAGAGTGACATCATGGAGGTCAGAGGAGAGTGACATCATGGAGGAGAGTGACATCATGGAGGTCAGAGGAGAGTGACATCATGGAGGAGAGTGACATCATGGAGGAGAGTGATGTCATGGAGGTGAGAGGGGAGTGACATCATGGAGGCCAGAGGAGAGTGACGTCATGGCGATCAGAGGAGAGTGACATCATGGAGGAGAGTGACATCATCCTTTTGCGCCTTCTCCTGCACCTCCTCCTTCCCCCTTCTTCCCCCTTCTGCGCCTCCTCCTGCACACATCCTGCACCTCCTAATGCACCTTCTCCTGCGCCTCCTTCTACACCTCTTCCTGGACTCATCCTGCCCCTCCTCCTGCGCCTCCTCCTGCGCCTCCTCCTCCCCATCCTCCTCATCCTCTTCCTCTTGCACCTCCTTCTGCACCTCCTTCTCCCCCTCGCTCTCCCCCCTTCCTCCTCCTCCTGCGCCTCATCCTGCACACATCCTGTGCCTCCTCTTGCACACCTCCTGCGACTCCTCCTGCATAGCTTCTTTGCCACATCCTGCACCTGCTCCGACACCTCCTCCTGCACCTCCTCTTGCACACATCCTGCACCTCCTCCTGCACCTTCTCCTGCGCCTCCTCCTGCAGACATCCTGCACCTCCTCCTTGACTCTTCCTGCGCTTCCTCCTTCACCTCCTCCTCCTTCTGCGCCTCCTCTTGCACACCTCCTGTGCCTCCTCCTGCAAAAATCCTGCACCACATCCTGCCCCTCCTCCTGTACACATCCTGTGCCTCCTCCTACAGACATCCTGCGCCTCCTGGTGGACTCATCCTGACCTCCTCCTTCACCTCCTTCTGTGCCTCATCCTGTGCATCCTCCTCCTCCTCCCCACATCCTGCACCTCCTTCTGCACCTCCTCCTCCGCACCCTTCTGCACACATCCGGCACCTCCTCCTGTACACAACCTGCGCCTCCTCCTGTACACATCCTGCGCCTTCTCCTGCAATGCACCTCCTCCTGGACTCTTCTGTGCCTCCTCCTGCACCTTCTCCTTCTCCTCCTCCTGCGCCTCATCCTGTGCCTCCTCCTCCCCTTCTCCTCCTTCTCCTCCTCCTGCACCTCCCTTTGCGCCTCCTCCTGCACCCTCTCCTATGCACCTTTCTGCACACATCCTGCACCTCCTCCTGGACTCATCCTGTGCCTCCGCCTTTGCCTCCTCCTGCACCTCCTCCTCCTCCTGCTTAGAAAGTGTAAATATTCTAATGTAACTGCAAATGAATGCTGCTGATTCTATTTGTAGCCTCACATCTGTAATCATTATTTTGTGTTAAGGTGTATTTTTCTCATGAGAAATGTTTCTCTTAATGTGAAGAGCGGGCTCTGAGGACCCTCAGCCAGTAGGGGGCGCTGTGACACTGCGGTTAGACCAGTGAAGAGGCTGCATGGTCTTCCTGAAGGACAACTTGAGTTGTGAAAACCAGTCCAGCTCCTTCCAGGGAGGACAAGTGACCAGGAGAAGCTTCTGTGTCACTAATCATTTGTCTTCCTTCAGGGCTTCACTCAGTACGGAGGAGGAGGAGGAGGAGGCGCAGGGGGAGGTCCAGGAGGAGGTGCAGGAGGAGGCACAGGATTGGTCCAGGAGGAGGCACAGGATTGGTCCAGGAGCAGTATTCGGGCCGTTGAAGGAAAAAACATTAGAGGCTAAAAAACAAACCAACCTTTCTTCCCTAACTTAGATTTCCGTCTTCGTCTGAAGACAAAGTGAAGTAAAATCTTGGCTTCAGTACTCAGTACCACTTCTTTCATCCTGAGTACTAGTGCCACTAGTAGTACTAGATTACTGTAGTGTAGGATTACTATTGCAGCAACACATCATCAGAAGGGTCAAACAGCTCCAGGAATCCTGATTTAGAAGATAAAACACCAGATAAAGGTCCAGAGGGGGACATATTGAAAGAGTGAATCCAAACCAATTCTTTGGAGTAAAAATCAAACTTTGATGGAAACTTCAAAACTTCCAAAAGAAACTTTCCAGAAGCTTCTCAGTCCGGCTAAAGCTAAAGATCTGTTAGTTTAGAAATCCGTTCTAATCCTTTATAATTCCCTGCTGCTTCTTTATCGAACTCTTCATGTGGAGGTCCGGGGAAACTCTTTTCACAATTTATTCCAAAGACTCATGACTTTACAAAAGAGCAGCAAGACTCTTATGAATCACACATTCACTGTTCTTACAGTGGAAAACTCACATTCACTGTTCTTACTGTGGAAAACTCCCATTCACTGAGCTGATCCAGTTTAAAACTCTTCAAATACGATTTAAAGCAACCAACAACCTGCTGCCAGGCAACATTCAGGAAATGTTCAGGTCCAACTTCAGGGAACAATTCCAGTTCAAAAGTCCAAAAGTCCAAAAGTCCAAAAGTCCAAAAGTCCAAAAGTCCAGATCAGCCAGAAAAGCTTGTGAACCAACATCCGGCCTGTAAAATGATGGAATCAATTCTGTCCAGAAATGAAACAATTATCAAACTTAATAGAGCTGAATCAAATAGAGCTGATTCTGGCCCGGTTCAGGGTTTTACCATGAGCAAGGGATTGTGGGTAATGGTGTTGCTCTGTTTATTGGTGGAGGAGAAACAGTCTGTTTCAATCCTCACTGACTGGCTGCAGGATTGAACAACTTTGATGTGAATCAGGAAAAATCTCCCCCAGCACCTCCCCCTGCACCTCCTCCTGTGCCTCCTCCTGCACATCCTTCTGCACCTCCTCCTGTGCCTTCTCCTGCACCTCCTCCTGCGCCTCCTCCTGCACACATCTGTGCCTCCTCCTGCACACATCTGTGCCTCCTCCTGTGCCTCCTCCTGCACCTCCTCCTGTGCCTCTTCCTGTGCCTCCTCATGCACCTCTCCTGGGCATCCTCCTGCACCTCCTCCTGTGCCTCTTCCTGTGCCTCCTCCTGCACCTCCTCTTGCATCGTCTCCTGCACCTCCTCATGCGCCTCCTCCTGCACCTCCTCCTGCACCTTCTTCTACACCTCCTCCTGCGCATCCTCCTGCACCTCCTCCTGCACACATCCTGTGCTTCCTCCTGTGTCTCCTCCTGTGCCTACTCCTGCACCTCCTCTTGCATCGTCTCCTGCACCTCCTCATGCGCCTCCTCCTGCACCTCCTCCTGCACTTTCTTCTACACCTCCTCCTGCGCATCCTCCTGCACCTCCTCCTGCACACATCCTGTGCTTCCTCCTGTGTCTCCTCCTCCCCCTCCTCCCCCTCCTCCTCCTCCTGCACCTCCTTCTGCACCTCCTCCTTCACCTCCTCCTGCACTCATCTTGCGCCTCCTCCTGCACACAAACAAACATACAAACATTAAAGTCAATAACTTAATGCAGTTGAAAACAAAAACTTTTGCAGAAACCCAGCAGCAAGTGTTCAGGTGAGTCGGGATCGATTGTAAAAGGAGGAAACGTTTGTTTGGACCTGTCCTGTTTATCAAACTTGTCCTCCATCAACTCTTTCCAGTTGTTGTTTGGGCTGATCTGATCACATAAGTTGAAAAGATGAGCATTAATAATCTACACAGCAGGAGAGGAGCCATGGCACCGCCAGTCACAGGCGGCGTCCCTCTGGACGTCTGGGGGCGTCCCAATGTAGATCAGATTTGTTTTCTGTCAGGACGTCTTCAGCTTTCTCTCGTCCTTCAGTGTCTCTGGTCTCCATGCTGCTCCAAAACGGTGGCCATTGTTTTTTAGTCTTCCAGTAGAGCTCTACATTTCTCCAAGTTGGTTTCTATTCTGCATAAATGTTCATTCTTGCCCGATCGTCTTGTTCAGACTAATGTTCATGTAATCAGATTCCAGTGTGGTGTTCAGCTTCTCACTGCACTCTGGAATATTAATACTTGGATGACACAATCTAGGATTTTCCAGCAGAGGCTCCATGATATTGTTTGTAAGATTGCAGGATTCCAGAGCTCAGCTTTACTTCTTAGATTACATCAACACAACAACTCTTACTGTGTGTCTCTGTGTTTAAGGTTGGTTTTGATTTTGTGCCGTCATTTGTGTGGGGATGACGTCTCCCATCAAGACTAAAAGCCTTGAATACAGTGTTCTTCACTTTTACATTCTGTCTGCTTTTCACATTTATTATCATTTCACTGTAGATTTCACAGAATACTGAAGGACGGGGACTCAGGAATTTGGTCTCAACAGCTGATCAAGGTAAGATCAAAGGAGTCTTGTTGAAGATGAAAGTGACGGAAACTTTCAGTGACACCAACTACCTTAGTGATGACATGTTGGATTGATTTTACAGGCTTCAACATGAGGTGGAGGAGGAAGAGGTGGAGTTTGGAGTCAGAGCAGCAGACAGGATTGTTAAAACACTCCAGACTTCAACATGAGGTGGAGGAGGAAGAGGTGTAGTTTGGAGTCAGACCAGCAGACAGGATTGTTAAAACACTCCAGGCTTCAGCATGAGGTGGAGGAGGAAGAGGTGGAGTTTGGAGTCAGAGCAGCAGACAGGGTTGTTAAAACACTCCAGGCTTCAACATGGACATGGTGGCTGCAGTCTGTCCCTCCCTCGTCTTCACACTGATTGCTCTTCTTCATTCAAAACATCCACCTCCCTTCAGACCCATTTATCCCCACAGCTTGGAGAGTTGGTGACACAAAGGGAACTTCTGTCATTTACTGCTCTCTTGTGCCATTCTAGTGTTTTTACTTCAGAGAAGCAGTATTTTCAGCATCTTGGCACCACTTCAGGAAGTTCAAAGTCGTTGCATGTGTCTTCAGAAACTGCAGCTTCAGGACAAACATTGATTCCACTTTTGCTCCTCATAGACCCAGAAAACATGCTGCACATCCCCTGAGGATTTTAAAAGTGAAGTGTTCAATCAGCAGCCCAGCCCACTCTAGAGGGTGAGACCTCTGCAGATCATCTGGAGCCTCTGGATGAGGAACCTCAGGAGTTGTCTCAAGACATAAAGGACAAGTTTGTCCTTCTCTTCTTAAAGTTGGAAAACACTTTCAATGGGCCCAACAAATGTATTGATGAACTAGTTGATGAGCTCCTGTTCATCTCCTCCAGGTCATCAGGTCCAGGGCTACAGGATGTGGTCCAGTTCTACATTCACATACGTTTACAAACAAAGTAAAAGACAGGGGAAGTAGCTCAGTGGTAGAGCGCATGCTTTGCATGTATGAGGTCCTTGGGTCAATTCCTAGCTTTATGTCTGACATCAGCAGTAGCAAGTAGATTAATAGTGGCCTTGGTAGCTCAGCATCAGACTTTGAATCTTAAGGTCCAGGGTTCAAGTCCCTGTCCGTGGCCCCACCATGGAAGTATTGTTTAAAACTCATTTTTTTTCAAAAAAAAAAAAAAAAAGAGAGAGAGCGAGAGCGAGAGAGAAAAACGCAATCCCACAGAGAAATTCATGCCCGTTACAACGTGGACACATGTGCTTATAGGCAAGTGCAGCCTATACTGTGTATGTACAAATATATTTTTTCTTTGTAAATATCGTGGGGGAAACTTCATTTCATTTTTAAAAATAGTTTCCACTGTACTGCCCATATTGAGAAAAAAATATTTATGGCTGTTTTGTCTCTTGTACTTTTACTTTTGATACTTAAGTAAGTTTCATATGACCTACTTTAAGACTTTTACTCAAGTGAATATTTTATGGGTGACTTTTACTTTTACCTAAGTATTTGTACTTTTACTCAAGTATAACTTTCAACTACCTTTTACAGCACTGATAACAGGTCTCTGATATGTGGAGGAGTCAGACCATTCAAGGCTTTAAAAACAAGCAGTAGCATTTTAAAATCTCTTCTAAAACTGACAGGCAGCCAGTGAAAGGAAGAAGGGATTGGTGAAATGTGGTCCCTCCTCCTGGTGCCTGTTAAAAACCTGGTAGCAGCATTCTGCTCCAGCTGCAGTCTTTGAACATTGAGCCTACTGATGCCAGAATAAAGGGAGTTACAGTAATCCAGCCTGGACCAGATGAAGACATGTATTACTTTCTCCAGGTCTGCTGGGGAGAGGAATGACCTGGTCTTGACTCGTTGTCTCAGCTGAGCAAAGCAGGATTGGACTACCTTGGTCACCTGACAGTCAAAGGACAGGTCGGAGTCGAACACCACACCTAAATTGTGGGCCTCTTTTCAAACATTGCTCAATGAGCTACCCAGACTAGAGCAAAGGTTGTTAAAACCACCAGAACCGGGTCCATTGGGGGCGATCAAAATGATTTCAGGATTTAAACCGTTCAGCTGTAAAAAGTTTTTGGACTTTGGTTCTTTACTTTTGTGAGGCAGGACAGGATAGAGGCAGAACTGTTAACGTTCCGAGGTCTTACTATAGCCTTACCAACATTTTATATCAAAATCTAGCAACGTGTTTATTTTCGACAACTGTCACCATTCCGAGGTCTTACTATAGCCTTGCCTTCAGTTTTTATTGAATTCCAACAGCGTCTTTATTTTCGACAACTGTCACCATTCCGAGGTCTTACTATAGCCTTACAAACATTCTATATCAAAATCTATCAACGTGTTTATTTTCGACAATTGTCACCATTCCGAGGTCTTACTATAGCCTTACCAACATTTTATATCAAAATCTAGCAACGTGTTTATTTTCGACAATTGTCACCATTTGGAGGTCTTACTATAACAGTATCAACATTTTATATCAAAATCTAGCAACGTGTTTATTTTCGAAAATTGTCACCATTCCGAGGTCTTACTATAGCCTTGCCTTCAGTTTTTATTGAATTCCACCAGCGTCTTTATTTTCGACAACTGTCACCATTCCGAGGTCTTACTATAGCCTTACAAACATTCTATATCAAAATCTATCAACGTGTTTATTTTCGACAATTGTCACCATTCCGAGGTCTTACTATAGCCTTACCAAAATTTTATATCAAAATCTAGCAACGTGTTTATTTTCGACAACTGTCACCATTCCGAGTTCTTACTATAGCCTTGCCATCAGTTTTTATTGAATTCCACCAGCGTCTTTATTTTCGACAATTGTCACCATTTGGAGGTCTTCCTATAACCTTACCAACATTCTATATCAAAATCTGGCAACGTGTTTATTTTCAACAACTGTCACCATTCCGAGGTCTTACTATAACCTTACCAACATTTGATATCAAAATCTAGCAACGTGTTTATTTTCGACAACTGTCACCATTCCGAGGTCTTACTATAGCCATACCAGCATTTTATATCAAAATCTAGCAACGTGTTCATTTTCGACAATTGTCACCATTTGGAGGTCTTCCTATAACCTTACCAACATTTTATATCAAAATCTAGCAACGTGTTTATTTTCGACAATTGTCACCATTTGGAGGTCTTACTATAACCTTACCAATATTTTATATCAAAATCTAGCAACGTGTTTATTTTCGACAACTGTCACCATTCCGAGGTCTTACTATAGCCTTGCCTTCAGTTTTTATTGAATTCCACCAGCGTCTTTATTTTCGACAATTGTCACTATTTGGAGGTCTTACTATAGGCTTACCAACATTCTATATCAAAATCTAGCAACGTGTTTATTTTCGACAATTGTCACCATTCCGAGGTCTTACTATAGCCTTGCCTTCAGTTTTTATTGAATTCCACCAGCGTCTTTATTTTCGAAAATTGTCACCATTTGGAGGTCTTACTATAGCCTTACCAACATTTTATATCAAAATCTCGCAACGTGTTTATTTCCGACAACTGTCACCATTCCGAGGTCTTACTATAGCCTTTCCAACATTTTATATCAAAATCTAGCAACATGTTTATTTTCAACAATTGTCACCATTTGGAGGTCTTACTATAGCCTTACCAACATTTTATATCAAAATCTAGCAACGTCTTTATTTTCGACAACTGTCACCATTTGGAGGTCTTACTATAGTTTTACCAACATTTTATATCAAAATCTAGCAACGTGTTTATTTTCGACAACTGTCACCATTCCAAGGTCTTACTATAGCCTTGCCTTCAGTTTTTATTGAATTCCACCAGCGTCTTTATTTTCGACAACTGTCACCATTCCGAGGTCTTATTATAGCCTTACAAACATTCTATATCAAAATCTATCAACGTGTTTATTTTCGACAATTGTCACCATTCCGAGGTCTTACTATAGCCTTACCAACATTTTATATCAAAATCTAGCAACGTGTTTCTTTTCGACAATTGTCACCATTTGGAGGTCTTACTATAACAGTATCAACATTTTATATCAAAATCTAGCAACGTGTTTATTTTCGAAAATTGTCACCATTCCGAGGTCTTACTATAGCCTTGCCTTCAGTTTTTATTTAATTCCACCAACGTTTTTATTTTCGACAACTGTCACCATTTGGAGGTCTTACTATAACCTTACCAATATTTTATATCAAAATCTAGCAACGTGTTTATTTTCGACAATTGTCACCATTCCGAGGTCTTACTATAGCCTTGCCTTCAGTTTTTATTTAATTCCTCCAACGTTTTTATTTTCGACAACTGTCACCATTCCGAGGTCTTACTATAGCCTTACCAACATTTTATATCAAAATCTAGCAACGTGTTTATTTTCGACAATTGTCACCATTCCGAGGTCTTACTATAGCCTTACCAAAATTTGATATCAAAATCTAGCAACGTGTTTATTTTCGACAACTGTCACCATTCCGAGGTCTTACTATAACCTTACCAACATTTTATATCAAAATCTAGCAACGTGTTTATTTTCGACAACTGTCACCATTCCGAGGTCTTACTATAGCCTTGCCTTCAGTTTTTATTGAATTCCAACAGCGTCTTTATTTTCGACAACTGTCACCATTCCGAGGTCTTACTATAGCCTTACAAACATTCTATATCAAAATCTATCAACGTGTTTATTTTCGACAATTGTCACCATTCCGAGGTCTTACTATAGCCTTACCAACATTTTATATCAAAATCTAGCAACGTGTTTATTTTCGACAATTGTCACCATTTGGAGGTCTTACTATAACAGTATCAACATTTTATATCAAAATCTAGCAACGTGTTTATTTTCGAAAATTGTCACCATTCCGAGGTCTTACTATAGCCTTGCCTTCAGTTTTTATTTAATTCCACCAACGTTTTTATTTTCGACAACTGTCACCATTTGGAGGTCTTACTATAACCTTACCAATATTTTATATCAAAATCTAGCAACGTGTTTATTTTCGACAATTGTCACCATTCCGAGGTCTTACTATAGCCTTGCCTTCAGTTTTTATTTAATTCCTCCAACGTTTTTATTTTCGACAACTGTCACCATTCCGAGGTCTTACTATAGCCTTACCAACATTTTATATCAAAATCTCGCAACGTGTTTATTTCCGACAATTGTCACCATTCCGAGGTCTTACTATAGCCTTTCCAACATTTTATATCAAAATCTAGCAACATGTTTATTTTCAACAATTGTCACCATTTGGAGGTCTTACTATAGCCTTACCAACATTTTATATCAAAATCTAGCAACGTCTTTATTTTCGACAACTGTCACCATTTGGAGGTCTTACTATAGTTTTACCAACATTTTATATCAAAATCTAGCAACGTGTTTATTTTCGACAACTGTCACCATTCCAAGGTCTTACTATAGCCTTGCCTTCAGTTTTTATTGAATTCCACCAGCGTCTTTATTTTCGACAACTGTCACCATTCCGAGGTCTTATTATAGCCTTACAAACATTCTATATCAAAATCTATCAACGTGTTTATTTTCGACAATTGTCACCATTCCGAAGTCTTACTATAGCCTTACCAACATTTTATATCAAAATCTAGCAACGTGTTTCTTTTCGACAATTGTCACCATTTGGAGGTCTTACTATAACAGTATCAACATTTTATATCAAAATCTAGCAACGTGTTTATTTTCGAAAATTGTCACCATTCCGAGGTCTTACTATAGCCTTGCCTTCAGTTTTTATTTAATTCCACCAACGTTTTTATTTTCGACAACTGTCACCATTTGGAGGTCTTACTATAACCTTACCAATATTTTATATCAAAATCTAGCAACGTGTTTATTTTCGACAACTGTCACCATTCCGAGGTCTTACTATAGCCTTGCCTTCAGTTTTTATTTAATTCCTCCAACGTTTTTATTTTCGACAACTGTCACCATTCCGAGGTCTTACTATAGCCTTACCAACATTTTATATCAAAATCTAGCAACGTGTTTATTTTCGACAATTGTCACCATTCCGAGGTCTTACTATAGCCTTACCAAAATTTGATATCAAAATCTAGCAACGTGTTTATTTTCGACAACTGTCACCATTCCGAGGTCTTACTATAACCTTACCAACATTTTATATCAAAATCTAGCAACGTGTTTATTTTCGACAACTGTCACCATTCCGAGTTCTTACTATAGCCTTGCCATCAGTTTTTATTGAATTCCACCAGCGTCTTTATTTTCGACAATTGTCACCATTCCGAGGTCTTACTATAGCCTTACCAACATTTTATATCAAAATCTAGCAACGTGTTTATTTTCGACAATTGTCACCATTCCGAGGTCTTACTATAGCCTTACCAAAATTTGATATCAAAATCTAGCAACGTGTTTATTTTCGACAACTGTCACCATTCCGAGGTCTTACTATAGCCTTACCAAAATTTGATATCAAAATCTAGCAACGTGTTTATTTTCGACAACTGTCACCATTCCGAGGTCTTACTATAACCTTACCAACATTTTATATCAAAATCTAGCAACGTGTTTATTTTCGACAATTGTCACCATTTGGAGGTCTTACTATAGCCTTACCAGCATTTTATATCAAAATCTAGCAACGTGTTCATTTTCGACAATTGTCACCATTTGGAGGTCTTCCTATAACCTTACCAACATTTTATATCAAAATCTAGCAACGTGTTTATTTTCGACAATTGTCACCATTTGGAGGTCTTACTATAACCTTACCAATATTTTATATCAAAATCTAGCAACGTGTTTATTTTCGACAACTGTCACCATTCCGAGGTCTTACTATAGCCTTGCCTTCAGTTTTTATTGAATTCCACCAGCGTCTTTATTTTCGACAATTGTCACTATTTGGAGGTCTTACTATAGGCTTACCAACATTCTATATCAAAATCTAGCAACGTGTTTATTTTCGACAATTGTCACCATTCCGAGGTCTTACTATAGCCTTGCCTTCAGTTTTTATTGAATTCCACCAGCGTCTTTATTTTCGAAAATTGTCACCATTTGGAGGTCTTACTATAGCCTTACCAACATTTTATATCAAAATCTCGCAACGTGTTTATTTCCGACAACTGTCACCATTCCGAGGTCTTACAATAGCCTTTCCAACATTTTATATCAAAATCTAGCAACGTGTTTATTTTCAACAATTGTCACCATTTGGAGGTCTTACTATAGCCTTACCAACATTTTATATCAAAATCTAGCAACGTCTTTATTTTCGACAACTGTCACCATTTGGAGGTCTTACTATAGCCTTACCAACATTTTATATCAAAATCTAGCAACGTCTTTATTTTCGACAACTGTCACCATTTGGAGGTCTTACTATAGCCTTACCAACATTTTATATCAAAATCTAGCAACGTGTTTATTTTTGACAACTGTCACCATTCCAAGGTCTTACTATAGCCTTGCCTTCAGTTTTTATTGAATTCCACCAGCGTCTTTATTTTCGACAACTGTCACCATTCCGAGGTCTTACTATAGCCTTACCAACATTTTATATCAAAATCTAGCAAAGTGTTTATTTTCGACAACTTTCACCATTCCAAGGTCTTACTATAGCCTTGCCTTCAGTTTTTATTGAATTCCACCAGCGTCTTTATTTTCGACAATTGTCACCCTTCGGAGGTCTTACTATAGCCTTACCAACATTTTATATCAAAATCTAGCAACGTGTTTATTTTCGACAATTGTCACCATTCCGAGGTCTTACTATAGCCTTGCCATCAGTTTTTATTGAATTCCACCAGCGTCTTTATTTTCGACAACTGTCACCATTCCGAGGTCTTACTATAGCCTTACCAACATTTTATATCAAAATCTAGCAACTTGTTTATTTTCGACAATTGTCACCATTCCGAGGTCTTACTATAGCCTTACCAACATTTTATATCAAAATCTAGCAACGTGTTTTTTTTCGACAACTGTCACCATTCCGAGGTCTTACTATAGCCTTACCAACATTCTATATCAAAATTTAGCAATCTGTTTATTTTCGACAACTGTCACCATTTGGAGGTCTTACTATAGCCTTACCAATATTTTATATCAAAATCTAGCAACGTGTTTATTTTCGACAATTGTCACCATTTGGAGGTCTTACTATAACAGTATCAACATTTTATATCAAAATCTAGCAACGTGTTTATTTTCGACAACTGTCACCATTCCGAGGTCTTACTATAGCCTTACCAACATTTTATATCAAAATCTAGCAACGTGTTTATTTTCGACAATTGTCACCATTCCGAGGTCTTACTATAGCCTTACCAACATTTTATATCAAAATCTAGCAAAGTGTTTATTTTCGACAACTGTCACCATTCCAAGGTCTTACTATAGCCTTGCCTTCAGTTTTTATTGAATTCCACCAGCGTCTTTATTTTCGACAACTGTCACCATTCCAAGGTCTTACTATAGCCTTGCCATCAGTTTTTATTGAATTCCACCAGCGTCTTTATTTTCGACAATTGTCACCATTTGGAGGTCTTACTATAGCCTTACCAACATTTTATATCAAAATCTAGCAACGTGCTTATTTTCGACAACTGTCACCATTCCAAGGTCTTACTATAGCCTTGCCTTCAGTTTTTATTGAATTCCACCAGCGTCTTTATTTTCGACAACTGTCATTATTCCGAGGTCTTACTATAGCCTTGCCTTCAGTTTTTATTGAATTCCACCAGCGTCTTTATTTTCGACAACTGTCACCATTCCAAGGTCTTACTATAGCCTTGCCATCAGTTTTTATTGAATTCCACCAGCGTCTTTATTTTCGACAATTGTCACCATTTGGAGGTCTTACTATAGCCTTACCAATATTTTATATCAAAATCTAGCAACGTGTTTATTTTCGACAATTGTCACCATTTGGAGGTCTTACTATAACAGTATCAACATTTTATATCAAAATCTAGCAACGTGTTTATTTTCGACAACTGTCACCATTCCAAGGTCTTACTATAGCCTTGCCTTCAGTTTTTATTTAATTCCACCAGCGTCTTTATTTTCGACAACTGTCACCATTCCGAGGTCTTACTATAGCCTTACCAACATTTTATATCAAAATCTAGCAACGTGTTTATTTTCAACAATTGTCACCATTCCGAGGTCTTACTATAACCTTACCAACATTTTATATCAAAATCTAGCAACGTGTTTATTTTCAACAATTGTCACCATTCCGAGGTCTTACTATAACCTTACCAACATTTTATATCAAAATCTAGCAACGTGTTTATTTTCGACAACTGTCACCATTCCGAGGTCTTACTATAGCCTTACCAACATTTTATATCAAAATCTAGCAACGTGCTTATTTTCGACAACTGTCACCATTCCAAGGTCTTACTATAGCCTTGCCTTCAGTTTTTATTGAATTCCACCAGCGTCTTTATTTTCGACAACTGTCACCATTCCGAGGTCTTACTATAGCCTTACCAACATTTTATATCAAAATCTAGCAACGTGTTTATTTTCGACAACTGTCACCATTTGGAGGTCTTACTATAGCCTTACCAACATTTTATATCAAAATCTAGCAACGTGTTTATTTTCGACAATTGTCACCATTTGGAGGTCTTACTATAGCCTTGCCATCAGTTTTTATTGAATTCCACCAGCGTCTTTATTTTCGACAACTGTCACCATTTGGAGGTCTTACTATAGCCTTACCAACATTTAATATCAAAATCTAGCAAAGTGTTTATTTTCGACAACTGTCACCATTTGGAGGTCTTACTATAGCCTTGCCTTCAGTTTTTATTGAATTCCACCAGCGTCTTTATTTTCGACAACTGTCACCATTTGGAGGTCTTACTATAGCCTTACCAACATTTTATATCAAAATCTAGCAACGTGTTTATTTTCGACAACTGTCACCATTCCAAGGTCTTACTATAGCCTTACCATCAGTTTTTATTGAATTCCACCAGCGTCTTTATTTTCGACAACTGTCACCATTCCGAGGTCTTACTATAGCCTTACCAACATTTTATATCAAAATCTAGCAACGTGTTTATTTTCAACAATTGTCACCATTCCGAGGTCTTACTATAGCCTTACCAACATTTTATATCAAAATCTAGCAACGTGTTTATTTTCGACAACTGTCACCATTCCAAGGTCTTACTATAGCCTTACCATCAGTTTTTATTGAATTCCACCAGCGTCTTTATTTTCGACAACTGTCACCATTCCGAGGTCTTACTATAGCCTTACCAACATTTTATATCAAAATCTAGCAACGTGTTTATTTTCGACAACTGTCACCATTCCAAGGTCTTACTATAGCCTTACCATCAGTTTTTATTGAATTCCACCAGCGTCTTTATTTTCGACAACTGTCACCATTCCGAGGTCTTACTATAGCCTTACCAACATTTTATATCAAAATCTAGCAACGTGTTTATTTTCGACAATTGTCACCATTTGGAGGTCTTACTATAACAGTATCAAAATTTTATATCAAAATCTAGCAACGTGTTTATTTTCGACAACTGTCACCATTCCAAGGTCTTACTATAGCCTTGCCTTCAGTTTTTATTTAATTCCACCAGCGTCTTTATTTTCGACAACTGTCACCATTCCGAGGTCTTATTATAGCCTTACCAACATTTTATATCAAAATCTAGCAACGTGTTTATTTTCGACAACTGTCACCATTCCGAGGTCTTACTATAGCCTTACCAACATTTTATATCAAAATCTAGCAACGTGCTTATTTTCGACAACTGTCACCATTCCAAGGTCTTACTATAGCCTTGCCTTCAGTTTTTATTGAATTCCACCAGCGTCTTTATTTTCGACAACTGTCACCATTCCGAGGTCTTACTATAGCCTTACCAACATTTTATATCAAAATCTAGCAACGTGTTTATTTTCAACAATTGTAACCATTTGGAGGTCTTACTATAGCCTTGCCATCAGTTTTTATTGAATTCCACCAGCGTCTTTATTTTCGACAACTGTCACCATTTGGAGGTCTTACTATAGCCTTACCAACATTTAATATCAAAATCTAGCAAAGTGTTTATTTTCGACAACTGTCACCATTTGGAGGTCTTACTATAGCCTTACCAACATTTTATATCAAAATCTAGCAACGTGTTTATTTTCGACAACTGTCACCATTCCAAGGTCTTACTATAGCCTTGCCTTCAGTTTTTATTGAATTCCACCAGCGTCTTTATTTTCGACAACTGTCACCATTTGGAGGTCTTACTATAGCCTTACCAACATTTAATATCAAAATCTAGCAAAGTGTTTATTTTCGACAACTGTCACCATTTGGAGGTCTTACTATAGCCTTACCAACATTTTATATCAAAATCTAGCAACGTGTTTATTTTCGACAACTGTCACCATTCCAAGGTCTTACTATAGCCTTGCCTTCAGTTTTTATTGAATTCCACCAGCGTCTTTATTTTCGACAACTGTCACCATTCCAAGGTCTTACTATAGCCTTGCCATCAGTTTTTATTGAATTCCACCAGCGTCTTTATTTTCGACAACTGTCACCATTCCGAGGTCTTACTATAGCCTTGCCATCAGTTTTTATTGAATTCCACCAGCGTCTTTATTTTCGACAACTGTCACCATTCCGAGGTCTTACTATAGCCTTACCAACATTTTATATCAAAATCTAGCAACGTGTTTATTTTCGACAATTGTCACCATTCCGAGGTCTTACTATAGCCTTGCCATCAGTTTTTATTGAATTCCACCAGCGTCTTTATTTTCAACAACTGTCACCATTCCGAGGTATTACTATAGCCTTGCCTTCAGTTTTTATTGAATTCCACCAGCGTCTTTATTTTCGACAATTGTCACCATTTGGAGGTCTTACTATAGCCTTACCAACATTTTATATCAAAATCTAGCAACGTGTTTATTTTCGACAACTGTCACCATTCCGAGGTCTTACTATAACAGTATCAACATTTTATATAAAAATCTAGCAACGTGTTTATTTTCGACAACTGTCACCATTCCAAGGTCTTACTATAGCCTTGCCTTCAGTTTTTATTTAATTCCACCAGCGTCTTTATTTTCGACAACTGTCACCATTCCGAGGTCTTACTATAGCCTTGCCTTCAGTTTTTATTTAATTCCACCAGCGTCTTTATTTTCGACAACTGTCACCATTCCGAGGTCTTACTATAGCCTTGCCTTCAGTTTTTATTGAATTCCACCAGCGTCTTTATTTTCGACAACTGTCACCATTCCGAGGTCTTACTATAGCCTTACCAACATTTTATATCAAAATCTAGCAACGTCTTTATTTTCGACAACTGTCACCATTTGGAGGTCTTACTATAGCCTTACCAACATTTTATATCAAAATCTAGCAACGTGTTTATTTTCGACAACTGTCACCATTCCGAGGTCTTACTATAGCCTTACCAACATTTTATATCAAAATCTAGCAACGTGTTTATTTTCGACAACTGTCACCATTCCAAGGTCTTACTATAGCCTTGCCATCAGTTTTTATTGAATTCCACCAGCGTCTTTATTTTCGACAACTGTCACCATTCCGAGGTCTTACTATAGCCTCACCATCAGTTTTTATTGAATTCCACCAGCGTCTTTATTTTCGACAATTGTCACCATTTGGAGGTCTTACTATAGCCTTGCCATCAGTTTTTATTGAATTCCACCAGCGTCTTTATTTTCGACAACTGTCACCATTCCAAGGTCTTACTATAGCCTTGCCTTCAGTTTTTATTTAATTCCACCAGCGTCTTTATTTTCGACAACTGTCACCATTCCGAGGTCTTACTATAGCCTTGCCATCAGTTTTTATTGAATTCCACCAGCGTCTTTATTTTCGACAACTGTCACCATTCCGAGGTATTACTATAGCCTTGCCTTCAGTTTTTATTGAATTCCACCAGCGTCTTTATTTTCGACAATTGTCACCATTTGGAGGTCTTACTATAGCCTTACCAACATTTTATATCAAAATCTAGCAACGTGTTTATTTTCGACAACTGTCACCATTCCGAGGTCTTACTATAACAGTATCAACATTTTATATCAAAATCTAGCAACGTGTTTATTTTCGACAACTGTCACCGTTCCAAGGTAATACTATAGCCTTGCCTTCAGTTTTTATTGAATTCCACCAGCGTCTTTATTTTCGACAACTGTCACCATTCCGAGGTCTTACTATAGCCTTACCAACAGTTTTTATTGAATTCCACCAGCGTCTTTATTTTCGACAACTGTCACCATTCCGAGGTCTTACTATAGCCTTACCAACATTTTATATCAAAATCTAGCAACGTGTTTATTTTCGACAATTGTCACCATTTGGAGGTCTTACTATAGCCTTACCAACATTTTATATCAAAATCTAGCAACGTGCTTATTTTCGACAACTGTCACCATTCCAAGGTCTTACTATAGCCTTGCCATCAGTTTTTATTGAATTCCACCAGCGTCTTTATTTTCGACAACTGTCACCATTCCGAGGTCTTACTATAGCCTTGCCATCAGTTTTTATTGAATTCCACCAGCGTCTTTATTTTCGACAACTGTCACCATTCCGAGGTCTTACTATAGCCTTACCAACAATTTATATCAAAATCTAGCAACGTGTTTATTTTCGACAATTGTCACCATTCCGAGGTCTTACTATAGCCTTGCCATCAGTTTTTATTGAATTCCACCAGCGTCTTTATTTTCGACAATTGTCACCATTTGGAGGTCTTACTATAGCCTTACCAACATTTTATATCAAAATCTAGCAACGTGTTTATTTTCGACAACTGTCACCATTCCGAGGTCTTACTATAACAGTATCAACATTTTATATCAAAATCTAGCAACGTGTTTATTTTCGACAACTGTCACCATTCCAAGGTCTTACTATAGCCTTGCCTTCAGTTTTTATTTAATTCCACCAGCGTCTTTATTTTCGACAACTGTCACCATTCCGAGGTCTTACTATAGCCTTGCCTTCAGTTTTTATTGAATTCCACCAGCGTCTTTATTTTCGACAACTGTCACCATTCCGAGGTCTTACTATAGCCTTACCAACATTTTATATCAAAATCTAGCAACGTCTTTATTTTCGACAACTGTCACCATTTGGAGGTCTTACTATAGCCTTACCAACATTTTATATCAAAATCTAGCAACGTGTTTATTTTCGACAACTGTCACCATTCCGAGGTCTTACTATAGCCTTACCAACATTTTATATCAAAATCTAGCAACGTGTTTATTTTCGACAACTGTCACCATTCCAAGGTCTTACTATAGCCTTGCCATCAGTTTTTATTGAATTCCACCAGCGTCTTTATTTTCGACAACTGTCACCATTCCGAGGTCTTACTATAGCCTCACCATCAGTTTTTATTGAATTCCACCAGCGTCTTTATTTTCGACAATTGTCACCATTTGGAGGTCTTACTATAGCCTTGCCATCAGTTTTTATTGAATTCCACCAGCGTCTTTATTTTCGACAACTTTCACCATTCCGAGGTATTACTATAGCCTTGCCTTCAGTTTTTATTTAATTCCACCAGCGTCTTTATTTTCGACAACTGTCACCATTCCAAGATCTTACTATAGCCTTGCCATCAGTTTTTATTGAATTCCACCAGCGTCTTTATTTTCGACAACTGTCACCATTCCGAGGTATTACTATAGCCTTGCCTTCAGTTTTTATTGAATTCCACCAGCGTCTTTATTTTCGACAATTGTCACCATTTGGAGGTCTTACTATAGCCTTACCAACATTTTATATCAAAATCTAGCAACGTGTTTATTTTCGACAACTGTCACCATTCCGAGGTCTTACTATAACAGTATCAACATTTTATATCAAAATCTAGCAACGTGTTTATTTTCGACAACTGTCACCGTTCCAAGGTAATACTATAGCCTTGCCTTCAGTTTTTATTGAATTCCACCAGCGTCTTTATTTTCGACAACTGTCACCATTCCGAGGTCTTACTATAGCCTTACCAACAGTTTTTATTGAATTCCACCAGCGTCTTTATTTTCGACAACTGTCACCATTCCGAGGTCTTACTATAGCCTTACCAACATTTTATATCAAAATCTAGCAACGTGTTTATTTTCGACAATTGTCACCATTTGGAGGTCTTACTATAGCCTTACCAACATTTTATATCAAAATCTAGCAACGTGCTTATTTTCGACAACTGTCACCATTCCAAGGTCTTACTATAGCCTTGCCTTCAGTTTTTATTGAATTCCACCAGCGTCTTTATTTTCGACAACTGTCACCATTCCGAGGTCTTACTATAGCCTTACCAACATTTTATATCAAAATCTAGCAACGTGTTTATTTTCAAAAACTGTCACCATTTGGAGGTCTTACTATAGCCTTACCAACATTTTATATCAAAATCTAGCAACGTGTTTATTTTCGACAACTGTCACCATTTGGAGGTCTTACTATAGCCTTACCAACATTTTATATCAAAATCTAGCAACGTGTTTATTTTCAAAAACTGTCACCATTTGGAGGTCTTACTATAGCCTTACCAACATTTTATATCAAAATCTAGCAACGTGTTTATTTTCGACAATTGTCACCATTTGGAGGTCTTACTATAGCCTTGCCATCAGTTTTTATTGAATTCCACCAGCGTCTTTATTTTCGACAACTGTCACCATTCCGAGGTCTTACTATAGCCTTACCAACATTTTATATCAAAATCTAGCAACGTGTTTATTTTCGACAATTGTCACCATTCCGAGGTCTTACTATAGCCTTACCATCAGTTTTTATTGAATTCCACCAGCGTCTTTATTTTCGACAACTGTCACCATTCCGAGGTCTTACTATAGCCTTACCAACATTTTATATCAAAATCTAGCAACGTGTTTATTTTCGACAATTGTCACCATTCCGAGGTCTTACTATAGCCTTGCCATCAGTTTTTATTGAATTCCACCAGCGTCTTTATTTTCGACAACTGTCACCATTCCGAGGTATTACTATAGCCTTGCCTTCAGTTTTTATTGAATTCCACCAGCGTCTTTATTTTCGACAATTGTCACCATTTGGAGGTCTTACTATAGCCTTACCAACATTTTATATCAAAATCTAGCAACGTGTTTATTTTCGACAACTGTCACCATTCCGAGGTCTTACTATAACAGTATCAACATTTTATATCAAAATCTAGCAACGTGTTTATTTTCGACAACTGTCACCATTCCAAGGTCTTACTATAGCCTTGCCTTCAGTTTTTATTTAATTCCACCAGCGTCTTTATTTTCGACAACTGTCACCATTCCGAGGTCTTACTATAGCCTTGCCTTCAGTTTTTATTTAATTCCACCAGCGTCTTTATTTTCGACAACTGTCACCATTCCAAGGTCTTACTATAGCCTTGCGTTCAGTTTTTATTTAATTCCACCAGCGTCTTTATTTTCGACAACTGTCACCATTCCGAGGTCTTACTATAGCCTTGCCATCAGTTTTTATTGAATTCCACCAGCGTCTTTATTTTCGACAATTGTCACCATTTGGAGGTCTTACTATAACCGTACCAAAATTTTATATCAAAATCTAGCAACGTGTTTATTTTCGACAACTGTCACCATTTGGAGGTCTTACTATAGCCTTGCCTTCAGTTTTTATTGAATTCCACCAGCGACTTTATTTTCGACAACTGTCACCATTCCGAGGTCTTACTATAGCCTTACCAACATTTTATATCAAAATCTAGCAACGTCTTTATTTTCGACAACTGTCACCATTCCGAGGTCTTACTATAGCCTTACCAACATTTTATATCAAAATCTAGCAACGTGTTTATTTTCGACAACTGTCACCATTCCGAGGTCTTACTATAACAGTATCAACATTTTATATCAAAATCTAGCAACGTGTTTATTTTCGACAACTGTCACCATTCCAAGGTAATACTATAGCCTTGCCTTCAGTTTTTATTGAATTCCACCAGCGTCTTTATTTTCGACAACTGTCACCATTCCGAGGTCTTACTATAGCCTTACCAACAGTTTTTATTGAATTCCACCAGCGTCTTTATTTTCGACAACTGTCACCATTCCGAGGTCTTACTATAGCCTTACCAACATTTTATATCAAAATCTAGCAACATGTTTATTTTCGACAACTGTCACCATTCCAAGGTCTTACTATAGCCTTGCCATCAGTTTTTATTGAATTCCACCAGCGTCTTTATTTTCGACAACTTTCACCATTCCGAGGTATTACTATAGCCTTGCCTTCAGTTTTTATTGAATTCCACCAGCGTCTTTATTTTCGACAACTGTCACCATTCCGAGGACTTACTATAGCCTTGCCATCAGTTTTTATTGAATTCCACCAGCGTCTTTATTTTCGACAACTTTCACCATTCCGAGGTATTACTATAGCCTTGCCTTCAGTTTTTATTTAATTCCACCAGCGTCTTTATTTTCGACAACTGTCACCATTCCAAGGTCTTACTATAGCCTTGCCTTCAGTTTTTATTTAATTCCACCAGCGTCTTTATTTTCGACAACTGTCACCATTCCGAGGTCTTACTATAGCCTTGCCATCAGTTTTTATTGAATTCCACCAGCGTCTTTATTTTCGACAACTGTCACCATTCCGAGGTATTACTATAGCCTTGCCTTCAGTTTTTATTGAATTCCACCAGCGTCTTTATTTTCGACAACTGTCACCATTCCGAGGTCTTACTATAGCCTTACCAACATTTTATATCAAAATCTAGCAACGTGTTTATTTTCAAAAACTGTCACCATTTGGAGGTCTTACTATAGCCTTACCAACATTTTATATCAAAATCTAGCAACGTGTTTATTTTCGACAACTGTCACCATTTGGAGGTCTTACTATAGCCTTACCAACATTTTATATCAAAATCTAGCAACGTGTTTATTTTAAAAAACTGTCACCATTTGGAGGTCTTACTATAGCCTTACCAACATTTTATATCAAAATCTAGCAACGTGTTTATTTTCGACAATTGTCACCATTTGGAGGTCTTACTATAGCCTTGCCATCAGTTTTTATTGAATTCCACCAGCGTCTTTATTTTCGACAACTGTCACCATTCCGAGGTCTTACTATAGCCTTACCAACATTTTATATCAAAATCTAGCAACGTGTTTATTTTCGACAATTGTCACCATTCCGAGGTCTTACTATAGCCTTACCATCAGTTTTTATTGAATTCCACCAGCGTCTTTATTTTCGACAACTGTCACCATTCCGAGGTCTTACTATAGCCTTACCAACATTTTATATCAAAATCTAGCAACGTGTTTATTTTCGACAATTGTCACCATTCCGAGGTCTTACTATAGCCTTGCCATCAGTTTTTATTGAATTCCACCAGCGTCTTTATTTTCGACAACTGTCACCATTCCGAGGTATTACTATAGCCTTGCCTTCAGTTTTTATTGAATTCCACCAGCGTCTTTATTTTCGACAATTGTCACCATTTGGAGGTCTTACTATAGCCTTACCAACATTTTATATCAAAATCTAGCAACGTGTTTATTTTCGACAACTGTCACCATTCCGAGGTCTTACTATAACAGTATCAACATTTTATATCAAAATCTAGCAACGTGTTTATTTTCGACAACTGTCACCATTCCAAGGTCTTACTATAGCCTTGCCTTCAGTTTTTATTTAATTCCACCAGCGTCTTTATTTTCGACAACTGTCACCATTCCGAGGTCTTACTATAGCCTTGCCTTCAGTTTTTATTTAATTCCACCAGCGTCTTTATTTTCGACAACTGTCACCATTCCAAGGTCTTACTATAGCCTTGCCTTCAGTTTTTATTTAATTCCACCAGCGTCTTTATTTTCGACAACTGTCACCATTCCGAGGTCTTACTATAGCCTTGCCATCAGTTTTTATTGAATTCCACCAGCGTCTTTATTTTCGACAACTTTCACCATTCCGAGGTATTACTATAGCCTTGCCTTCAGTTTTTATTTAATTCCACCAGCGTCTTTATTTTCGACAACTGTCACCATTCCAAGGTCTTACTATAGCCTTGCCTTCAGTTTTTATTTAATTCCACCAGCGTCTTTATTTTCGACAACTGTCACCATTCCGAGGTCTTACTATAGCCTTGCCATCAGTTTTTATTGAATTCCACCAGCGTCTTTATTTTCGACAACTGTCACCATTCCGAGGTATTACTATAGCCTTGCCTTCAGTTTTTATTGAATTCCACCAGCGTCTTTATTTTCGACAACTGTCACCATTCCGAGGTCTTACTATAGCCTTACCAACATTTTATATCAAAATCTAGCAACGTGTTTATTTTCAAAAACTGTCACCATTTGGAGGTCTTACTATAGCCTTACCAACATTTTATATCAAAATCTAGCAACGTGTTTATTTTCGACAACTGTCACCATTTGGAGGTCTTACTATAGCCTTACCAACATTTTATATCAAAATCTAGCAACGTGTTTATTTTAAAAAACTGTCACCATTTGGAGGTCTTACTATAGCCTTACCAACATTTTATATCAAAATCTAGCAACGTGTTTATTTTCGACAATTGTCACCATTTGGAGGTCTTACTATAGCCTTGCCATCAGTTTTTATTGAATTCCACCAGCGTCTTTATTTTCGACAACTGTCACCATTCCGAGGTCTTACTATAGCCTTACCAACATTTTATATCAAAATCTAGCAACGTGTTTATTTTCGACAATTGTCACCATTCCGAGGTCTTACTATAGCCTTACCATCAGTTTTTATTGAATTCCACCAGCGTCTTTATTTTCGACAACTGTCACCATTCCGAGGTCTTACTATAGCCTTACCAACATTTTATATCAAAATCTAGCAACGTGTTTATTTTCGACAATTGTCACCATTCCGAGGTCTTACTATAGCCTTGCCATCAGTTTTTATTGAATTCCACCAGCGTCTTTATTTTCGACAACTGTCACCATTCCGAGGTATTACTATAGCCTTGCCTTCAGTTTTTATTGAATTCCACCAGCGTCTTTATTTTCGACAATTGTCACCATTTGGAGGTCTTACTATAGCCTTACCAACATTTTATATCAAAATCTAGCAACGTGTTTATTTTCGACAACTGTCACCATTCCGAGGTCTTACTATAACAGTATCAACATTTTATATCAAAATCTAGCAACGTGTTTATTTTCGACAACTGTCACCATTCCAAGGTCTTACTATAGCCTTGCCTTCAGTTTTTATTTAATTCCACCAGCGTCTTTATTTTCGACAACTGTCACCATTCCGAGGTCTTACTATAGCCTTGCCTTCAGTTTTTATTTAATTCCACCAGCGTCTTTATTTTCGACAACTGTCACCATTCCAAGGTCTTACTATAGCCTTGCCTTCAGTTTTTATTTAATTCCACCAGCGTCTTTATTTTCGACAACTGTCACCATTCCGAGGTCTTACTATAGCCTTGCCATCAGTTTTTATTGAATTCCACCAGCGTCTTTATTTTCGACAATTGTCACCATTTGGAGGTCTTACTATAACCGTACCAAAATTTTATATCAAAATCTAGCAACGTGTTTATTTTCGACAACTGTCACCATTTGGAGGTCTTACTATAGCCTTGCCTTCAGTTTTTATTGAATTCCACCAGCGACTTTATTTTCGACAACTGTCACCATTCCGAGGTCTTACTATAGCCTTACCAACATTTTATATCAAAATCTAGCAACGTCTTTATTTTCGACAACTGTCACCATTCCGAGGTCTTACTATAGCCTTACCAACATTTTATATCAAAATCTAGCAACGTGTTTATTTTCGACAACTGTCACCATTCCGAGGTCTTACTATAACAGTATCAACATTTTATATCAAAATCTAGCAACGTGTTTATTTTCGACAACTGTCACCATTCCAAGGTAATACTATAGCCTTGCCTTCAGTTTTTATTGAATTCCACCAGCGTCTTTATTTTCGACAACTGTCACCATTCCGAGGTCTTACTATAGCCTTACCAACAGTTTTTATTGAATTCCACCAGCGTCTTTATTTTCGACAACTGTCACCATTCCGAGGTCTTACTATAGCCTTACCAACATTTTATATCAAAATCTAGCAACATGTTTATTTTCGACAACTGTCACCATTCCAAGGTCTTACTATAGCCTTGCCATCAGTTTTTATTGAATTCCACCAGCGTCTTTATTTTCGACAACTTTCACCATTCCGAGGTATTACTATAGCCTTGCCTTCAGTTTTTATTGAATTCCACCAGCGTCTTTATTTTCGACAACTGTCACCATTCCGAGGACTTACTATAGCCTTGCCATCAGTTTTTATTGAATTCCACCAGCGTCTTTATTTTCGACAACTTTCACCATTCCGAGGTATTACTATAGCCTTGCCTTCAGTTTTTATTTAATTCCACCAGCGTCTTTATTTTCGACAACTGTCACCATTCCAAGGTCTTACTATAGCCTTGCCTTCAGTTTTTATTTAATTCCACCAGCGTCTTTATTTTCGACAACTGTCACCATTCCGAGGTCTTACTATAGCCTTGCCATCAGTTTTTATTGAATTCCACCAGCGTCTTTATTTTCGACAACTGTCACCATTCCGAGGTATTACTATAGCCTTGCCTTCAGTTTTTATTGAATTCCACCAGCGTCTTTATTTTCGACAATTGTCACCATTTGGAGGTCTTACTATAGCCTTACCAACATTTTATATCAAAATCTAGCAAAGTGTTTATTTTCGACAACTGTCACCATTCCGAGGTCTTACTATAACAGTATCAACATTTTAATCAAAATCTAGCAACGTGTTTATTTTCGACAACTGTCACCATTTGGAGGTCTTACTATAGCCTTACCAACATTTTATATCAAAATCTAGCAACATGTTTATTTTCGACAACTGTCACCATTCCGAGGTCTTACTATAGCCTTACCAACATTTTATATCAAAATCTAGCAACGTGTTTATTTTCGACAATTGTCACCATTTGGAGGTCTTACTATAGCCTTGCCATCAGTTTTTATTGAATTCCACCAGCGTCTTTATTTTCGACAATTGTCACCATTCCGAGGTCTTACTATAGCCTTGCCATCAGTTTTTATTGAATTCCACCAGCGTCTTTATTTTCGACAACTGTCACCATTCCGAGGTATTACTATAGCCTTGCCTTCAGTTTTTATTGAATTCCACCAGCGTCTTTATTTTCGACAATTGTCACCATTTGGAGGTCTTACTATAGCCTTACCAACATTTTATATCAAAATCTAGCAACGTGTTTATTTTCGACAATTGTCACCATTTGGAGGTCTTACTATAGCCTTACCAACATTTTATATCAAAATCTAGCAACGTGTTTATTTTCGACAATTGTCACCATTCCGAGGTCTTACTATAGCCTTACCAACATTTTATATCAAAATCTAGCAAAGTGTTTATTTTCGACAACTGTCACCATTCCGAGGTCTTACTATAGCCTTGCCATCAGTTTTTATTGAATTCCACCAGCGTCTTTATTTTCGACAACTGTCACCATTTGGAGGTCTTACTATAGCCTTACCAACATTTTATATCAAAATCTAGCAACGTGTTTATTTTCGACAATTGTCACCATTTGGAGGTCTTACTATAGCCTTACCAACATTTTATATCAAAATCTAGCAACGTGTTTATTTTCGACAACTGTCACCATTTGGAGGTCTTACTATAGCCTTACCAACATTTTATATCAAAATCTAGCAAAGTGTTTATTTTCGACAACTGTCACCATTCCGAGGTCTTACTATAACAGTATCAACATTTTATATCAAAATCTAGCAACGTGTTTATTTTCGACAACTGTCACCATTCCAAGGTCTTACTATAGCCTTGCCTTCAGTTTTTATTTAATTCCACCAGCGTCTTTATTTTCGACAACTGTCACCATTCCGAGGTCTTACTATAGCCTTGCCTTCAGTTTTTATTTAATTCCACCAGCGTCTTTATTTTCGACAACTGTCACCATTCCAAGGTCTTACTATAGCCTTGCCTTCAGTTTTTATTTAATTCCACCAGCGTCTTTATTTTCGACAACTGTCACCATTCCAAGGTAATACTATAGCCTTGCCAACATTTTATATCAAAATCTAGCAACATGTTTATTTTCGACAACTGTCACCATTCCGAGGTCTTACTATAGCCTTACCAACATTTTATATCAAAATCTAGCAACGTGTTTATTTTCGACAATTGTCACCATTCCGAGGTCTTACTATAGCCTTGCCATCAGTTTTTATTGAATTCCACCAGCGTCTTTATTTTCGACAACTGTCACCATTCCGAGGTCTTACTATAGCCTTGCCTTCAGTTTTTATTGAATTCCACCAGCGTCTTTATTTTCGACAATTGTCACCATTTGGAGGTCTTACTATAGCCTTACCAACATTTTATATCAAAATCTAGCAACGTGTTTATTTTCGACAACTGTCACCATTCCGAGGTCTTACTATAACAGTATCAACATTTTATATCAAAATCTAGCAACGTGTTTATTTTCGACAACTGTCACCATTCCAAGGTCTTACTATAGCCTTGCCTTCAGTTTTTATTTAATTCCACCAGCGTCTTTATTTTCGACAACTGTCACCATTCCGAGGTCTTACTATAGCCTTGCCTTCAGTTTTTATTTAATTCCACCAGCGTCTTTATTTTCGACAACTGTCACCATTCCGAGGTCTTACTATAGCCTTTCCATCAGTTTTTATTGAATTCCACCAGCGTCTTTATTTTCGACAATTGTCACCATTTGGAGGTCTTACTATAGCCTTACCAACATTCTATATCAAAATCTAGCAACGTGTTTATTTTCGACAATTTTCACCATTTGGAGGTCTTACTATAACCGTACCAACATTTTATATCAAAATCTAGCAACGTCTTTATTTTCGACAACTGTCACCATTTGGAGGTCTTACTATAGCCTTACCAACATTTTATATCAAAATCTAGCAACGTGTTTATTTTCGACAACTGTCACCATTCCGAGGTCTTACTATAGCCTTACCAACATTTTATATCAAAATCTAGCAATGTGTTTATTTTCGACAACTGTCACCATTCCAAGGTCTTACTATAGCCTTGCCATCAGTTTTTATTGAATTCCACCAGCGTCTTTATTTTCGACAACTGTCACCATTCCGAGGTCTTACTATAGCCTTGCCATCAGTTTTTATTGAATTCCACCAGCGTCTTTATTTTCGACAACTTTCACCATTCCGAGGTATTACTATAGCCTTGCCTTCAGTTTTTATTTAATTCCACCAGCGTCTTTATTTTCGACAACTGTCACCATTCCAAGGTCTTACTATAGCCTTGCCTTCAGTTTTTATTTAATTCCACCAGCGTCTTTATTTTCGACAACTGTCACCATTCCGAGGTCTTACTATAGCCTTGCCATCAGTTTTTATTGAATTCCACCAGCGTCTTTATTTTCGACAACTGTCACCATTCCGAGGTATTACTATAGCCTTGCCTTCAGTTTTTATTGAATTCCACCAGCGTCTTTATTTTCGACAATTGTCACCATTTGGAGGTCTTACTATAGCCTTACCAACATTTTATATCTAAATCTAGCAACGTGTTTATTTTCGACAACTGTCACCATTCCGAGGTCTTACTATAACAGTATCAACATTTTATATCAAAATCTAGCAACGTGTTTATTTTCGACAACTGTCACCATTCCAAGGTAATACTATAGCCTTGCCTTCAGTTTTTATTGAATTCCACCAGCGTCTTTATTTTCGACAACTGTCACCATTCCGAGGTCTTACTATAGCCTTACCAACAGTTTTTATTGAATTCCACCAGCGTCTTTATTTTCGACAACTGTCACCATTCCGAGGTCTTACTATAGCCTTACCAACATTTTATATCAAAATCTAGCAACATGTTTATTTTCGACAACTGTCACCATTCCAAGGTCTTACTATAGCCTTGCCATCAGTTTTTATTGAGTTCCACCAGCGTCTTTATTTTCGACAACTGTCACCATTCCGAGGTCTTACTATAGCCTTGCCATCAGTTTTTATTGAATTCCACCAGCGTCTTTATTTTCGACAACTTTCACCATTCCGAGGTATTACTATAGCCTTGCCTTCAGTTTTTATTTAATTCCACCAGAGTCTTTATTTTCGACAACTGTCACCATTCCAAGGTCTTACTATAGCCTTGCCTTCAGTTTTTATTTAATTCCACCAGCGTCTTTATTTTCGACAACTGTCACCATTCCGAGGTCTTACTATAGCCTTGCCATCAGTTTTTATTGAATTCCACCAGCGTCTTTATTTTCGACAACTGTCACCATTCCGAGGTATTACTATAGCCTTGCCTTCAGTTTTTATTGAATTCCACCAGCGTCTTTATTTTCGACAATTGTCACCATTTGGAGGTCTTACTATAGCCTTACCAACATTTTATATCAAAATCTAGCAACGTGTTTATTTTCGACAACTGTCACCATTCCGAGGTCTTACTATAACAGTATCAACATTTTATATCAAAATCTAGCAACGTGTTTATTTTCGACAACTGTCACCGTTCCAAGGTAATACTATAGCCTTGCCTTCAGTTTTTATTGAATTCCACCAGCGTCTTTATTTTCGACAACTGTCACCATTCCGAGGTCTTACTATAGCCTTACCAACAGTTTTTATTGAATTCCACCAGCGTCTTTATTTTCGACAACTGTCACCATTCCGAGGTCTTACTATAGCCTTACCAACATTTTATATCAAAATCTAGCAACGTGCTTATTTTCGACAACTCTCACCATTCCAAGGTCTTACTATAGCCTTGCCTTCAGTTTTTATTGAATTCCACCAGCGTCTTTATTTTCGACAACTGTCACCATTCCGAGGTCTTACTATAGCCTTACCAACATTTTATATCAAAATCTAGCAACATGTTTATTTTCGACAACTGTCACCATTCCGAGGTCTTACTATAGCCTTACCAACATTTTATATCAAAATCTAGCAACGTGTTTATTTTCGACAATTGTCACCATTTGGAGGTCTTACTATAGCCTTGCCATCAGTTTTTATTGAATTCCACCAGCGTCTTTATTTTCGACAATTGTCACCATTCCGAGGTCTTACTATAACCTTACCAACATTTTATATCAAAATCTAGCAACGTGTTTATTTTCGACAATTGTCACCATTCCGAGGTCTTACTATAGCCTTACCAACATTTTATATCAAAATCTAGCAAAGTGTTTATTTTCGACAACTGTCACCATTCCGAGGTCTTACTATAGCCTTGCCATCAGTTTTTATTGAATTCCACCAGCGTCTTTATTTTCGACAATTGTCACCATTTGGAGGTCTTACTATAGCCTTACCAACATTTTATATCAAAATCTAGCAACGTGTTTATTTTCGACAACTGTCACCATTCCGAGGTCTTACTATAACAGTATCAACATTTTATATCAAAATCTAGCAACGTGTTTATTTTCGACAATTGTCACCATTTGGAGGTCTTACTATAGCCTTGCCATCAGTTTTTATTGAATTCCACCAGCGTCTTTATTTTCGACAATTGTCACCATTCCGAGGTCTTACTATAGCCTTACCAACATTTTATATCAAAATCTAGCAACGTGTTTATTTTCGACAATTGTCACCATTCCGAGGTCTTACTATAGCCTTACCAACATTTTATATCAAAATCTAGCAAAGTGTTTATTTTCGACAACTGTCACCATTTGGAGGTCTTACTATAGCCTTACCAACATTTTATATCAAAATCTAGCAACGTGTTTATTTTCGACAATTGTCACCATTCCGAGGTCTTACTATAGCCTTACCAACATTTTATATCAAAATCTAGCAAAGTGTTTATTTTCGACAACTGTCACCATTTGGAGGTCTTACTATAGCCTTACCAACATTTTATATCAAAATCTATCAACGTGTTTATTTTCGACAATTGTCACCATTCCGAGGTCTTACTATAGCCTTACCAACATTTTATATCAAAATCTAGCAAAGTGTTTATTTTCGACAACTGTCACCATTCCGAGGTCTTACTATAGCCTTGCCATCAGTTTTTATTGAATTCCACCAGCGTCTTTATTTTCGACAACTGTCACCATTTGGAGGTCTTACTATAGCCTTACCAACATTTTATATCAAAATCTAGCAACGTGTTTATTTTCGACAACTGTCACCATTCCGAGGTCTTACTATAACAGTATCAACATTTTATATCAAAATCTAGCAACGTGTTTATTTTCGACAATTGTCACCATTCCGAGGTATTACTATAGCCTTGCCTTCAGTTTTTATTGAATTCCACCAGCGTCTTTATTTTCGACAACTGTCACCATTTGGAGGTCTTACTATAGCCTTACCAACATTTTATATCAAAATCTAGCAACGTGTTTATTTTCGACAACTGTCACCATTCCGAGGTCTTACTATAACAGTATCAACATTTTATATCAAAATCTAGCAACGTGTTTATTTTCGACAATTGTCACCATTCCGAGGTATTACTATAGCCTTGCCTTCAGTTTTTATTGAATTCCACCAGCGTCTTTATTTTCGACAATTGTCACCATTTGGAGGTCTTACTATAGCCTTACAAACATTTTATATCAAAATCTAGCAACGTGTTTATTTTCGACAACTGTCACCATTTGGAGGTCTTACTATAGCCTTACCAACATTTTATATCAAAATCTAGCAACGTGTTTATTTTCGACAATTGTCACCATTTGGAGGTCTTACTATAGCCTTGCCATCAGTTTTTATTGAATTCCACCAGCGTCTTTATTTTCGACAACTGTCACCATTTGGAGGTCTTACTATAGCCTTACCAACATTTTATATCAAAATCTAGCAACGTGTTTATTTTCGACAACTGTCACCATTCCGAGGTCTTACTATAACAGTATCAACATTTTATATCAAAATCTAGCAACTTGTTTATTTTCGACAACTGTCACCATTCCAAGGTCTTACTATAGCCTTGCCATCAGTTTTTATTGAATTCCACCAGCGTCTTTATTTTCGACAACTGTCACCATTCCGAGGTCTTACTATAGCCTTGCCATCAGTTTTTATTGAATTCCACCAGCGTCTTTATTTTCGACAACTGTCACCATTCCGAGGTATTACTATAGCCTTGCCTTCAGTTTTTATTGAATTCCACCAGCGTCTTTATTTTCGACAATTGTCACCATTTGGAGGTCTTACTATAGCCTTACCAACATTTTATATCAAAATCTAGCAACGTGTTTATTTTCGACAACTGTCACCATTCCGAGGTCTTACTATAACCTTACCAACATTTTATATCAAAATCTAGCAACGTGTTTATTTTCGACAACTGTCACCATTTGGAGGTCTTACTATAGCCTTACCAACATTCTATATCAAAATCTAGCAACGTGTTTATTTTCGACAACTGTCACCATTCCGAGGTCTTACTATAGCCTTACCAACATTTTATATCAAAATCTAGCAACGTGTTTATTTTCGACAACTGTCACCATTCCGAGGTCTTACTATAGCCTTGCCAACATTTTATATCAAAATCTAGCAACGTGTTTATTTTCGACAACTGTCACCATTCCGAGGTCTTACTATAGCCTTGCCAACATTTTATATCAAAATCTAGCAACGTGTTTATTTTCGACAACTGTCACCATTCCAAGGTCTTACTATAGCCTTGCCATCAGTTTTTATTGAATTCCACCAGCGTCTTTATTTTCGACAACTGTCACCATTCCGAGGTCTTACTATAGCCTTGCCATCAGTTTTTATTGAATTCCACCAACGTCTTTATTTTCGACAACTGTCACCATTCCAAGGTCTTACTATAGCCTTGCCATCAGTTTTTATTGAATTCCACCAGCGTCTTTATTTTCGACAACTGTCACCATTCCGAGGTAATACTATAGCCTTGCCTTCAGTTTTTATTTAATTCCACCAGCGTCTTTATTTTCGACAACTGTCACCATTCCAAGGTCTTACTATAGCCTTGCCTTCAGTTTTTATTTAATTCCACCAGCGTCTTTATTTTCGACAACTGTCACCATTCCGAGGTCTTACTATAGCCTTGCCATCAGTTTTTATTGAATTCCACCAGCATCTTTATTTTCGACAACTGTCACCATTCCGAGGTATTACTATAGCCTTGCCTTCAGTTTTTATTGAATTCCACCAGCGTCTTTATTTTCGACAATTGTCACCATTTGGAGGTCTTACTATAGCCTTACCAACATTTTATATCAAAATCTAGCAACGTGTTTATTTTCGACAACTGTCACCATTCCGAGGTCTTACTATAACAGTATCAACATTTTATATCAAAATCTAGCAACGTGTTTATTTTCGACAACTGTCACCATTCCAAGGTCTTACTATAGCCTTGCCATCAGTTTTTATTGAATTCCACCAGCGTCTTTATTTTCGACAACTGTCACCATTCCGAGGTATTACTATAGCCTTGCCTTCAGTTTTTATTTAATTCCACCAGCGTCTTTATTTTCGACAACTGTCACCATTCCGAGGTCTTACTATAGCCTTGCCTTCAGTTTTTATTTAATTCCACCAGCGTCTTTATTTTCGACAACTGTCACCATTCCGAGGTCTTACTATAGCCTTGCCTTCAGTTTTTATTTAATTCCACCAGCGTCTTTATTTTCGACAACTGTCACCATTCCGAGGTATTACTATAGCCTTGCCTTCAGTTTTTATTGAATTCCACCAGCGTCTTTATTTTCGACAATTGTCACCATTTGGAGGTCTTACTATAGCCTTACCAACATTTTATATCAAAATCTAGCAACGTGTTTATTTTCGACAACTGTCACCATTCCGAGGTCTTACTATAACAGTATCAACATTTTATATCAAAATCTAGCAACGTGTTTATTTTCGACAACTGTCACCATTCCGAGGTCTTACTATAGCCTTGCCATCAGTTTTTATTGAATTCCACCAGCGTCTTTATTTTCGACAACTGTCACCATTCCGAGGTATTACTATAGCCTTGCCTTCAGTTTTTATTTAATTCCACCAGCGTCTTTATTTTCGACAACTGTCACCATTCCGAGGTCTTACTATAGCCTTGCCATCAGTTTTTATTGAATTCCACCAGCGTCTTTATTTTCGACAACTGTCACCATTCCGAGGTCTTACAATAGCCTTGCCTTCAGTTTTTATTGAATTCCACCAGCGTCTTTATTTTCGACAACTGTCACCATTCCGAGGTCTTACTATAACCTTACAAACATTTTATATCAAAATGTAGCAACGTGTTTATTTTCGACAACTGTCACCATTCCGAGGTCTTACTATAGCCTTGCCATCAGTTTTTATTGAATTCCACTGCTAATGAGGTGATTCTCAATACTTTTGTAGGTAATAGATTACCTCTTCTGAAACAAAATCCTGATTATCAGACATAATCTATATAGAAGTTCAACAAGGAACAATCACTGGAACTTAGAACTAGTTAATGATATTTGCTTTAGTGAGCCATGGGTGATCTCATGTCTCAACAGGAGGGAAGGTTCAGATCATCAATAGATTTCTAATATTGTTCTTGATAATGGATCAAATTAAATAAAAATAGAGTTATCACTCTAAATCAGTGGGTTTAGTCAAATAAAAGAAGAGACAGAAGAGGTTTTAATTAATACTTGGTAATTAGGAATAAAGTCTCAAAAAAGAGATCCTTTGGGTCTCATCACAATTTGTATCAAAGAGCTGAACTAAAGCCGGTAATGGATCACCAGATGCAGTAGAACCAGACCAGCACCATGTTAATACGCTCAAACTCCAAATGGAGGGATTTCTGCTGAGTCATCACTAAGAACATTCATTTAGTCTAACCTGGTGTGGCGACGATGCAGCTGTCAGCATTCTGTGAGTTTGTCTTTATGTCGGTCCGTCTTGTGTGTTTTTGTTGTTTCTAGGTTTAGTTTTATTTTAACCTGCTGCAGAGTTAGTGCTCCACTTCTCCCCACGGTTGGTCGGATGCTTTCTGGAGGAGTGAGGTCATTTCCTGTCGTACAGAATGAGAACAACACTCCTGACGGGGTCTTCGTCCTCACAGCTCTGATGGCTGCTGCTTTTACATTCTACTGAGAGTTTTCTTGCTCTACTGCTCCTGCAATGAAGAAACGCTTGCTGATCTTATTATTTTACTTTATTTTCATTCATTCTTTGTTTGCCAAAGCGTGAGGGAACGTTGGAGGAATCTTGTTTTATCTCATGAGGAATGATGTGTAGTTTTGCCGTCTCTTAAACTTTGTCCAATGGCTCTCAGTCCGATTCCTGTGTTTCTGTCTCTCGGAGGAAAATTCTCCAGACCACTTGGTCCTTGGAGTCGGGTCCCGGCGTCCCTCTGGCCACCAGCTGAACTGAAAGGTGCACGGGGGAGGGGCCGGTCTGGTCTTTCCTATGAAGAAATCCTCCAACTGAACGGTTGCAGGAGGCCGGTTCCCTCTGGGGGTGAGAGGGTGACGGAGTCCCAACAATAGTGAGCAAACAGAGACAGATCCAGGACCAGCTGGGGTGAGGGAGTTCTCTTTAGTGTGAAAGATCCTCTGGTGTAGAAGGGACGGTGTCGGATCTCCGTCCATTGGCTCAGGAAGGCTGCACAGTGCAGGAAAAGTGAATACCAGGTTATTCACAACTCAAGACAGAAGAGGTGGTCTGACCGGAGGTGGCTGGTTCCATTCCAGATCCAGCTGACCACTCACACCACCATGAAGGTCCTGAAAGGACAACGTGGGTTCACACATCGCACTGCAGGATCCGGAACCCCACGATCCCGTTCCCAACTCGACTGCAACACCCCCCAACCAGCCTGACCACACCTAGTTAACACGTTACCATTGACTGACGCACACATGAAAACACACGGGGTGACGTGCTGCTAACCTCTCCTCCAGGTCAAGAGAAGGACGCTTCTATAACAACATAGAGGATCGGTGCCACACACACACACACACACACACACACACACACACACACACACACACACACACACACACACACACACACACCTGCTGCCAGGTCTCCGAGAGGCCCACCAAATCCAGCTGACGGGACATAAAGAGGTCCCTCAGAAGATGAGCTTTGTTTGCTAGCGATCCATTAAAGTTGAGGTTTAGACACACCTCATGCGGTGGATTTAGGTCCATCAGTGCCTGACGGTCATAAACCAGTAACGCGGTGACATTTTGGCACAAATATCCAAACAATGCAGTGATAAACAACAGATTCAGAAGAAGTGTCAGAACATGCAGACGGCAGCCGTTACACCCTGGCGCCATCTTGCATTGAGGTAGGATGATGGAGTGGGTCTGCCTCTCCTTTGTTCTCAGCGTCTCCATGGCAATAGATGCTGATCCCCTTTAATCTCCTTTAATCCCCTTTAATCTCCTTTAATCTCCTTTAATCTCCTTTAATCTCCTTTAATCTCCTTTCATCTCCTTTCATCTCTTCCATAAGGAACCTCTCCCATCTGCTTTATATGAGACATTGTTTAGCAGTTTTGTTTGGGAAGCAGTTATCTGAATCATTAACAAAAGTCCCAGCAACCTGTTCCTGATGAGCTTTTTGTGTCTGTGCTCCAGCAGTGCAGGACTAGTTATACACCAAATAACTGAGACCCTGTCACATTGTGGAGGGGGCGGAGCCATGCTGTACTGCACCTTACAGACCATTTCCTATTTCACTTGTTAATAAATCACATTATGGATCTGATCTGGATCTGAGCTGAATTTGGTCGCTGCCAAAAAGAGACTGAATGAACGGCTTTAACTTCAAAAATAAAAAAGAACTCTCACCATCAAAATATGAAATAAAATCATAGATCAACAGCCAGATATTACTTAAAACAAAGTAAATCCAACATTAGACACTGTGACACTGACAACCTGTAATGACACAGCTGATAAATTAGTAGGATTAATAATGGAAACAGAGACAGAAGGCAGAACAGAGAGAGAGGATTCTATTTTGATGTAAATGGACTTCAAATGGTAAATTGTAATAGATTGTGGACTATTAAATACTACATTGTGAGATGTGATAAACTGTAGGGCCAGTTGTTATTGAACGGACCAAAAAACCAATATGTTATGGAAGAAACATACTTATTTAGAAGCACATAACTGAACCAATATAAAGTTGTATACAACATATATATACATATTTACACGTATATAACAGGGCCTCTGTTATTGATCATATCATTTACACACATGGAACAACCTGTTAAATACAAAATCTACCGACTTGGCTCCTTGTAGCACAGAGTCACTATAAGCCACATATAGTACTAACCCCCTTTTAGCACCACTGTTTGAGTTCATCATGAAATGTGTCGGCGTTGCTGTTTGAAAGCTCCTCAAAGTGAATAAAGCCCCGATACTGTTGGTTGAGTCCTTTTGCTTCTTGAAGATGTTGCTGGTTGGTCTGGGAGGAGGATTCTCACACACAAAGTCAAAGCCTCTTTGGAAATATAACACAAAGGATCATGGTTGATGGCCAAAAGGCTCATCCAGGAATTGAACCCAGGACCTCTCTCGCCCTAAGTGAGAATCATCCTCCTAGACCAGGGGTGGCCAACCAGTCAGAGACTAAGAGCCACATTTTTAACTGTGATACTGCAAAGAGCCACATCATACACATGGGCACACATGATCACCACCCCACCCCTTCCACACACACACACACACACACACACACACACACACACACACACACACACACACACACACACACACACAGATCTCTGCTAAGCCAGATTTATTGTAAATGTCACACACAAACATGATAATGACAGATATTGACTCCTACAAGACCACAGGCCAGTCATTTTCAACAATGAACATTGTGTGCACTGTCTCACACACACACAAACTCTCAGTTCAACCAAGTCCACAAACAAAAATGGAATTTACAACAGCGTTTTTTCTCTTACTTTGTATGTTGCTTAGTGGGACTTCTGGCACTCCTTGTCTTGAACAATCCTCTTCAAATCTGGCTTATATTCCGTTGTTGCCACTCAAAGCAATTCTTTCCCATGGGTGTCAGTCAGAACAGATGGATGCTTTGATTTCACATGTTTCAGGGTAGAAAACAGACTCGCAGACGTATGTCGACCCAAACATTGACAGTATCTTCAGCGCAGCCTGTTTGACATTGGGCTATTTTTCCATTGGCACACTTTTCCAGAACTCAATGGTCCCTTCCCTTAAAGCAGCTTTCAGTTGGTCCTCCTCACAAAGATCAATCATTTCCAGCTCAGCCGCAGCCTCATCTGTGACTCGCGGGGCTTTCAAACAGTCCGTCTCCACATTAAATGTGTCGACGAGGCACGTAATCTGTGGCCTTTTCAGTTGTAGATCACGGAACCGGGTCACAAAGCTTTCGTGCAGGTTTTCAACCAGTGTTGCATATCTGGCTCTTTGCTTATTCAGGGCGGCGCTGGGGACTTGCCCGCTGGCTTTTAACAGAGTGGGAAAATGCCTTAAATCTCCCTTTTGAATATGAGCCTTGAACAGCTTCAGTTTGTTGACAAACGCAAACACACTTTGCAGCAGGTCAGGTAGCATTTTTAACTTCCCCTGCAGGGTCAGGTTCAGTCTGTCCAAGTGACACAGCATGTCGACCAAAAAGGCCAGATCCATAATCCACTCGAGGTCCGAGAGTTCGGGATAGTCCTTGTCCTTCTCTTCCATGAACAGTTTCACGGCATCCAAAAGCTCAAAAAAGCGAGCGAGTAGTTTGCCTTCTGACAGCCACCTCACAGTGCAGTGCAGCGGCAGGTCACCTGGTGACCTGGTCCAGCTCAGCGATGAGTTCTTGAACTGTGGTTAAGCGCATGCGTGCGGATATAGTTGTTATTTCCATCACTGGCTTCATGACGTTGTCTAAATTCAGTGATTTAGACACGAGTTGCTCCCTGTGGATGATGCAGTGGAAATTCCAAAATGCGGGAAATGTTTGTTCAGCTTTGCACAGCCCCACAAGCCCGTTCACAGATCCGATCATGGCTGGCGCTCCATCCCTGGCTATTGCAGTTAGTTTTGGTATGGGCAGATGTGCTTTCGCGAATGCAGCCATCATTGTTTCTTTCACATCTGTGCCACGGGTTCTGTCTTTTAATGGCACAATATCAAGGAGTTCTTCTTTGATCACACAATCGTTTGACACCGACCGTGCAAATACTGCCGACTGAGGCTTGTCTTGTATGTCACAACTCTCATCCAATGCAACACTAAAATACTCACATTCTTGAAGGTCAGAGTGCAACTGTGTTTCTAGAGCCGCGTTAATGTCCAATATTCTGCGTTCAACAGTGTGGCGGGACAGTTGGACGTCTGATATCATTCGTTTTAATTTGTCATTTTCAGGAGACAATATTTCAACAGCGTCGCTGAGGCATTTTTTCACGAACTCCCCTTCATTGTATGGCTTTTTAGCCTGTGCAATGTTCAAAGCCAGTTGATAAGACGCAAGCGTTACGGTCTCGGAGTGCTTCGTAAATCTTTGGAAAAACCGTGTCTGCTTTTCTGCCTGACTTTTCAACGTTACCAACTTGTTTTTGCGAAGTTCAGTCCCTTTTGGAAATTCCTGGTCGTAGCTTGCGTGGAGTGAGCTGAAGTGCCGTTGAAGATTAGAAGCTTTAAAATGCACTAGCGACGCCTGACATATGAGGCAGAATGGCTTGTCATTACGTTCAATAAAAAAATATGAACTCTCCCACTCTGTTAAAAATGTCCGGTGTTCATCTACATATTTTCATTTTGCGGTGCTTTTTTTCCCTGCCATTTTGAGAACACACAAAATTACTCGAAAGATCTATTTTCATCTCACGCACATGCGCGTTTGACGTCACTCAAACCGGCTTCCTGGTCAGGTTGCCATATAGGGAATGAATGGCAGCGCCAGCGCCGAGCATTTTTGACGCCTGTCATGTGAGCCCCTTAAGAGCCGCATGAGGCTCGCGAGCCGCTGGTTGGCCACCCCTGCTATAGGCTAATCAACGATCTCTTTTTGTGCTGCAAACAGTCAATTGAGCCACAAACAACAGAAAACTGCATTTTTTTTGTTACCATTTGATTAGCCTTTATTGAAATCAGGAGAACCACTTTGAGATTACTCACCTCTTTTAGTACATAAAAAAGTTTGCTGTGTCTTATATTAATTCTAAATACAAAAATATTCTTAAAACAAATAAATAGCACAAAAGACAAATAGATGGAAACAATAAAAAGTACAGTCGCAGAGAAAGACAAAACTATAAAAGCCACCAAATACTTAAATATAAGTTAGCTAAAACAAGAACAAGGTTAGGTTTGTGTTTACATGTGCTGTAAAACGGCCCTAAACTCGCCCAGCATGACAAACTGTGAGTTTTTAATTTTTTTCTGTACAGCATTCCATAAACATGGAGCAGAATACATAAAGGCTTTTTTGCCCAGTTTATAATGGATGGTCGGAACTGTGTGTAAAAACAAGTCTTTAGACCTCAGACTGTAGTTCTTCCTGGGACACATTATAGGTTATCACACACGCAAATGTTGGGACCTCATCTCTATGCAAGTCAGATTCTCATTTTCACTCCCCTGCTGATCCTCAGGTAATGTCCTTTCATTTGTAAATAGAGTCATTTGACTTAGAGCTGGGACTTAGAGGAAGTCTGAAAAATCATGGTATTGCTAGTGTTAACTGGACTTTCTGTGTACACATATGATTTTGTGTTTTCATCTGTGGACTGGTGACTATTGAGTGTGTTGCCTTCAGTGGCAAAGGGAAATAAAACCTCTGCATGAAGAGGAATCATGGAGCCTCCCCCTTCTCAGCTCCAAGTGTCCAAATCTGAACAGCTGGTCTGGGCTCTGAGTGGAAGCTGAGGTGGTCATGTGCCTGGGCCTCCAGTCTAATCCACTCCAAGTCCAAGTCTGAGTGTAAAACTCAGTCTCAGTCTCTATCTTGGTCCACTCTCTCTCTCTCTCTCTCTCTCGCTCTCTCTCACGGTGCAACCTCAGCTCCGCCCACTGCTCCCAGAGTCCAGATCCATAGTTCACTTTCTCTTGTATTGTTTGATTGTACACTCATAGTGACAGGGCGTCTTTTCCTTTATAAATGAGTTCCCAGTCATCTGATTGTACCTCAATAACTAGTTTATCCAGGGATTCCTCTCTTCTGACTCATTTGTAATGATATCCATCTGTTGTCTCTTTTAATCTTTCTGTGGTTTTTATTGGAATTAGTAAAAAAACAAACAGAGATGAAATCACTGATATCATTGACTAATACACCACTTACTTTGATATTATCTATAACATGTGTAAATAAATTATGACCCTCCAAACGACCCCCAGGAGGCCCGGCTGTTGTGTGTGTGTGTGTGTGTGTGTGTGTGTGTGTGTGTGTGTGTGTGTGTGTGTGTGTGTTGTGTGTGTGTGTGTGTGTGTGTGTGTGTGTGTGTGTGTGTGTGTGTGTGTGTGTGTGTGTGTGTGTGTGTGTGTGTGTGTGTGTGTGTGTGTGTGTGTTTGGGCCTGGTTATAGGAGAAGTGAGGATGGAGCAGCCATTTACTGGTAAAACTAACTCACTAACATCTTGGTGAAAATAGAATATATGTTTTTTTCAAATTAAAGTGACAATGAAAGTGAGAACAGGAGTTCCCCCCTCACCTCCAGAGGAACATAGAGAGTGAGCTACCAGCAGCTTCTCCCTGTGGAAGGGAACATCAGCCCTCACCTCCAGAGTGAACATAAGTCATGTCTGTATATTACATCCATCATCCATCCATCATCCATCCATCCATCCATCCATCATCCATCATCCATGATGTGATCCAGCAAACATGTCCAAGCAGTGGTGTTGTGTTGTTGCTTCTCATTGTCAATAGAACCATGAGAAAGTATGAGAGTGACTGATACGCTTGTATGATCACTGGACCTTTTGAAAGCAGTCAGACTCTCATACTGTACCAGTAGCATCTGTGTCATTCACAACCCGTCTCCATCTTAACTGGACTTTCTGTGTACACATATGATTTTGTATTTTCATCTGTGGACTGGTGGCTAGTGAGTGTGTTGCCTTCAGTGGCAAAGGGAAATAAAACCTCTGCATGAAGAGGAATCATGGAGCCTCCCCCTTCTCAGCTCCAAGTGTCCAAATCTGAACAGCTGGTCTGGGCTCTGAGTGGAAGCTGAGGCGGTCATGTGCCTGGGCCTCCAGACTAATCCACTCCAAATCCAAGTCCAAGTATAAAACTCGGTCTCAGTCTCTATCTTGGTCCACTCTCTCTCTCTCTCTCTCTCTCTCACGGTGCAACCTCAGCTCCGCCCAGTGCTCCCAGTGTCCAGATCCATATTTCACTTTCTCTTGTATTGTTTGATTGTACACTCATAGTGACAGGGCGTCTTTTCCTTTATAAATGAGTTCCCAGTCATCCGATTGTACCTCAATAACTAGTTTATCCAGGGATTCCTCTCTTCTGACTCATTTGTAATGATATCCATCTGTTGTCTCTTTTAATCTTTCTGTGGTTTTTATTGGAAATAGTAAAAAAACAAACAGACATGAAATCACTGATATCATTGACTAATAAGCCCTTGTACGTTTTCTTCATTTGACTTTTATTTGCTGATTGTTTCATCTGAATGTCTAATCTGTTCCACCTCTTTAAGCTACATCAATAACCAATGTAATACGCCCCCTGGATTTGGTCACCACAGTCACACGGTCAAAGAGCAAGTCAGCCTCGCTGCTGCCCCCTGCTGGCCGCGCCCCGTCACTATCTGTCAAATCCTGTTACAGAGTGCTCTGATGTCTGTGGGAAAAAACTTGAAACTAAGCAGGATGACTATTGCAGCAACACGTCATCAGTAGGATAAAACTAAGCTGTCTCTTGATGGTCTACGACAGGGTGTCCAAACTGGGTCAGAGAGTGCTGGTGTCCTGCATGTTTTAGTTCTCTATCTGCTTCAGCATACCTGAATCTAATGATGACGTCATCACCAAGGTTGTGAAAAAGAACAATAATGAGCCTTTCATCACAAAGTGGATGGGAGAGGCACCGGATGGAGATCAACGGAGATCAAAGCCGGAGGAAATCTTGGATCCGAGCATCTCTATGGCAAAAGGCACTGATCTCCTTTGATCTGATAGGAGATCAGCACTGGAGCCATGGAGACGCTCAGATCAAAGAAAATCAGCTTTGTAGAGTTGTAATGTGCTCGTGAAGTGTGTCTGTTTTCAATTACAGTATCCTTACTTGAAGCCTGTTGAATAATACTATGTAGAACCTTCTATTTACAGCTGACATGGTCTTTATTTTTTTCTGGTACTTTCTTAAAATAATTCTTCCTACATTTTCTCATTATATGAGTGAACTTATGTTTACATTTCTATTATTTATTTTCCATCTCCTTCGTTCATCATTTATTGGATTCTCTATGTCATTTATTCTTCTCCTTGGATGCATTTTTTAAGCCCTTTGTCATCCATTAAACATCTTTATATTTCACTTTCTCTTGTATTTATAAATGAGTTCCCATTCATCTGATTGCGCCTCAATAACTAGTTTTTCCAGGGATTCCTCTCTTCTGACTCATGTGTACTGATATCTATCTGTTGTCTGTTTTAATGTTTCTGTGTTTTTTATTGTAAACAGTAAAAAAACAAAAACAAACAGACATGAAATCACTGATATCATTGACTAATACACCACTTACTTTGATATTATCTATAACATGTGTAAGTAAATTATGACCATCCATCCATCCATCCATCCATCCATCCATCATCCATGATGTGATCCAGTAAACATGTCCAAGCAGTAGTGTTGTGTTGTTGCTCAGTCTCAGTCTACTTTACTTATCGAGCACCAAATACAACACAGTCATTTCTTGGTGTTTTTACAGGAGAAACCCAACAAGTCCACATCATCAAGCATGAGGGTGACGGTTTGGTACAGTACTTTCAGTGCCATCCACAACTTTAGTCAGTGAAAACACATAAAAACCCGTACTGTATCATAAAGTACCAATACATACTGACTGGAGGAAACAATTTATTTCAAACAGGATTAGTATGAAAGAGTTGGTGACAGAGGCCGTTTTCCAATTCTAAGAACACCAGTGTGTACTCGCCTACATCATGAGTAACTACTTGCAAGGCGTCCTCAGAAGTGTGGAAATGCAAATTTACGAGGACGCAGCAGTGTTAATGGAGAATTGGAACACGAGCGCACTTGATGTCGCGGTGGCTGTCATGGCTGCATGATGGACCCTTAAGCTGAGGAGGAGGAGGAGGAGGAGGAGGAGGAGGAGGAGGAGGGAAAATCAGCATAAGTTGACCAGTAAGAAAAAAACCCACGGTGTGATATTTATGTCAACTGTTCACAAAGTAGGGTTCAGAAAAGGTCTGTTGCATTGGCCGGGAATTGAACCCGGGCCTCCCGGCGAGATTTCAACCACTGAACCACCAACGCTCACATAGGACCAGGTTCCCACCAAGAGAGGTCATGTGATCCAACTGCTGTGCTGCGTGAGCCCCTCCCCCACAGTTTGAGTGACACGCCGCTGTGGCTACACAAGCGTCTGTGCAGTGTTTGGCTCCGCCCCTGAGAGACTGAGACAGTGGATGAACTCACATCTCCTTGTTAGTATAGTGTAGATGAGTCATTCTCAAAGTGTGGTACGCATACCACTAGTGGTACTCGGGGCTCCCTCTAGTGGTACACCAAAGGATCAATGAAATAAATATCAATGCGCTGACATCAACAGTTATTCACGGTAGTAGGCAAGAATTGATGGCAAGAGGTGGAGGTTTTTAACCCTTTGGGCCCTAAAGTTCATTTTGACTGTTTTCACTGCTGTTGTTTTTACTTTCATATCTCACTATATAAAGTTTTGAAACTTTATATAGTGAGATATTTTTTTTGAAAATGTGGTCCCAGCGCGTGAACTAATCAGTTGCGGGGTGACAGGCTGTGCCAGTCGGCGTTGTCATGCCCACCTGATGGTGGCACAGGTGGGCATCTCCGCCTATACAGCTCCGGACAATGTTTCTGAACATGAATTTCCAAGAGTTCCTCCCCTGTACCATGAATAACGACATATACAATCCATTTCTTATAAAAAAAAGTTTTTATGTGAAAACGGTTATTCAGCGGCGCTTTCTGTGGACTGACCCCGACAAAGGGACCTCATTTCTGGGTTCGCGTCATGGCAACTCACGATAAAGCGTTTATACCCGTAACTTAGTCTGTACTGCACCTGAAAACACGGGATTTAGCAGCTGTGTGAGAAAAGGCCTATCGAAGCTCATTCTAGTATTTTGTGTGTAAAATGACTTTTCACGTCGAGTCCCGGAGGTTAGCGGGTCGCTAAGCGTAGCATTACGGGCGATCGTGACACAAAGTGCCGCCACTGCCTTAACGCTGCCCGCTGATTTCTAATATGGATGAATTGGACGGTGGAAGAGGAGTTACTTCAATCGCTTCTAAAGCCGTTATCTACTTCATAATATTCATCATCTGAAACACTCAGTCCGTGAATAAAACATAATTTCCTGAAATGACAGCCATGTTTCATTCTCGATTGGCTCGAAGCGGGGGTCATGTGACACGAGAAGGGAGGGGGGGATCCCAGATCTATAGTAGAATGATAGAGAGACATTCGCTAGAATCCATTGACCATCTTTTTTATCAGATGGCATGAAGGTTATTTTTTTTTCTAGCCTTCGGAATTTTTTTTTTTCTTCAGTGGCCCTTAAAGTCTTCCGTACTTAACATTTAAGTACAGTGGTTTTATTTTGACAGTTACCATAATAACAATCCAAAACATGGTGGTCTTTTCACTAGAGCGTCTGTTTTCTCCAGGTGTTAACAGAATTGAAAAGCAAAGCAGTGATGGATGTTTACGACCAACTAGTGGCTCCCAGAAGCAGCAGCGATTTTTTCGTCTCTTCAGCTAGCAGCTAACACGTCGGTTAGCATTCTCAGGCTAAAGCTAGGTACTTCTGATATGAAATGATGCTGTTAATGAATTCTAGGAACATCGACATGTCTCTTTTCCACAACCGATCACCTTCTGCCTCCAAATAAAGACGACTCTGGTGGGACTCGAACCCACAACCTTTGAATGTCTTCCCTGAAGCCCAGGCTAGAAGTCCAATGCGCTGTCCATTGCGCCACAGAGCCTCTAGTGCTGGAATAAGGATATTACAGTTTATCTGTCTAACATGAGCAGGAGCAAGAATCCTGAAGGTCTGAGCTCCACCAGGAAACCTTCTCTTTTTACTAAACTACCGATATGATTGAGTTCATGTAATGTGGCTTTAATGTAAGTAGTTATAAGTAATATAAGTAGTTTCTACACAGAGACTCTCATGGACAGACGGCCAAGTTGGATTGTTATTATGGTGACTGTCAAAATAAAAGGAGAATATGGACTGTCAGTCATGACACCACGGAGGAAACGTTGTTCTGATTGTCTCTACTGAGCATGTGCAGAAGAACTAGTTACGACCAACATGGTGACCAGGAACAGATTTTTCTGTCTACAAGGGGGCGGAGCCTGAGAGTTTCCAGAAAATAACTTTTTCTCCCATTTACATGATGATGGAGTTGAAGCTTTTTCAAGAACTTCCACCTTTGGAGCCATTTTCAAAAAGTTGTGTTTTCAGGGGCTCTGAGCTCTGTTGTCGCCTGAACGACACCGAAATGTAAGAAAAGTTTAGCGTTTTCTCTGAAGAACGAGGTTTAAATGATCCTGAGTGTTTCTGTGATCCACACAACACCATTCTGGTACTTTATACTCATAAATATCTAGAAACTCTTCAGGAAGAACCTTAGCTCTATGTCGAGTTTCCTATTTGCTTCTTAACGGGAACTACAGCACAGAAATACTGTAACTGTGTGACCACTGAGGTCTGCTAATGTTTGGCTCTGTGGCACAATGGCTAGTGCATTGGACTCCGAGCAGTTGACAAGTCATTCAAAGGCTCTGGGTTTGAGTCCCACCAGAGTCAAGTTTAACAGACACGCTGATGGATTCTTGTCACCAAGAACCACAAACACATGGCAATTTCAAGTTCTTATTGGCACGTGATCAAGTACACAAACACCAGTGACTTAGGCTGTGTAGCTTTAGCCTGAGAATGCTAAAGACATGTTAGCTGTTAACACCAGTTAATAAAAGCCAAGTGATAAAAATTTGTTTTAAGATGAGACTTAAAACAGGATATTGAGTTTTCCTGCCTGAGTTCCAGAGCCGAAGGCCGGAGAGTAAAGGCTCTGTCACCCTGGTAATGAGCCTTGTTCTTGGTACCATTAGTAGACCCCTGTCAGAGGAACGGTCTGGCTTATTTCACTTTGTGAGGTGACCTTGAGTGGTTTGAAAGGCGCCATAAATATTATGCATTATTTTGTGAATGCTGAAGGCAGTCACACATTAGTGATCCAAAATCTTTATTATAATTATTATTATGACTTATTTGCCATTCAAATAAAAAAAAAAGTGCAGCTTGTTCATGAGATGACTGCTGTGCTGTTTGCTTTTTATATCTTTAACTGTGTCTGAACAAATCATAAAAAACTTTGAAAAAATGTCCCAAACAAAGCAGATGGGAGAGGTACCTCATGGAGATCAGAGCAGATCAAAGCAGGAGAAAATCTTTGATCTTACCATTTACACAGCAACAGCCAATGATCTCCTTCAATCTGATATGATCTCAGCACTGGAGCCTTGGAGATGCAGAGATCAAAGGAGATCAGGTTTGTTCAACCTTCAGCATTCACACTTGTATTTCCTTCGAGAAATACAAACCTCTGGTAATAGTTATTATTATCATAACAGGTCTCTGATATCTGGATGAGTCAGACCATTCAAGGCTTTAAAAACAAGCAGTAGCATTTTAAAATCTCTTCTAAAACTGACAGGCAGCCAGTGAAAGGAAGAAGGGATTGGTGAAATGTGGTCCCTCCTCCTGGTGCCTGTTAAAAAGCTGGTAGCAGCATTCTGCTCCAGCTGCAGTCTTTGAACATTAAGCCTACTGATGCCAGAATAAAGGGAGTTACAGTAATCCAGCCTGGACCAGATGAAGACATGTATTACTTTCTCCAGGTCTGCTGGGGAGAGGAATGACCAGAACTGAAATCAACTTGGAGAAATGTAGAGCTCGGCTGGAAGACTAAAAGAAACATGGCCACCGATTTTGTAGCAGCATGAAGATCAGAGACTGAAGGACGAGAGAAAGCTGAAGTCGTCCTGACAGAAAACATATCTTATCTACATTGGGACGCCCCCAGACCTCCACAGGGACGGCGCCTGTGACTGGCGGTGCCATGGCTCCTCTCCTGCTGTGTAGATTATTAATGCTCATCTTTTCAACATATGAGATCAGATCAGCCCAAATAACAACTGGAAAGAGTTGATGGAGGACAAGTTTGATAAACAGGACAGGTCCAAACAAACCTTTCCTCCTTTTACAATCGATCCCGACTCACCTGAACACTTGCTGCTGGGTTTATGCAAAAGTTTCTGTTTTCAACTGCTTTAATTTATTGACTTTTATGTTTGTATGTATGTATGTGTGCAGGAGGAGGTGCAGGCGGAGGCGCAGAAGGAGGTACAGGAGGAGGCACAGGATGTGTGCAGAAGGGTTTGGAGTAGGATGTGCAGAAGGAGGTGCATGATGTGTGGAGGAGGAGGTACAGGAGGAGGCGCAGGAGAAGGTGCAGGATGTGGCAAAGGATTTGTGCAGGAGGAGGCACAGGATGTGTGCAGGAGGAGACGCAGGAGGAGGAGGAAAGGGAGGAGGAGGAGGTGCAGGAGGAGGCACAGGATGTGTACAGGAGGAGGAGGGGGGAGGAGGCACAGGATGTGGCACAGAAGGAGGTGCAGGAGGACGTTCAAGGATGTGTGCAGGAGGAGGCGCAGGATGTGTGCAGGAGGGTGTGGAGGAGGAGGTGCAGAAGGAGGTGCATGATGTGTGGAGGAGGAGGAGGAGGCACAGGATGAGGCGCAGAAGGAGATGCAGCAGGAGGCTCTGGAGGAGGCGCAGGATGTGTGCAGGAGGAGGTGTAGGAGGAGGCACAGGAGAAGGTGCAGGATGTGGCGAAGAATTTTTGCAGGAGGAGGCGCAGGAGGTGTGCAAGGAGAGGCGTAGGATGTGTGGAGGAGGAGGCGCAGAGGAGGAGGAAAGGGGGAGGAGGAGGTGCAAGAGGAGGCGCAGGATTTTTGCAGGAGGGGGAGGAAGAGGCGAAGGAGGAGCTGCAGAAGGAGGTGCAGTAGGAGGAGGAGGGGGAGGAGGAGGCAGAAGGGTGTGAAGTAGAAGGTGCAGGAGGCGCAGCAAGAGGTGCAGGATGGGTCCAGGATGTCTGTAGGAGGAGGCACAGGATGTGTACAGGAGGAGGTGCAGGAGGAGGCACGTGATTTTTGCAGGAGGAGGCACAGGAGAAGATGCAGGAGGAGGTGCAGGATGTGATGCAGACTTTTTGCAGGAGGTGTGCAAGAGGAGGCACAGGAGGAGGCTGAGGAGGTGGAGGAGGAGGAGGCGCAGGATGTGTACAGGAGGAGGAGGAGGGGGAGGAGGCACAGGATGTGTACAAGAGGAGGCGCATGATGTGAGCAGGAGGGTGCCTAGTAGGAGGTGCAGGAGGCGCAGCAGGAGGAGCAGGAGGAGGAGGCACAGGATGAGGCGCAGAAAGAGGTGCAGAATATGTGTGTGCAGGAGGAGGCGCAGGACGGGGAAGAAGGGGGGAGGAGGAGGTGCAGGAGGAGGCGCAGAAGGAGGTGCAGGAGGAGGAGGACAGGGAAGAGGAGGCCCAGAATGTCTGCAGGAGGAGGTGCATGAGGATGCGCAGGATATATGCAGGAGGAGGCACAGCAGGAGGTGCAGGATATGTGCTGGAGGAGGTACAGAAGGATGCGCAGAAGGAGGTGCAAGAGGAGGCTGAGGAGAAGGTGCAGGAGGATGTGCAGGATGTGTGCAGGAGGAGGCGCAGGATATGTACAAGTGGAGGTGCAGGATGTGTGTAGGATGTGTGCAGGACGACGTGCAGGAGGAGGTGCAGGAGGAGGCGCAGGATGTGTGCAGGAGGGGGTGCAGGAGGAGTCGTAGAAGGAGGTGCAGGAGGAGGAACAGGATGTGTGCAGGAGGAGGCGGAGGAGAAGGTGCAGGATGTGGCGCAGGATGTGTGCAGGACGACGTGCAGGAGGAGGTGCAGGATGTGGCGCAGGATGTGAGCAGGAGGAGGTGCAGGAGGAGGTGCAGGATGTATGCAGGATGTGAGCAGGAGGAGGCTGTGAAGGAGCGGCTCCATCAGCAACAGGGCAACGACACGCACACGTCCTCACACCGCCCCTGCTGTCATGCAGGCAGCGGAGATCCTCGGTCAGTAAGAGCACAGTGGCACACACACACACACACACACACACACACACACACACACACACACACACACACACACACACACACACACACACACACACACACACACACACACACACACCCTGCGTTGCAGACGAAACACAACGATCATTTTCTCATGAAGTCGAGCATCTTGCTTGACACAAATCCGTCTTGCAGATGGTTGGAGTTTTGTGAGTTGGGGTGGCGGAGTTGGTGGATCCCCCTGGTGGTGAGCTTGAGGGATGCAGCTTCCAAGATGACAGGTCACGTGACCAGTGGCAAATTTTTCCAGTGATGACCACATTTTCTTTGTTCTCAAAGAAACGCCCCCCACCCTCCTGTCCGGAGAGGGGTGAGCATGGTGGTCTCGGCCCAACAGTGACTTACAGACTACAAATCTCCATCTTCAGCCCACAGCAATCAAGGTTCTAATATACGGATGATTTAAGGTCCGTTTACACCACAACAAAAACAAGTAGAACCACAAAACTTTAGTCACATTTGTGCTCCCGACTCCCCCCACAGGGACAGGCGGAGGCTACGGAGCGATGTTACTGAGCATGTGCTACTGAACCAGACTGTCAAACTGTGACCTGACAGTGTCAGTCTTGATCTCCTCCATTATTTATGACATCACTGGAGTCCTTTAGCTTCTTCAACATGCTGGCTCGTTGGTCTAGGAGTATGATTCTCGCTTTGGGTGCGAGAGGTCCCGGGTTCAATTCCCGGACGAGCCCTCTGGTCATCAACCATGATCCTTTGTGTTAAATCTCCAAAGAGGCTTTGACTTTGTGTGTGAGAATCCTCCTCCCAGACCAACCAGCAACATCTTCAAGAAGCAAAAGGACTCAACCAACAGTATCGGGGCTTTATTCACTTTGAGGAGCTTTCAAACAGCAACGCCGACACATTTCATGATTTTCTCCTAAAAACACTCGATGCTCTGGGTCTGGATGTTAAACTGATCCTGGACCAGGAACATGATGGAGCCAGAACAATGTCTGGCCTCATTTATAAAGGTGGATTATGACAAAACAGGTCCTGAAAGATGCGTACGCAACTTTCCACACAAAGTTTGTGATCTAAAATAAACTTAGGAGGAGACTGTGTGTACTAGTATGACAACAATGGACCTGGACAAGGAACATTTTTGTTACGGGGGAAAACTGGTAGAGCTGATGGTGAAGTGGTGAATTGAACCAGATGGTGAAGTGGTGAAGTGGTGAATTGAACCAGATGCTGAAGTGGTGAATTGAACCAGATGATGAATGAACCAGATGTTCCTTTATTGAGCTGCAGTGTTCTAGATGTTTCATTATTGAGACTTGAGGCCGAATCCTGAATTTGCAGCACGATGACACATGTGTCAGACTTTCATCTCCAAATAACGGTGAGCTCTGGTGCTGACCTCATGATGTCACTCTCCTCTGACCTCCATGATGTCACTCTCCTCTGATCTCCATGATGTCGCTCTCCTCTGACCTCCATGATGTCACTCTCCTCTGACCTCCATGATGTCACTCTCCTCTGACCTCCACCTTCAGATCAGACTCTTCTTCTCCCACACATGATGGACCCAGACAGGACAACAAACCAGTGTTGCAGCAACATGGTTGCCTGTCGTTAAAGCAATAACCAATCAGACCCGGCGCTCCACCACACAGACAGCAATGAAAACAAGGCTCTTTAAGGAAAAGGCCAGACAGCCAGCATCTATGACAAGCTGAGCCTCTGTCATCACTAATAACTTACTGATGAGGTTTTCATCCAGTGGTGGGTAGTTTGAATCCCATCCAGAAGAAATGACAACAAGAATGTCTCTAATCCAGTAAAACATCCATTGTAGCCAACATGAAGTGTCCAGAGTCCAAAGTGTCCAATATAAAAGCCTCCAACAGTTTGAACATCCAGTCTCCAAGGTATTTCTGAACTATGTACAGTAACGTGGCCTCATATCTTATAGCACCATCTTCCTCTCCTTCATCCTCACAAACCTTTCAGCCACCTCCTTCTTATCAAGCACAACGTCTCTCTATGGAGAGCAAAGTGAGCTTTGAGAGTCTGGCCTCCTTCATGCCCAGAGAGAGTTTGGAATTAATTTCAGGCTGAAACTGCGTTCTGCATTTGCACTAGTGACTGACTGGTATGTCCTTTCCATATGGCTGCAGATGATGAAGGGCAGAACAGCTTCTGTGGTGTTGAGCTTGATTTCTAGTTCACTACACATGGCAGAGAAAGAAAGAAATCCATCCCAGACCTGCTCAGCTGTATTCTGGCTCTTATATTGGTAGAATCATTACACATTACACTCTAGAATCATTACACTCCTATGATAATAATCTTTGTGTCTCCATTTTGTCTCTTGCTGCCGACTCGTATCGTCTCCATAATAGAGGACAGATGCTGCAATGTTTTATTTTTTAAGTTTAGAGGCTTTTTTTGTGTTTTTCATCAAACCTCCATCCACTTTGAATGGGAAGATTTTCATTTTTTTCTTTTTTTTTCTTTCAGAATCAATGAGCCAAATCTTAACAAAAGTCACACTATTCCTGAATGTTCTGAATGTTTTGATGTACTTTTTGAATCCGGGCAACTAAGCTAACATGCTAACATGTTGTTTTTTTTTTACATGCTAATATGTATGTGAGCTAATGTATACTGTGTGACGATGCTTCAATAAAGTATTAGTAAAAGTGAAAAAATATCAGAAAATAATAGTAACAGTGAAAAAGTATCATTTACATATCAGCTAGAGCTACACCCGGTAGAGCGCAGATCTTCACCAAAGCCACATTTGTTTCAGGAACCAAGTTAGCAACGCTAGCATGATATCTATTAGCTCATCTCAATGCTAACTAGGTCGACCAGGGAGCTACAACACTGAGCAGGGAGCATCTCCATGGTAACAAACACTGATCTCCTTTAATCTCCTTTGATCTCCATGAGGTGCCTCTCTCATCTGCTGAATTGAATCCACAATGAGACATTGATGGACTCTGTCGCTCTCTGATTATACAACTAAACACACCTGTGAGCTACAAGCTTTAAATATTGGAGTTTCAATCACAGCAGGAGATAATAACTCAAGGGTTTTTTGTCAAGAAGTATCAAATCATTTCTATTAGTTTAGGAGGCTTCAAGGAAGCCCAACTGGTGGACAGAATGACAACATTGCTTGATTCAAATGTTTGTCATTGACATTGTTTGAAAGCTGTACGTCATCACAGGAGCGTTTGAAATGTTGTGCTGAGTGGTTCAGGCCATGTAATTGAAATCCATTGGGTTCAAATCCTGCCGACAACACTTCCCAACAAGGAGTGACAGTCACATTGTCACGTTGTCCACACCTCACCCTGTCAGGACCTTACATCTGACCAAGTTCTTCCAAAGCTTCTTTAACTTGTGGATAAAGCAAGAGAAGCAAGTTTTATTGTGAAGGAGAAGTTTCACTAAACCTCAGCAGGGATTTTCTCTTCCCAGTAAGAAAACAAGGCCTGATGACAAGTAGAAGACCAAACTCTCCTTGTTTCAATTTGCTTATTTAAACTCCAAGTTGAGATCACAGCCAACCAGATCTGGAGTCAACTTCCTCTCCAGAAAACCCTGAACTGGCTGCTGCAAGACGTCTGGCCTCAAGTCCAGGCTGCAGCTTGTTCTGTCCCACCTCAACATGTTGAAAAGACGGACAAGCACAATTTCAAGGTGTCCTGCAAACAGTGGGACTCTGGAGACAAAGTCATGATTGCGATGGTGTTCCAGGAGAAGGACGTTTCACAATGTGTCTCCTCTTCTCTGATTCCCAGCGTCACTTTTCAAAACAGACCCAACATCTTCAGGAGGCTCTTCTCTGCTCTAACAAAGGTCATCTGCTTGACCCAATAATGAGAATTACTCATCACTTGTCCTTCTTATTATTCTTGTGAATTTTGACCACAGCAGAGCAGCACCTGTAAAGTCTGGTTCCACTGAGATTTGAACTCAGATCACTGGATTCAAAGTCCAGAGTGCTAACCATTACAGCATGGAACCACAGAGAGCAGCGCAGCATGGTGCATTCATGGACATCTGGTCAATGAAAACACTTCAACTGCAGACGCTGCAATCTTTTTCAGAGCTTTTTTAAGTTTGTCTGCAAATTGTGAATACACAGATACTTTGAAACGTACATGGTGATTTAACTTAAATGCACCTTATTTTTTTTTTATTTCTTTACAGCAACCCACTGGTTGTCAGAATAGTTGATTGTTTATTTGTTTTCAGGAGGATTTTGCAGTAAAAACATTGAAGATTTAAACTTGGATCTTTGGAGTCAAAGTGTGTTTCTTTGACCTCAACTCTCTCCTTCATTTCAACTCAAGTCACGGGACTCATTCATCCTTTACACCACGAGTCTCCTCATCAATGTTACTCAGGAACTGTAATCTTTTTTTCATACTTTATTTTTATTATTGAAAGTTTTAATAAACTGAGAGAAAGTATCAATAAACTACTAATAAATAATAATTTTGTCAAAATCAAAGTCAAAAAGGATCAAAGTCAAGAAAGGGATTTGGTCACTTTGATATGTTCCATTCTTTTATGACATTACTATGACATCAACAAACAGAGTTAGCAGATAAAACCATCAGGGTGTCTGCAAATCTTGAATACACAGACACTTTGAAACTTACATGGTGATTTCATTTAAATGCAACTTCTTTACAGCAACCCACTGATTGTCAGAATAGTTGATTATTCTTTTGTTCTCTGGAGGATTTTGCAGTAAAAACACTGAAGATTGAAACTTGGATCACTTGTAGGTAGCAGGTCACTGTGTCTGGTTTTCTTCTGGTGATCCCTGATGGTTCCTGATTCTTCTGGGACAGTCATGTGATTGGCCGGTTAGCTCAGCTGGTCAAAGTGTGGTGCTAATAATGGCAAGATCTTGGGTTCCATCCCTAAACTGACTGCGAAAAGGTTTATCTGTGGAGTTCAGATTTCTGAACTCTGTAATGAAAGAGTAAGTTTTTTTTTTTTTTTTTACATGAGGAACTTATTAGAAAGAAACGTGTGGACATTGAACAGTCTGAGAGTCCAAACTCCTTTGTGGTCACGTCTAGTTCCTCTTGCAGTTTCAATGTCTTCAAGAATATCGGGTCATGCAGTGAAAAGAGACAATATATGACATAAATGTATTGTGTACAATAAATACAAACTAAAACTTAACATACCGAGCAGAACATAATTCATTCTAGATCCTTTCACTTTGAAAACTAATGGCAGAGATCATGAATGCATCAGTAACTAATAAAACATGCCTAAACCCCAGAACATGAACACAGTTACCATATATTTGGCGGTGTACCAATCCTACACAGAGTGTATTATACACAGAAACGCAGTAGAACACTGTTTCACGATAAATTGGTACATAAAACACAACCTTGTATAGTGATCATACAGTGGTTAGTACTCTGCGTTGTAGCCGTTTGCATGTGAAGCAAACACGACAGCCACTACACTACAGAAACTGTGTGACAGTCCAACATGGTAGTGTGGACACGTTTGGCTTGAAGCAGCATTGACACTGAGATTAAATGTTTTGGGAAACTGGTGCATGTCTTAACCTTTCTGGTGTCAGAAGTGGGATTCAAACCCTCACCTCTAGAATAGACTGTGACCTGAACACAGAGCCTTGGACCTCTCGGCCATTCTGACCTGAAAAGGAAGATGGTCACATGTCCCAGAGACCTTGGGCTTTCCTTGCTCCACCCGTCTCACAGCCTTTACCCTGATGAGCTTGTTTGCTTGTTCAAGCCTCTTCTATCCAAGCCAACACTGTCAACAAGGCCAACAACACCCTGGAAACTAATCACACTGCAGGAAATGGAAGGTGGAATTCCTTTCAAGTCCACTTTTATGTCCACCATAAACCTAAACAAAGACCTCAGTGGGAAGAAGATCCTACAAGTCACCTTGTTTAGAAAAAAGAATGTTCAACAATTAACCACAGAGGGCCTCTTCCTGATGAAACAATGAGTGTCTTTGTCCAACATAAAAAAAAACATCTGATGTTGCTCACGTCCATATTGGATGATCACTCAATTCAAGCTGCTGCAGGTCGTGTGGCCGAGCGGTCCAAGGTGCTGGATTAAGGCTCCAGTCTCTCAGGAGGCGTGTAAAATAAGTCAGGAGGAGTTGCAGGAGGATTCGCATGAGGAGGCGCAGGAGGAGGTGCAAGATGTGTGCAGGAGGAGGTGCATAAGGAGCTGCAGGATGTGTGCAGGAGGATGCGCATAATTGTGCAGGAGGCACAGGAGGAGGTGGAGGCACAGGAGGAGGTCCAGGAAGAGGCGCAGGACAAGGTGCAGGAGGCGCAAGAGGAAGCACAGGAGGAGGTGCAGGAGGATTCGCAGGAGGAGGTGCAGGATGTGTGCAGGAGGAGGTGCAGGAAGATTTGCATGAGGAGGTGTAGGATTTGTGCAGAAGGAGGTGCAGGACGAGGCACAGGAGGTGGTTCAGAAGGAGGTGGAGGAGGAGACACAGGAGGAGGTGCAGGACGAGGCGCATGATTGTGCAGGAGGAGTTGCAGGATGACCTGCAGGATGTGTGCATGAGGAGGCACAGAGGAGGCAAAGGAGGAGGCGCTGTATGTGTGCAGGAGGAGCTGCAGGATGTGTGCCGGAGGAGTCGCAGGAGGAGTCGCAGGAGGAGCTCCATTGTGTGTGCAGGAGGAGGCGCAGGATGTGTGCACGGGAAAGGAACAGGAGGAGGCTCAGGAGGAGGCACAGGAGGAGGCGCAAGAGGAGGTGAATGATTGTGCAGGATGAGGTGCAAGAGGCACAGGAGGAGGTGGAGGAGTAGGCGCAGGATGTGTGCAGGAGGAGGCACAGGAGGAGGTCCAGGAGGAGGTGCAAAATTGTGCAGGAGGAGGCGCATAAATGTGCAGGAGGAGGTGCAAGGAGGAGGCGTAGGATTGTGCAAGAGGAGCTGCAGGATGTTTGCAGTAGGAGGTGCAGGAGGATTCGCAGGATGAGGCGCAGGATTGTGCAGGGGAGGTGCAGGATGTTTGCAGGAAGAGGTGCATAATTGCACAGGAGGAGGCAAAAGGAGAAGGTGCAGGAGGAGGCGCCGGATTGTGCAGGAGGAGGCACAGGAGGAGGTGCAGGAGGAGGCACAGGAGGAGGTGCAGGAGGCGCATGAGGAGGCGTGGGATGTGTGCACGAGGAGGTGCAGGAGGAGGCACAGGATTGTGCAGAAGGAGGTGCAAGGTGGAGATGCAGAAATGTGCACACACACACACACACACACACACACACACACACACACACACACACACACACACACACACACACACACACACACACACACACACAAGCAGAGGAATCGATGAATTCTTCATCCATCAGCCACCCTGTCAGAAAGGGTGGAGGTGAGGACTGATGTTCTCCTCCCCAGAGAGCAGCTGCTGGTAGCTCACTCTCTATGTTCCTCTGTAGAAAGTGATGAGGACTGATGTTCTCAGAAGAACTTTTTTATCATCAAGAACAACTTTTCCCTCAGAGTGAGATGAGCTGAGTGAGGAAACCAAGCGGTCCAAGGAGCTGTGTTCTTGTTCCAGTCTCTTCTGGATTGAGTTGCTGCTTGTAGTCAAATGTTTTCACACGACCCTGTTAACCTCCAGCAGAGTTTCTGTAGTGTAGTGGTTATCACGTTTGCTTCACATGCAAAAGTTCCCCTGTTCGAAACCGGGCAGAAACATAAAGAAAGGTTTTTGAAATTCATCAACACAGTTTCCAACTATACTTGGTTCACTGGTGTGTGCGTGTGTGTGTGTGTGTGTGTGTGTTCAATAACAGTTGGATCTATTTGATGTTTCACATTGAGGATTTGCTGTGAGATTCTCTGCACTTTAACACTTGAATTGTGAATCTCTTTGTTTAGTATTAAAGGTAAGATCAGAGTATTCAATAGGTCAGATCAAAGTACTTCATTAGAATGTATTCAGTCCTCCTGACTCTCCTTTTGGAATGCCAACAGTTGCACCTCTTTGTGGATCAGTGAAGCCTGGAGCAGCCGCGGTAGAAAAGATGCTCTCTCAAACTGATGCTTCTCTACTTTATTGAGCCTTGCAGGTGAACTCACCTTAAGAACTACAATGTACACAGAAAAATACCATGAGCAACTCTTAACAGCAGGTTTTACCTTTAAACTTTTACCATATTTACTACCTTAAATGAATTGCCTTAAACTATTACCATTGACAATCTCTACGTTGGGTGCTCTTAATATGTTATTTCCATGTATATTTACAACTTTGTCCTTTTTAACCATATGTCTGTTCCAGGAAATAATATAAATTACCTTTTACTTTACATTACAATTAAACTGTAAACTTGAACTCACAGTACACTAAGGATGGCTTTTACTGCTCATCAACGTTCCTGGTACTTCCATCTGATTTACAACAGTTACTTCTGATTTACCACACCTTGTCTGTGAGTTCTTTCAAAGTAAACGCATAAGCACTATACTACCATTACAACATAAAAAAAACCTACTCATGAACCATTGAAAAAAAAAAAGAACTTAATATCCAGGTCATTTATAAAGCCTATTTTCTGACATATTTGTATCCCTGCTAATCTCTTGTTGGTCTCGCTGAGGTGATACAGTGGAACATTTTCACTGTTTCTCTTCTTTATTCAAAGATTGTCATTCATTCAGATTTTCAAATTCTGATCAAAGTAAATATCAAAGCAAAGAAATAAATTTTGTCACTTTGATCTTTCCCACTCCTTGGAAATAGTATAGACTAGTTAGAACCAGCAGATGGCGGAATACTACTTCATGGAGGCCAACTGCCATTAAAGCCAAAAGAAGAAGAAGAAAGTCACTTCAGGATAGTGTTGGTGACTTACAGACTGCACATCTCCATCTTCAGCCCACAACAATCACGGTTCTAATGTACAGATGATTTAAGGTCCGTTTACACCACAACAAAAACAAGTGGAACCACAAAACTTTAGTCACATTTGGGTTCCGTTTATACGACAGTGGTGCTCGGATCCACTGCAACCGTCACTTTTTGGTCCCGGCTCTCAAGGTGGAACTTTTCTTTCACACTCCCGACTCCCCCCACAGGGACAGGCGGAGGCTACCGAGCGCTGTTACTGAGCATGTACACCTCCGCCGTGGTAAATAGTGCTTCTACTCATGTGTGAGTGTGATGGAGCGGCTCCATCAGCAACGGGGCAACAACACACGCACACGCACACGCACGCGCTTGCCCGCACTCCGCCCGCTCTCCGCCCTGCTGTTACGCAGGCAGTGGAGACCCGCGGTCAGTAAACGCGCAGTGACACCTGAACGCATACACACACATACACACCCTGCTTAGCAGACTGTACACCACGATACAAGCCACACTCATTTCCTCATTCCCCTCCGTATTTCACATGACATCATTCAATGAATTCATCTTTCCTTCCCCACCTGTTAGCATAGTCAGCCAGGGGTGCACACTTGGACTGGCTATGTTTTACCTGTGCAAACATTCAAACATCCTCACACACACACAACACTTACCGGTGACATGACGCCTGGTGACAGGCAAGACGGGGTGGAGTTAACCCCGGGTTTATAACAAAGCCTGAGTGCGACTTTAGGGTCATGTGATCATTTGGTGTTTGGTTTAACTATTAATTTTTGTTTATAAAAGGAATTATTACGTGATTTTATTTGGAGAATATTTTTGTTCATTTAATTAGAAAAATGAAGTGTCCTAAAAGTAGGATGTGATTATTATTTGTGTTATGAAATTATGATTGGTGCAGAGGACTCAATCACACCCCTGGGAGGGGCATAACAGTATAAAAGTGGGCAAAGCTGCAGACGGGAGTCATTCCTTGAAGTTGCACTGTAGAGCAACACGACTCAGAATAGAACTGTTTTTTTCAAACCCACCCAGCTAAAGGAAGAGCTGGGATCATGGTTATGTTTTTCGGTTCTTATTGTAAATATTTTTTCTCACTGTAAATATCGAGCACCGGCACTGTTTGAGGGACAATAAAATGAAAAAGTCGACTTGCCATTTGGAATTACGGTGGTTGTTCTTTGAACGGGAGCGAACCCCGCCACAGCTTCAATTTTGAAAAATTAAAAACACTGTCTTCGAAATAAAAATAAGAGTATGAAAAGTTTTTTCACCTTACATATAAATTTGATTCAGCTCTGGAATTCTTTTGATAAAACATATCCTGTCACTATGAGTGTACAATCAAACAATACAAGAGAAACTGAAATATAAAGATGTTTAATGGATGACAAAGGGCTTAAAAAATACATCCAAGGAGAAGAATACATGACATAGAGAATCCAATAAATGATGAACGAAGGAGATGGAAAATAAATCCAAGAAATGTAAAACAAAGTTCACTCATATGATGAGAAAATGTTAGAAGAATTCTTTTAAGAAAGTACCAGAAAACAATAAAGACCATGTCAGCAGTACATAGAAGGTTCTACATAGTATCATTCAACAGGCTTCCAGTAAGGATACCGTTATTGAAAACAGACACACTTCACAAACTACAGACCCACAATTCTCCCAAATCCTAGAAAAACTCTTCAACGACATACTAGATACATTCAGAGAAATGAAATCTAATTCATTAAATCTAGGTCAAACCAAAATCATGATATTTGGAAAATATGAAATAAATAAACAGGTAAAGGTTCAAGTAGAGAGTGTAAATAGAGAAAAGGTGATTGAAGACAAATTTCTAGAAAAATGTAAGGATGAGTACGAGCACATTACAACTCTACAAAGCTGATTTCCTTTGATCTGAGCGTCTCCATGGCTCCAGTGCTGATCTCCTATCAGATCAAAGGAGATCAGTGCCTTTTGCCATGGAGATGCTCAGATCCAAGATTTCCTCCGGCTTTGATCTCCGTTGATCTCCATCCGGTGCCTCTCCCATCCACTTTGTGATGAAAGGCTCATTATTGTTCTTTTTCACAATCATTAGATTCAGGTATGCTGAAGCAGGCAGAGAACTAAAACATGCAGGACACCAGCACTCTCTGACCCAGTTTGGACACCCTGTCGTAGACCATCAAGAGACAGCTTAGTTTTATCCTACTGATGACGTGTTGCTGCGATAGTCATCTTGCTCAGTTTCAAGTTTTTTCCCACAGACACCAGAGCACTCTGTAACAGGATTTGACAGATAGTGACGGGGCGCGGCCAGCAGGGGGCAGCAGCGAGGCTGACTTGCTCTTTGACCGTGTGACTGTGGTGACCAAATCCAGGGGGCGTATTACATTGGTTATTGATGTAGCTTAAAGAGGTGGAACAGATTAAACATTCAGATGAAACAATCAGCAAATAAAAGTCAAATGAAGAAAACGTACAAGGGCTTATTAGTCAATGATATCAGTGATTTCATGTCTGTTTGTTTTTTTACTATTTCCAATAAAAACCTCAGAAAGATTAAAACAGACAACAGATGGATATCATTACAAATGAGTCAGAAGAGAGGAATCCCTGGATAAACTAGTTATTGAGGTACAATCGGATGACTGGGAACTCATTTATAAAGGAAAAGACGCCCTGTCACTATGAGTGTACAATCAAACAATACACGAGAAAGTGAAATATGGATCTGGACTCTGGGAGCAGTGGGCGGAGCTGAGGTTGCACCGTGAGAGAGAGCGAGAGAGAGAGAGAGAGAGAGAGAGAGGACCAAGATAGAGACTGAGACTGAGTTTTACACTTGGACTTGGACTTGGAGTGGATTAGTCTGGAGGCCCAGGCACATGACCACCTCAGCTTCCACTCAGAGCCCAGACCAGCTGTTCAGATTTGGACACTTGGAGCTGAGAAGGGGGAGGCTCCATGATTCCTCTTCATGCAGAGCTTTTATTTCCCTTTGCCACTGAAGGCAACACACTCACTAGTCACCAGTCCACAGATGAAAACACAAAATCATATGTGTACACAGAAAGTCCAGTTAAGATGGAGACGGGTTGTGAATGACACAGATGCTACTGGTACAGTATGAGAGTCTGACTGCTTTCAAAAGGTCCAGTGATCATACAAGCGTATCAGTCACTCTCATACTTTCTCATGGTTCTATTGACAATGAGAAGCAACAACACAACACTACTGCTTGGACATGTTTACTGGATCACATCATGGATGATGGATGGATGATGGATGGATGGATGGATGGATGGATGGATGGATGGATGGATGGATGGATGGATGGATGCATGGATGGATGGATGATGGATGTAATATACAGACATGACTTATGTTCACTCTGGAGGTGAGGACTGATGTTCCCTTCCACAGGGAGAAGCTGCTGGTAGCTCACTCTCTATGTTCCTCTGGAGGTGACAGAAAAATCTGATGAGTCCGAAAAGATGTGATGAGACCATTAAAATGTGATGAGTCCAGAAAAGAATGTGATGTGTCCAGAAAATGTTATCATTCTGGTTCCAGAAAATGGGATGAGTCCAGGAACATGTGATGAGTCCAGAAAAAATGTGATGAGTCCAGGAACATGTGATGAGTCTAGGAAAAATTATATGAGTCCAGAAAATGTGATGTGTCCAGAAAAAAATGTGATGAGTCCAGAGAAATCTGATGAGTCTGGTTCCGGAAAAATGGAATGAGTCCGGAAAGATGTGATGAGACCAGAAAAATCTGATGAGGCCAGAAAATCTGATGAGTCCGAGTTCATAAAAATCCGATTAGTCTGGTTCCAGAAAACTGGGATGAGTCCAAGAAAATGTGATGAGTCCAGAAAAAAAAAAAACAATTGAGTCCAGAAAAATCTGATGAGTCCAGAAAAAAATGTGATGTGTCCAGAAAATGTGATCACTCTGGTTCCAGAAAAATGGGACGAGTCCAGGAACATGTGATGAGTCCAGAAATAGCAGATGAGTCCAGAAAAATCTGATGAGTCTGAGTCCAGAAAAATCTGATATGTCCGGAAAGATGTGATGAGGACAGATAAATACTGATGAGTGCAGAAAAATGTGATGATTTCAGAAATAACCGATGAGTCCAGAAAAATCTGATGAGTCCAGAAAATCTGATGAGTCCGGAAAGATGTGATGAGACAAGAAAAATGTAACGAGTCGAGAAAAATGTGATGAGTCCAGAAAATGTGATGTGTCCAGAAAATCTGAAAGCCTGGTTCCAGAAAAATGGGATGAGTCCGGAAAGATGTGATGAGACCAGAGAAATCTGATGAGTTCAGAAAAAAGAATGTGATGTGTCCAGAAAATGTGATCATTCTGGTTCCAGAAAAATGGGATGAATTCAGGAACATGTGATGAGTCCAGAAAAAAATCTGATGAGCCCAGAAAAATCTGGTGAGTCTGAGTGCAGAAAAACCTGATGAGTCCGCAAAGATGTGATGAGACCAAAAAAATCTGATGAGTCCAGAAAAATCTGATATGTCCGGAAATATGTGATGAGACCCGAAAAATCTGCTGAGTCTGGAAATAACCGATGAGTCCAGAAAAATCCGATGAGTCCAGAAAAAATGTGATAAATCTGATGAGTGCAGATAAATCTGATGACTCCAGAGAATCTGATGAGTCTGGTTCCAGAAATATCTGATGAGTCCGGAAAGATGTGATGAGTCCAGAAAATCTGATGAGTCTGAGTCCAGAAAGATCCGATTAGTCTGGTTCCAGAAAACTGGGGTCAGTCCAGGAAAATGTGATGAGTCCCAACAAATGTGATGAGTAAAAAACAATGCGATGAGTCCGAGTCCAGAAAAAATATGATGAGTCCATAAAAATGTGATGAGTCCAGAACATCTGATGAGTCTGGTCCCAGAAAAAATTGATGAGTCTGGAAAGATGTGATTAGTCTATAAAAATGTGATGAGTCCAAAAAAAAATCTGATAAGTCCAGAAATAACCGATGAGCCCAGAAAAATCTGATGAGTGAAGAATAAAATCTGATGAGTCCAGAAAAAAATCTTATGAGGCCCCCCCAAAAAAACCGATGAGTGCAGAAAAATCAGTTGAGTCCAGAAAATCTGGTGAGTCTGAGTCCAGAAAAATTTGATGAGTCCGGAAAGATGTGATGAGACCAGAAAAATCTGATGAGTCCAGAAATAACCGATGAGTCCAGAAAAATCTGATGAGTCTTAGTCCAGTAAATTTCTTATATGTCCAGAAAGATGTGATGAGACCAGAAAAATCTGATGAGTCCAGAAATAGCCGATGAGCCCATAAAAATCTTATGAGTCAAGAATAAAATCTGATGAGGCCAGAAAAAAAACGATTAGTGCAGATAAATCTGATGAGTCCAGAAAATCTGATGAGTCTGAGTCCCGAAAAATCTGATATGTCCGGAAAGATGTGATGAGACCAGAAAAATCTGATGAGTCCGGAAAAAACCGATGAGTCCAGAAAAATGTGACGAGTCCAGAAAAAAAATGTGATGTGTGCAGAAAATCCCATGAGTCTGAGTCCAGAAAAATCCAATGAGTCTGGTTCCAGAAAACTGGGATGGGTCAAGGAAAATGTGATGAGTCCAAAAAAATGTGATGAGTACAAAACAATGCCATGAGTCTGAGTCCAGAAAAAATATGATGGGTCCATAAAAATGAACCATCTGGTTCAATTCGTCACTTCATCATTTGGTTCAATTCACCACTTCACCATCTGGTTCAATTCACCACTTCATCATCTGGTTCAATTCACTACTTCACCAATTCACCACTTCACATTCTGGTTGATTTCACCAAATCATCACATGGTTCAATTTACCACTTCACTAATTCACCACTTCACCATCTGGTTCAATTCACCACTTCATCATCCAGTTCAATTCACCACTTCACCATCTGGTTCAATTCACCACTTCATCATCCGGTTCAATTCACCACTTCACCATCTGGTTAATTTCACCTATTCATCATCTGGTTGTCATCTGGTTCATCATCAGAAGTTTTGAGCAGAAGTGTCTCCTCTGTCAGTTAATAGTGTTTTGAAGCCCATATGATGTTCACCCTCAGAGGAGGTAGTGTTTGAGGGAGAGCCAGATTAAATTTGGGGCGTAAATCTTATTTTGAAGGGCAAATTGAAATAGAAAGAATTCTACCACTGAACCACCAACACTCACATAGCAGCAGATTCCTACCAAGAGAGGTCATGTGATCCAACTGCTGTGCTGCGTGAGCCCCTCCCCCACAGTTTGAGTGACACTCCGCTGTGGTTACACAAGCGTATGTGCAAAGTTTGGCTCCGCCCCTGAGAGACTTCGACAGTGGTTGAACGCACATCTCCTTGTTAGTATAGTGGAAACTGTCCCTGTCTGTCATGTTGGAGACAGTAGTTCAATTCCCTGACAGGAAGTACAAAACCTTTTTGTGTTGTTATTGAAAATCATGAGGTTCAGACTGGGAACGGCCCCTTCCAGCCATTCCAGCTGTTGCCAATGTGAACATAAAAGTTACACAGTAAGACTCTGGTGTCCATTCGTGGTTCCCTTTCTAGGACCTCATCACTGGACACTGGGTTCTGTGCACCTTTTTTTTAGTGACCGAGCCCAGAAGGGAAGCTGCCTGGAGGCGAGGACCCTATTGCATCTGTAGTGTTTCTTTCTTTTATTCTTCTCCTGACAACATCGAACCCAAATTTGACCCTAAACATTCTCAACAAATTTGGCACATTCATCAGGACTGGTGCAGTCTATAAGAAAATGTTAAGAATTAACCCACAAAGTGCCGAAATGTGCTTTTTTTATTTTTTATTTGTTGTAATCATTTTGATTTTGAGTTGTTCTTTTAAAAAAAAGTGCTCTGTTGTTTCCTTTTTATATCTTTAACTGTTTCTGAATAAATAAATGAAAAAATGTCTCACACAAATCAGATGGGAGAGGCACCTCATGGAGATCAGAGCAGATCAAAGCAGGAGAAAATCTTTGCTCTGAACATCTCCATTGCAAAGGGTGATGATCTCCTTCAATCTGATATGATCTCAGCACTGGAAACTTGGAGACGCAGAGATCAAAGGAGATCAGCTTGATTCAATCTTCAGCATTCACACCTTCATTTTCTTCTGGAAAGACAAACCTCTAGTAATTATTATTATCATAACAGGTCTCTGATATCTGGAGGAGTCAGACCATTCAAGGCTTTTAAAACAAGCAGTAGCATTTTAAAATCTCTTCTAAAACTCCCTCTGCTTCATCTGATGATGTCATCACCAAGGTTGTGAAAAAGCCCAATAACCAGAACCTTCATTGTGATCAGGTGTGGTGCAACTTGGAGACAGCTAAACCCCGCGGGACGCCAGAGCTCCAGGACCCAACTTGGACACCCCTGTCCTAGACCAAAATGCTGACATGTTCAAGAAGCTAAAGGAATCAACTCATTGTCACAAATAAGGCAGGAGATTAAGACTCTAGATGGTCTCCAGTCCATCACAGGACAAACACACAGAGACAAACAGCCACACACACCTTCACACCTGGAGGACATTTACTGTCACCAGTTAAACTCACATGCTGGTTTTTGGACTGTGGAAGGAAACCAGAGTACCTGGAGGATGGATGGATCCATGTAAAGTTTCTTCTTCAGTATTTTAAATCAAACCTCAGCAAGGAGCTCGTGGTCTAATGGAGAAGGGGTCTGACTATGGATCATAAGGTTCTAGGTTCAACTCCAGGCAAGCTCAATAATGTTCCAGTTAACTTCACCCAACATTTCATTTGTTGTTGTTGGAACCTTCACATTGTTCTACAAAGACCCCAAAAGCCTTAAAAGTCATGGATTCTTTATAAAGTTGAAAAGAAAAACTTTCTTCTATCATTTGTTCCCCAGATTCACACCAATACTGAGTAAAGGAAACTTTTTCCAAGTGAACATAAGTCATGTCTGTATATTCCATCCATCCATCCATCCATTCATTCATTCATCCATCCATCCATCCATCCATCCATCCATCCATCCATCCATCCATCCATGTTGTGTTCTTGCTTCTTATTGTCAATAGAACCATGAGAAAGTATGAGAGTGACTGATACTCTTGTATGATCACTGGACCTTTTGAAAGCAGTCAGACTCTCATACTGTACCAGGAGCATCTGTGTCGTTCACAACCCGCCTACATTTTAACTGGACTTTCTGTGGTGGACCAAACAACACAGTTGGGTCTGGGTGAGCTTTGCTTTACCGTACCGTCCTGGTCCGCTCTGGAACGTAGGACTTGGTAGAACCACGGCTAAACTAAGCTTTGAAAAGTCATGATCGTTATCAATGAATGCTCTTTAATCTGAGCTTCCACCATTAAAATCCCTGTTCAGGTTTGCTGTAAAACCAAGCAGTTCTTCATTCCAGCTTCAGATGGAGAGAAAACTGGTTTTCCTGAAGCAAAACTTCTCACCTGCAGCCAATCAGGCAGTGAGAAAATATGATGCAATACAGCCAGCAGTCTGCTCACATGTTTCCTGATTGTTTTCAAATCCAGAGCGGAGCTTTTCAGCATCTTCAGGAAGGAACAATGGACTACAATTTGTTGAGTTTCAAAACAGCGAGCAAGAAGAGTCTCCACTTCTGCACATTGGTGGTCAGGATCAGTGTCTGCTTCGTCTCACTCAGAAGTGAGAATCATATGGAGACACAACACTGCATTGGCAGGCCTGGGCAGCTCAGATGGTAGAGTATCAGACCTTTAATCTGAGGGTCAAGGGTTCAAGTCCCTGTTCAGGCTCTTTGTGGGAACAAACTTGAAACTGAGCAGGATGAGTATTGCAGCAACACATCATCAGTTGGATAAAACTAACCTGTCTCTTGATGGTTGACATCATCTTGTGTCCAAACTGGGTCCTCAAGTGCTGGTGTCCTGCATGTTCTAGTTCTCTCCCCATCATCCCCAAGGTTGTGAAAAAGAACAATAACAAAACTTCCATTACAAAGTGGATGGAGATCAATGGAGACCAAAGCCGGAGGAAATCTTTGATCTGAGCATCTCCATGGCAAAAGGGACTGATCTCCTTTGATCTGATAAGAGATCAGAACTTGAGCCATGGAGACGCTGAGATCAAAGGAAATCAGCTTTATTCAATCATCAGCATTCACACTTGCATTTTCTTCTGGAAATACAAACATCTAGTAATTATTATTATCATAAAAGGTCTCTGATATCTGGAGGAGTCAGACCATTCAAGGCTTTAAAAACAAGAAGCAGCATTTTAAAATCTCTTCTGAAACTGACAGGCAGCCAGTGAAAGGAAGAAGGGATTGGTGAAATGTGGTCCCTCCTCCTGGTGCCTGTTAAAAACCTGGTAGCAGCATTCTGCTCTAGCTGCAGTCTTTTCAAACATTGCTCAATGAGCTACCAAGACTAGAGCAAAGGTTGTTAAAACCACCAGAACTGGGTCCATTGGGGGCGATCAAAATGATTTCAGTTTTTAAACCGTTCAGCTGTAAAAAGTTTTTGGACTTTGGTTCTTTACTTTTGTGAGGCAGGACAGGATAGAGGCAGAGTCCGTAGAGCAAGGCTTTATAGGGAAGTTCAGTTGTGTGTCGTCTTCATAAAAATGAAAGTTAACATTAAGGCCACCCAAAACAGAGCCTTGAGGAACACCACAACAAAGAGCAGCACAAGAGGAAGAGGTCTCTCCAAGCTGGACAGAAAATGATCTGTCTGATAAATACCAGGAAAACTAGTTAAGAGCAACACCAGTGATGTCAACATGATTTATTTTTTCAAATTAAACATCAAAGTCAAAATGGGATTTTTTTTCAGAATAAAATGAACATCAACTTGAATATAGTATTATTTTCAAATTAAAGTGAACATCAAAATGGGATTTTTTCTTTTTTTAAATTAAAGTGAAAAATGGTACTTTTTTCAAATTTAAAGTGAAGAGTGTCAACAACAATCCTTGTCAGGTGGAAGTGGTCAAGCTCAACTGTTATCAATGAATGAAACAGATCAAATCTTGGTCAGGAACAATAGACTGGAGCAGCGTGTTGTCTTGTCCCACGCACTCGTCCAAAGATAGTTTCTAGTCAGACAAGCGAAGCTTCCTTCTATTGGCTCTGATGCCATCGGTCTTCTCTTGACAAGATGTCCTCAAATAAATGTGTCTTCTCCTTGAGGTGTGAGTAATGAGCTCATTCTCAAGCAGTGTCTTGTCTTGCTTCCAGATGTTTAGCCTCATGTTCAGACAGAGGTCTGTGGTATCCATAGTGTTTTGTATCAATCACCTTGCTTTGCCTGCTTGTAGGAACAGACCAGTTTGACCCCCAAGGTTCTGCTGGGGTGAAAGTTCACAGGGGTGGAGCAAGTCTCCAATATAGGAGGAGCAGAACTGATGGCAGTGTTTCATTATTTGCTGATCTGAGGAAGTAAATCCATCTAAAGCTTTGAAAATGGCAGTGGTGGGATTTGAACCCACGCCTCCTGAGAGACTGGAGCCTTAATCCAGCGCCTTGGACCGCTCGGCCACACTACCTGCATCAGTTTGAAATTGAGTGCTCATCCAATATCCTGTCCTCCCTCGTCTTCCCGCCTTCACCACAGTGGGTCCAGAGCATGATTTTTGACCCCCATCAGCTCCTCAGGAGCTTCACCGTGTCACCAACTCCTTCATACTGAATCACTTTGTTCTTCATTTTAATTTGAAAAAAAACAAAAAACTATTCCCACTATGGTGTGAGAGATGTGTGGCATCAGCCATGGCTGAACGTCATTGACCTTCTAGCCTTTGTTTCCCACTCTGCTTAACTTTTTAACCTTTATCTGACCAGGTTTGAGCTCATTATTGGTAAAATCTATGGAGCTGTCCATGGTTCTGAAGTAGTGCTAATTGTGCCGCACAACTCAATGTAATCCACACTCTCTCTGTTCTGCCTTCTGTCTCTGTTTCCATTATTATTCTCTTATTGGTAGCGGTCAAATTCAGGTCAGATCCAGATCAGGGGCCTCACTTATAAAACGTTGTGTAGGATTCCTACGAGAAATGTACGTGCGCCCAAAAGCTGAAAATGGCATGCGCCCAAATAAATTTTAATCAATAAAACCGTGCGTACGCACATCTGCACACACTTTTCTTTTATAAATCACAATCCACCTGGAAGGTGGTGCAGCTCATATCCCCACCCTCAACATGCCCATTTTCTACCAGAAATGGAGGAGAGTGACATCATGGAGGCCAGAGGAGAGTGACATCATGGAGGAGAGTGACATCATGGAGGAGAGTGATATCATGGAGGCCAGGGGAGAGTGACATCATGGGGTCAGAGGAGAGTGACATCATGGCGTCAGATGAGAGTGACCAACATCCTGCAGCTCCTCTTGTGCCTCCACCTGTGCCTCCCCCTGCACATCCTTCTACGCCTCCTCCTGCGCCTCCTCCTGCGCCTCCTCCTGCGCCTCCTCCTGCATCTCCTCCTGCACCTCTTCCTGTGCCTCCCCCTGCGCTTCCCCCTGCACATCCTTCTGCGCCTCCTCCTGCGTCTCCTCCTGCACACATAATGAGCCTCCACCTGTGCCTCCACTTGCACCTCCTCTTGCGCATCCTCCTGCACCTCCTCCTGAACATCCATCTGCGCCTCCTCCTCCACCTCCTTCTGCACCTCATCCTGTGCCTCCTCCTTGCGCCTCCTCCTGCGCCTCCTCCTGCAACTCCTCCTGCGCAGTCCTGCACCTCCAACTGCACCTCCTCCTGTGCCTCCTCCTCCTGCACCTCATCCTGCGCCTCCTTCTTTGAGTCATCCTGCAAACATCCTGCAGCTCCTCCTGTGCCTCCCCCTGTGCCTAACCCTGCACATCCTTCTGCGCCTCCTCCTGCGCATCCTCCTGAAACTCCTCCTGAAACTCCTCCTGCGCAATCATGCACCTCCAACTGCACCTCCTCCTGTGCCTCCTCCTCCTGCACCTCCTCCTATATCACCCTCAACACGTCCACTTTCTACCAGAAATGGTCAATGCAAAGGGCCTCGTCAATATTTTTGCATCTCATTCAGCCTGTTAATCGCCGGCATTTGACGCTAAATCCTGACAGAAAAGACAAAGAAAAATAATTTTACGGAGAGAGAAAAAGTGATGGAGGAGGTGGAGGTCAGGAAATTATATGATTTGGTGTCACAGTAGTGGAATCACTAATAAATGGAATAAGAAAAATAACGATCGGCAGCACGTCGTCACAGCTGGAAATAGTGTGAGAGTCACAGAGAGAACAGTGACTGTAGAGGTGGAGAAGAAGAATCTGATGTGAAGGTGGAGGCCAGAGGAGAGTGACATCATGGAGGAGAGTGACATCATGGAGGCCAGGGGAGAGTGACATCATGGAGGTCAGAGGAGAGTGACATCATGGCGTCAGAGGAGAGCGACATCATGGAGGAGAGTGACATCATGGAGGAGAGTGACATCATGGAGGTCAGAGGAGAGTGACATCATTGCGTCAGAGGAGAGTGACATTATGGAGGAGACTGACATCATGGAGGCCAGAGGAGAGTGACATCATGGAGGAGAGTGATATCATGGAGGCCAGGGGAGAGTGACATCATGGGGTCAGATGAGAGTGACATCATGGAGGAGAGTGATATCATGGAGGAGAGTGACATCATGGAGGCCAGAGGAGAGTGACATCATGGAGGAGAGTGACATCATGGAGGAGAGTGATATCATGGAGGCCAGGGGAGAGTGACATCATGGGGTCAGAGGAGAGTGACATCATGAAGGTCAGAGGAGAGTGACATCATGGCGTCAGATGAGAGTGACATCATGGAGGAGAGTGATATCATGGAGGCCAGGGGAGAGTGACATCATGGGTTCAGAGGAGAGTGACATCATAGAGGAGAGTGATATCATGGAGGAGAGTGACATGATGGAGGCCAGAGGAGAGTGACATCATGGAGCAGAGTGACATCATGGAGGAGAGTGTATCATGGAGGCCAGGGGAGAGTGACATCATGGGGTCAGAGGAGAGTGACATCATGGCGTCAGATGAGAGTGACATCATGGAGGAGAGTGACATCATGGAGGCCAGAGGAGAGTGACATCATGGAGGAGAGTGATATCATGGAGGAGAGTGACATCATGCAGGCCAGAGGAGAGTGACATCATGGCGTCAGATGAGAGTGACATCATGGAGGAGAGTGACATCATGGAGGCCAGAGGAGAGTGACATCATGGAGGAGAGTGATATCATGGAGGCCAGGGGAGAGTGACATCATGGGGTCAGAGGAGCGTGACATCATGGAGGTCAGAGGAGAGTGACATCATGGGGTCAGCACCAGAGCTCACCTCTGGACACCAAAACAGCCTCCATGGTTGTGAGGGTCAGCGTGTGTCAGAGTGTCGGAGAGACATTTAGGTGGAGACACAGCGGACCAATAAAGTTCAGTTTCATATGAATATTATATGTATAAAATAAATATATGAACAGGGACTCTAAAAAGGCTCAGTGGACTTTATGTTTTATCCTCAGTCACTCTAGAGGTGGAGGCGGAGGGTGGAGGAGGTCATCTGTCTCTAGCAGCAGTGCGTCCGGAGCGGATGAAAGTACCGTGAGCAGCTTGTATCAGGATTTACAGCCATAAAGTAGAAATATACTAAACTGTATCACATATCACATATGTATAATAATAATAAAATAAGCAATATAAAACCTATAATTTATTTATTTCACACGTTGGTAAATCATCTCAATTGTAGTTTGTTTTTTGCATGAGACTTTCCCAGAGACTCACTTTAGTTGTTACCGTGTACATAGAGTTTAGTATATTTGTACCTTCTGGCTGTAAATCCTAATAAAAGCAGCTGGAACAGAACAGACGTCCCCAGAGCCTACAGACAGACAGACAGACAGACAGTCAGTGTCCTCCAGACACTGCAGCTTTACTCACAGCTGTCTCCGTGCTATTTGTGTGCTTACTCTGAAATTAAACTGATTGTTACTCACTTTGTCACGATTAATAATCAATAAGTTCTATCCTCTGGATCATTTGAAGATGGAAGTTTGACATATGAACATGGTGCTGCTGATTCAGTATCAACGTTCCACTAAAGAAACAGGTAGAACACTGCAGCTTGGCTGTTCATGATTACGAGGATCTGTAACTCTGAGATTTGAAGATAATAAATGTTTGAGATGAATCTGGCTTCAATTCTCCACCTCACCATCAGCGCTGCAGGTTCCCTGTCTCCAAAATGTGTGTGTGCAAGGTTCAAAGTTTGCGTACCGGTACGCACATTCTCATGCAAATTCTATTTTTTTAAATCACAAACTTTGCCTGGGAAGTGGCGTACGCATCTTTCAGGATCTGTTTTGTGCTTCAGCCAGCTTTATAAATGAGCCCCAGATCTGTAATGTGATTTGTTAAACAAGTGAAAGAGCCAATAGGCTGTAAGGACCCACTACAAGTCCCTGCCCCCACAGCGCCCTCCCTGGGATTATGAAAACTAGTGAATGAGTGGTATTTAATGAAACCACCCACTGCATTGGCCAGGAAACGGACCCGGGGCTCCAGCGTGGCAGGAAAGAAGTGGACCACTGAACCACCACCTCACATGTCAGCACATTCCAGCCACCAAAGCTCATCTGATCCCACTGAGGTTCTCAGTGAACCCCTCCCCCGCAGTCTGAGTGACACTCAGCTGTGGTGACACAAGAAGAGAGGCTACGTTTGGCTACGACCCTGACAGACAGCATGCAGAGCAACATCTCCTCCTTAGTATAGTGGAGAGTATCCCCACCTGTCATGAGGGAGACGGGGGTTCAATTCCCTGATTGGGAGTGCAGTTGTAAAGAAGCAGGAAGAGTGCCATTTTTACATTTGATAACAGTCTGAAAAATATGGAGAAAAAACACATTTGATTCTATGATCAGAATAATAAAGTAGAACTCAGCCCGTCACAGTACTAATATCAATACAAGAGAAGACTGACTCCTCACTAAAACCCAAAGGTTTGGTTCTATCTGTTGACTTGCAGTGGTGGACACACTGATTTCTAGACCTTTGAAGTGGAAGATATGCAGTTCATATACCATCCTACAGGGGGAGCTGCAGCACTCTCAGCTCTCCTACTTGCCTCTGTCTTCGATCTATTGGTACCAAGTGAAGTCCAGAGTTTTGATGGATGATGTTTCTCATAATATTTAAGAAACAACCTCCTCGTTAGTATAGTGGAGAGTATCCCCGGCTGTCATGAGGGAGCTGGGGGTTCAATTCCCCGATAGGGAGTGCAGGTCTTTAGTTTACTTACTGATAACCTTCAGGTTCAGATCAGAAATGCCCTCCCAGTCACTTCAAAACACGAAGACACAAAAGCAGGAATGAGAAGCTCCAAATCGTTCCGTGAGACCATGTTCCTAAGTTTAGATCTTTTCCTGAGTTGAAAGAAGCAGTTCCTGGTCAGCTGCTTCCAGTGCTGCACTAATGACAGGTCTTTGTCAAAGAGAACTCCCAAGGTTCTAAGACTTGGCTTAGCAGACGGGCCTCAGTCACCCAGGTACTGTTTAATCCCAGGGATTGAATCATCAGGGGCCATAACCAGTGTTTCTGTTTGGTCTGCATTGAGCTGCAGAGAGTTATCGCTGAGTCATTGTTTTATTTCCACCAGACAATGGAGCAAGTTTAGCTTCCTGATCTCAGACGGCTTAAAGGAACAGTAACGCTGATATCATCAGCAAATAAGTGGAAAGAAACATCACGGAACCTCTGGAGGATCTTTCTCAAAGGGATCAAATACAACAAAAATACACCTCCTCCTGAACCTCATCATGAACCTCCTCCTGAACCTCCTCCTGAACCACATCCTGATCCTCCTCCTGAACCTCCTCCTGAACCTCATCCTGATCCTCCTCCTGAACCTCATCCTGAATGTCATCCTGAACCTCCTCCTGTGCCTCCTTCTGAACCTCCTCCTGAACATCATCCTCAACCTCATCCTGCGCCTCCTCTTGCACACCCTCCTGCGCCTCCTCCTGAACCTCCTTCTGCGCCTCCTCCTGTGCCTCCTCCTGCGCGTCCTCTTGCACAATTCTGAATCCCCTCCTCGCACCTCCTCCTGCACACACCCTGCACCTCCCCCTGCACAATCCTGTGCTTCTTCCTGCACCTCCTCCTGCTAATACTCCTGCACACATCCTGCAGCTCCTCTTGCACAATCCTGCGCCTCCTCCTTGCACCTCCTCCTGCACAATTATGCGCATCCTCCTGGACCTCCTCCTGCGCCTCCTCCTGGACCTCCTCCTGTGCCTCCTCCTGGACACATGCTACGCCTACTCCTCCACCCCTCCTGCACCTCCTCCTGCACCTCCTCCTGCACCTCCTCCTGCGCCTCTTGCACCTCATCCTGCGCCTCCTCCTGGACACAAGCTACTTCTACTCCTCCACCCCTCCTGCACCTCCTCCTGCACCTCCTCCTGCACCTCCTCCTGTGGGTCCTCCTGCGCCTCTTGCACCCCCTCCTGCACCTCCTCCTGTGGGTCCTCCTGCGCCTCTTGCACCTCATCCTGCGTCTCTTCCTTGCACCTCCTCCTGTGCCTCCTCTTCCACCTCCTTCTGCACCTCGTCATGTGCCTCCCCACCTCTTCCTGTACCAAACCTGTGCCTCCTGCACCTCATCCTGTGCCTCCTCCTTTACACATGCTACGCCTACTCCTCCACCCCTCCTGCAAGTCCTCCTGCACCTCCTCCTGCACCTCCTCCTGTGGGTCCTCCTGCGCCTCTTGCACCTCATCCTGCGCCTCCTCCTTGCACCTCCTCCTTTGCCTCCTCCTCCTCCTCCTTCTGCACCTCGTCCTGTGCCTCCACCTCTTCCTGTACCTAACCTGTGCCTCTACTGTTACAGAGATCGGGGGGAGAATCATGGGGCGGATAAGTGGGTGGCGGGTTATGAGGCTCACACACACACACACACACACACACAGACACACACACACACACACACACACACACACACACACACACACACACACACACACACACACACTCACACACACACACTTCCACTCCTCACGAAAGGTGCTGCTGAAGTTGCTTGTTCTCTGTCATCATTTGCTCAAACTTTAAAATTCATGTTCCTCTTTTGTTGTTGCCTCTTTGTTAATTCATGTTCCTTCTTATTGTTGCTGTGTAGATAGAGCTGCCCAGGCTGGTTAATCTAGAAAATCATCTTACTGTCTAGATAGAGCTGCCCAGGCTGGTTAATCTAGAAAATCATCTTACTGTCTAGATAGAGCTGCCCAGGCTGGTTAATCTAGAAAATCATCTTACTGTCTAGATAGAGCTGCCCAGGCTGGTTAATCTAGAAAATCATCTTACTGTCTAGATAGAGCTGCTCAGGCTGGTTTAGTTTAATAACAGTTGAAAAGTATTTAGATCAGTGTGATAACTGCAAATAATATATGTAGCACGAACAAGGGTATTGTATGTTATCCCCCCCAATTTCTCTTCTCTTCTCTTCTCTTCTCTTCTCTTCTCTTCTCTTCTCTTCTCTTCTCTTCTCTTCTCTTCTCTCCTCTCCTCTCCTCTCCTCTCCTCTTATCTTCTCTTATCTTCTCTCTATCTTTGAGCGTCCACCCCCCCTGGTCGTGTACGGCAGCCATGCCAACTTCTAATAAAGTTGGCATCGCTGCAACAGGAGGAGACTCCAGGTCTTTTCATGTTGCAAGAGCAACAACTGTTCTGACTCCGGAAGGCTCTCAATCACATAATATTGTTAGCCCAAGCTGCCGAACAAAACAAGGGCAGAAGAAGAAAAAGAAAAAAGAGAGAAATACTCTGATGGAGCTGCTGTTTATCTTGATCATATAAGTATGAAAAGTGTCTGAGGTCACATAACCAGCAAACATGATAATAATTGTATTTTCTTCATTTACTTTTCTAAACTGTTACAAAGTGGTTTTTACATTAAAACCACAATATAATGTACAACAATGAAATACAGAGCATACAAAATAAAGATAAGAAGAAAGAAAAACAAAACCAGATGGAAGAGGCACCTCATGGGGGTCAGAGCAGATCAAAGCAGGAGAACATCTTTGATCTTAGCATCTACACAGCAACAGCCGATGATCTCCTTCAATCTGATATGATCTCAGCACTGGAGCCAAGGAGACGCTGACATCAAAGGAGATCAGCTTTATTCAACCTTCCACATTCACACTTGTATTTTCTTCTGGAAATACAAACCTCTAGTAATTATTATTTTCATAACAGGTCTCTGATATCTGGAGGAGTCAGACCATTCAAGGCTTTAAAAACAAGCAGTAGCATTATAAAATCTCTTCTAAAACTGACAGGCAGCCAGTGAAAGGAAGAAGGGATTGGTGAAATGTGGTCCCTCCTCCTGGTGCCTGTTAAAAAAACCTGGTAGCAGCATTCTGCTCCAGCTGCAGTCTTTGAACATTGAGCCTACTGATGCCAGAAAAAAGGGAGTTACAGTAATCCAGCCTGGACCAGATGTCCTGCATGTTTTAGTTCTCTCTTCATCTGATGATGTCATCACCAAGGTTGTGAAAAAGCACCATAACAAGAACCTTCATTGTGATCAGGTGTGGTGCAACTTGGAGAGAGCTAAACCCCGCGGGACGCCAGAGCTCCAGGACCGAACTTGGACACCCCTGTCCTAGACCAATGTGCTGACATGTTCAAGAAGCTAAAGGAATCAACTCATTGTCATAAATAAGGCAGGAGATCAAGACTCTGGATGGTCTCCTGTCCATCACAGGACAAACACACAGAGACAATCAGCCACACACACCTTCACACCTGGAAACATTTACTGTCACCAGTTAAACTCACATGCTTGTTTTTGGACTGTGGAAGGCAACCAGAGTACCTGGAGGATGGATGGATCCTTGTAAAGTTTCTTCTTCAGTATTTTAAATCAAAGCACAGCAAGGAGCTAGTGGCGCGATGGATAACGAGTCTGACCACGGATCAGAAGATTCCAGGTTCAACTCCTGGCTAGCTTGATACTGTTCTAGTTAACTTCACAGACAACATTTCCCTTGTTGTTGTTGGAACCATCAAAATTGTTCTACAAAGACCTTAAAAGTCATGGATTCTTTAAAAAGTTGAAAAGAAAAACTTTCTTCTATCATTTGTTCCCAAGGTTCACACCAATACTGAGTAAAGGAAACCTTTTCCTAGTGAACATAAGTCATGTCTGTATATTCCATCCATCCATCATCCATCATCCATCAATCCATCCATGATGTGATCCAGTAAACATGTCCAAGCAGTAGTGTTGTGTTGTTGCTTCTTATTGTCAATAGACCCATGAGAAAGTATGAGAGTGACTGATACTCTTGTATGATCACTGGACCTTTTGGAAGCAGTCACACTCTGATACTGTACCAGGAGCATCTGTGTCGTTCACAACCCGCCTACATTTTAACTGGACTTTCTGTGGTGGACCAAACAACACAGTTGGGTCCGGATGAGCTTTGCTTTACCTTACTGTCCTGGTCCGCTCTAGAACGTACGACTTGGTAGAACCAGGCTAAACTAAGCTTTGAAAAGTCATGATCGTTATCAATGAATGCTCTTTAATCAGAGCTTCCACCATTAAAATCCCTGTTCAGGTTTGCTGTAAAACCAAGCAGTTCTTCATTCCAGCTTCAAATGGAGAGAAAACTGGTTTTCCTGAAGAAAAAACTTCTCACCTGCAGCCAATCAGGCAGTGAGAAAATATCATGCAATACAGCCAGCAGTCTGCTCAGATGTTTCCTGATTATTTTCAAATCCAGAGCGGAGCTTTTCAGCATCTTCAGGAAGGAACAATGGATGACAATTTGATGAGTTTCAAAACAGCGAGCAAGAAGAGTCTCCACTTCTGCACCTTGGTGGTCAGGATCAGTGTCTGCTTCGTCTCACTCATAAGTGAGAATCATATGGACACACAACACTGTGTTAGCAGACCTGGGTAGCTCAGTTGGTAGCGCATCAGACTTTTAATCTGAGGGTCCAGGGTTCAAATCCCTGTTCAGGCTCTTTGTGGGAAGAAACTTGAAACTGAGCAGGATGACTATTGCAGCAACACATCATCAGTAGGATAAAACTAACCTATCTCTTGATGGTCTACATCAGGGTGTCCAAACTGGGTCCTAGAGTGCTGGTGTCCTGCATGTTTTAGTTCTCTGCCTGCTTCAGCATACCTGAATCTAATGATGACGTCATCACCGAGGTTGTGAAAAAGAACAATAACAAGCCTTTCATTAGAAAGTGGATGGGAGAGGCACCAGATGGAGATTAACAGAGATCAAAGCCAGAGGAAATCTTTGATCTGAAAATCTCCATGGCAAAAGGAACTGATCTCCTTTGATCTGATAAGAGATCACCACTGGAGTCATGGAGATGCTGAGATGAAAGGAAATCAGCTTTATTCAATCTTCAGCATTCACTCTTGCATTTTCTTCAGGGAATACAAACCTCTAGTAATTAATATTATCATAACAGGTCTCTGATATCTGGAGGAGTCAGACCATTCAAGGCTTTAAAAACAAGCAGTAGCATTTTAAAATCTCTTCTAAAACTGACAGGCAGCCAGTGAAAGGAAGAAGGGATTGGTGAAATGTGGTCCCTCCTCCTGGTGCCTGTTAAAAACCTGGTAGCAGCATTCTGCTCCAGCTGCAGTCTTTGAACATTAAGCCTACTGATGCCAGAATAAAGGGAGTTAAAGTAATCCAGCCTGGACCAGATGAAGACATGTATTACTTTCTCCAGGTCTGCTGGGGAGAGGAATGACCTGGTCTTGACTAGTCGTCTCAGCTGAGCAAAGCAGGATTGTAACTGATGTCACGAAGACAGTGTCCATGTTGCTCAGCGGGGTTGGTCGAAGGCACGTCCAGCGGTCACCTGAACTCCAGCTGGTCCCGACACAGCAGCAAGTGTTCAGGTGAGTCGGGATCGATTGTAAAAGGAGGAAACGTTTGTTTGGACCTGTCCTGTTTATCAAACTTGTCCTCCATCAACTCTTTCCAGTTGTTATTTGGGCTGATCTGATCACATTTGTTGAAAAGATGAGCATTAATAATCTACACAGCAGGAGACGAGCCATGGCACCGCCAGTCACAGGCGCCGTTCCTCTGGACGTCTGGGGGCGTCCCAATGTAGATAAGATTTGTTTTCTGTCAGGACGACTTCAGCTTTCTCTCGTCCTTGAGTCTCTGGTCTTCATGCTGCTCCAAATCAGTGGCCATTGTTTTTTAATCTTCCAGCCGAGCTCAAAGCCCCGAGCATTCTCCAAGATGATTTGCATTGCATCCCAATCTGAACCTCATGGTTTTCAATCACAAAACTAATAGGTTTTGCTCTCCCTGTCAGGGAATTGAACTACAGTCTCCTGTGTGACAGGCGGGGATACTCTCCACTATACTAACAAAGAGGTGTGAGACAGCTACTAGTCTCTCAGAGGCGGAGCCAAACTCTGCACATACGCTTGTGTCGCCACAGCAGAGTGTCACTCAAACTGTGGGGGAGGGGCTCATGCAGCACAGCAGTTGGATCACATGACCTCTCTTGGGAGGAATCAGCTGCTATGTGAGCATTGGTGGTTCAGTGGTAGAATTCTCGCCTGCCACGCGGGAGGCCCGGGTTCAATTCCCGGCCAATGCAACAGACCTTTTCTGAACCCTACTTTGTGAACAGTTGACATAAATATCACACCGTGGTTTTTTTTCTTACTGGTCAGCTTATGCTGCTTTTCCACTGGTACCTACTCAGCCCTACTTCACCTGACTTGCCTCACTTTTAATGCGTAGGCGGCATTCTTAATTTCCCCCAAAAAATAATTTGACCCATAAACATTTTCCAAAACTCAACAAATTTGGCACACTCATCAGGACTGGTGCACACTATAAGAAAATGTAAAAAAATAACCTACAAAGTGCCAAAATGTGCTCTCTAGCGCCACTTACAATTACTAAAATGACCACCACAGCCATGGTGTGATCTCTCTAGGATTGTCGTAGAGACCTAAGTCCAACAGGAAGTCCACAACGTGCCCTTCAAAATAAGATTTACCACCCAAATTTAATCTGGCTCTCCCTCAAACACTACCTCCTCTGAGGGTGAACATCATATCAGCTTCAACACACTATTAACTGACAGAGGAGACACTTCTGCTCAAAACTTCTATACAACTTTGTAGTTACTGGAGTGGTTTGGATTGTATTTGCTGTCGAAGAATGCAATGCCGAATTCCGCCGCCTGCCTCCTCTTATTCAAATATATTAGAAAACCAAACACCACGGCCAGTAGGAATGTCATAGGGATCAATCCAAAACTCACTTGTTCGTCTCATCAAGATCTAAAAATCACACATTGACACCCCTGACCTAAATCCTACAGGAAGTCTGCAATTTGCTTTTGTTTCCACGCCTCAAACTTCAATATTAGCCATCAAAGAGGAAGTCTGCTGTAACTACAGGTTTGCGTTTCTAGAAGAAAATGCAAGTGTGAATGCTGAAGGGGCTGAATAAAGCTGATTTCTCCTTTGAATATATCTCCTTTGATGTTGGCTCCATGCTGTCTCCATTGTTGAGATCAAAGCAGATTGAAGGAGATCAGCGTCTGTTGCAGATCAACAACACTGAGCAAGTAACATTCATAGACGTCCAAGACCGTCCATCCATCCAGGCCATAATTCTGGATGTCTTTTTGACAGCCAGAACTAGTTGACAAATGACAAAAACATGATGGACAATGCAAAAAATATTTACATCTAAGACAGCCAGAATCAGTTGAAAGAGACGGTCACAAGCTGCCTGTTAAATCCAACAGCCTGTATAATTATTGATTCATCATTAAAATATTGAGGGAAGTAGATCATGACAGGATAGAGGAGACAGCATGTGAAGTTTAATGCACAATGTCTGAGTTATGACCATTTATTGTTTTGGTCACGAGGTATTGAACTTTTTCATCCTCCAAGGAGAAACTTGTCACTTTGATAACCTTTCATCTTATGAATACAACTATGTACCTGAGTAAATGTTTTATCAGCACTGTCAGTTGTTGTTGTTTATCACATTGGTGCAGTGGTCAGTGGTCATGGGTTCTCTTTGCTTTGCTTTGTTGAGAAAATCATTTCAGTGGAGAACATGAGCACTCATTGTTTCATCACAACCAGACTCTCTGTGGTGTTGGGGTTCGGGTTTGATCAGAATATGCAAATTACTCTAGTGATCGGCCAATGGAAGGTTCTGAACCACCAGAGGTAATTTACATATAAACAAGTTATCAAACAGGTAAATTGTTATTTACTTGTGGACAATTACTGATCACTAGCAGTAGACCACCAAAGTAATGGATTACTGGAGTAATAGATTACTAAGGCAATGTACCAAGTGTAAGTTATGCAGGGCTACAAGGGTTGATTAAAGTAAATAGTCAGTGGTCGACCGACAGTTGTGACCTATAAAGGGTCACCTGACGGGAGGAACCTCCAGAGGTCTCAGATCACTAAGGCGGTCCACAAGTGATATGACTGGTCAATAGGAGTGACTGGTCAATAGGAGTGACTGGTCACTCCTTGGTTAACAACCGCGGGTCACTGGTGTGAAATACCGAAGCCTCTGTGGAGCCACAGGAGGCGACTCGCTGAAGCAACCTGGGAAGAACTAAAACTGCTTGGAGTCACAAATGGTTATTGACCAATCAATGATCAACAGTACTTGATTACCAGTGACGGCTAAATTACAGGAAGTAATTTATGATTCAAGTTATCAATGAAAGAAATCTGGGATTTATAAATTAATAGTTGAAGGGAGGTTAAACTACTTCAGTGGAATGAATCACCGAGGGTGATCTACAAGTCATTTAGGATAGATTGTTAATCAAACTAATTGTGTTATTTATTTAGTAACAATCAGAAGTAATCCAGAAGGAGTTGGAACTAAGTAAAGTCGTGGTTTACTAATTAATACAATGAATTACTTGAATGTGCCAAAACATTGAAAATGAATTAAATGCCGTTAGGATTATCAACTGAACAAACTTGTGATTTATTAATTAATAATTCTGGATAATTAGATGCTGAGATGCAAGAAAACCAGTGAAAAATGATTAAAAACAATCTCATTATTAATTAAATAAATTGATTAATTTATTCATTAATTTTGAATACTAATTATATATCTGCAATGAAGTCACCGACCAATAGCTTTAGAGGCAATTCAAGTTGTGATTAAATTAACTGAGTATTAAATCAATCAATAATACTGCGAGTAATTAGACACCAAAATGATTTAAAAGCAATGCGGGTTATTCCAGCAATAAACCTGCATTCATTAGCCAACAACTCTTAAGTGTATTAAATTACTGAAAGTGTTAAAAATCATTGCAACTGATTTAAACCGTTCAAACTATTAATCAATGAATATTACCGTTACTTAATCAGAGAGTCGGGGCTCCAGCTGAAGTTAGGATCTTAAACTAAACATCAGTCTTATTAAATGAGTGAAGTTCTTCTTCCTGGTTGGAATGAGAAGCAGACTTTAAATGAAACAGGGAAGGAAGGCTGGGAACCCCCTCTCCCCTTCCCTCCCTCTCTCCCTCATTCCTTCCCTCCTTCTCTCCCTCCTTCCCTCCCTCTCTCCCTCCCTCCTTCTCTCCCTCCTTCCCTCTCTCCCTCTCTCCTTCCCTCCCTCCATCTCTCTCCCTCTCCCCTTCCCTCTCTCTCTCCCTCTCTCTCTCCCTCCCTCCTTCCCTCCCTCTCTCCCTCCTTCCTTCCTTCCCTCTCTCCCTCCCTCCTTCTCTCCCTCCTTCCCTCCCTCCCTCTCTCTCCCTCTCCCCTTCCCTCCCTCTCTCTCTCCCTCCCTCTCTCCCTCCCTCTCCCTCCTTCCTTCTAGGTGTGTTCCTGGAGTCATGCCAGGAGCTTGTTTTGTTGGGTGGAGGAGCGGCTTTGTGTGCCCAGGAGAGGGGGAGAGAGGAGAAGTTTTTTCCAAGTATTTGTATTATTTGACAATATTTGAATAAGTTTTAATAAAAGAATCATTTTTATTCCAGACCTCTAAACGAGTCATTTTTTATTCATTTGAATGTGAAATGCTGAACCTCAAACGTTGGGTGGTTTTTATCAACATTCCTAATTTCCTATCAACTCTCAACTGTTTTTTCTTGAGGGGAAAAACTCTTGTTGATATTAATGTTTATGTTCATCATTTGTAATGTCGCCTTTTTTTCTGACAGAATTCATTGAAAGGTAAGAATTCAACTTTGGAGGTCTTCTACAGAATCACTATTGATGTTGATATTGTCAAGATCAGAGGTCTCCAACCCCCCTGTCCCTCCAGGGTCCCTGGTCCTCCAGGGTCCTGCAGGTTTAGCTCCTCCCAGTTTCAACACACCTGATTTCAATGAAAGCCTCGTTATTGGGCTTTTTCACAACCTTGGTGATGACATCATCATTAGATTCAGGTCTGCTGAAGCAGGGAGGAACTAGAACATGCAGGGCAGGGGTCCTCAGGACCAGGATTGGAGACCTCTGCTCTATGAGTTTGAGAAATAAGAGCTACTGAATTTAAAAGCAGACTCAAGACTATATGAAGTATACAAAGACAAGACACATTTTCTTTAATCAAATCAAACTTTATTTATAGAGCACTTTTCATACAAAGAACAATTGCAACACAAAGTGCTTCACATAAAATAGAAAGAAAAATACAATAGAATAGAATTATTACTGAATTCTAATTATTTGCAACATTTATCATTCAGTTTCAACCAGGAATACACTGGTAACAGTTCTCAGTATCAGCTCTGATATTGCAGAGTACTCATACTCAAATATCAACAGTGGTGGAACATGTCTCTGAATGGAGCACTCTAAAAATATTGATGGAGAAAAAAATCAAATATCATCATGAATTGCACATACAGAGCACCAGGTTCTAACATAGACTCATTTAATGAACGGAACAGCTCCACCTAGTGTCCCGGAGACGGTGGTGCCTGTCAGATTCTGTTACAGCAGCCAGCCAGGTGGAAGATTTCATAAATACAATGGAGTTTTAATTGAATTCCAGCAGCACCACTTCTCATTGTGTAACCTTTAGTGATAATATATTTACACATGTTATAGATAATATCAGAGTAAGTGGTGTATTAGTCAATGATATCAGTGAGTTCATGTCTGTTTGTTTTAGTTTTTTTTACTATTTACAATAAAAACCACAGAAACATTAAAACAGACAACAGATAGATGTCAGTACACATGAGTCAGAAGAGAGGAATCCCTGGATAAACTAGTTATTGAGGTACAATCAGATGACTGGGAACTCATTTATAAATACGAGAGAAAGTGAAATATAAAGATGTTTAATGGAAGACAAAGGGCTTAAAAAATGCATCCAAGAAGAAGAATACATGACATAGAGAATCCAATAAATGATGAACGAAGGAGATGGAAAATAAATACAAGAAATGTAAAAATAAGTTCACTCATATAATGAGAAAATGTAAGAAGAATTATTTTAAGAAAGTACCAGAAAACAATAAAGACCATGTCAGCAGTACATAGAAGGTTCTACATAGTATCATTCAACAGGCTTCCAGTAAGGATACTGTTATTGAAAACAGACACACTTCACAAACTACAGACCCTCAATTCTCCCAAATCCTAGAAAAACTCTTCAACGACATACTAGATACATTCAGAGAAATGAAATCGAATTCATTAAATCTAGGTCAAACCAAAATCATGATATATGGAAAATATAAAATAAATAAACAGGTAAAGGTTCAAGTAGAGGGTGTAGATAGAGAAAAGGTGATTGAAGACAAATTTCTAGAAAAATGTAAGGATGAGTACGAGCACATTACAACTCTACAAAGCTGATTTCCTTTGATCTGAGCGTCTCCATGGCTCCAGTGCTGATCTCCTATCAGATCAAAGGAGATCAGTGCCTTTTGCCATGGAGATGCTCAGATCCAAGATTTCCTCCGGCTTTGATCTCCGTTGATCTCCATCCGGTGCCTCTCCCATCCACTTTGTGATGAAAGGCTCATTATTGTTCTTTTTCACAACCTTGGTGATGACGTCATCATTAGATTCAGGTATGCTGAAGCAGGCAGAGAACTAAAACATGCAGGACACCATCAAACAGAGTTAGCAGATGGAATCATCAGGGTATCACACTTTGCAGCCTCCCTGGGAAAGTTCTGGAAGATATAGTAGAGAAAGTGTCACTAGCAGAGGAAGGTTTGGATCCATGGAGCTCTGGGTTCTGGGCCCAGCAGGTTTCAGGTGATCAGATCACATGTGGCGAGTCCTGAAGACAAGTGTGAACAGACACCAAAGTGATTTCACTCAGACCAATTCTGGGTTTTTTTGTCCAAAAGTATCTGCAGATGAACTTCATCCACAACTGAAGGTTAGAGTCTGCTGGAGTCAGTCCTGCAATATGCAAATTAGCCATGTGCACCAGACAGGAGGAAGCCTAACTTTGAGTTTGAGTATCTTTGTAAATAAAGTCACTCAGTTCTCACCTTAGGTTTCCATATTTATTCTTTTTTACCTGAAAACAGTTAATTTCCCATCTTGAAGTTTTACTTTTCAGTTGGAATTCCCGTCCTGACTTCTCCAGAAGGCTTGTAGTTTCTGTTTATACCCGGTGGCCGAGTCTCCGTTGGCCCAGGTCCGTTCTTTACACAGCCCTGTGGTACTGCTCACCAGAGGGCGCTCTTTGTGCTTCTTTTAAACTCATATTTTCACAAACACATCAGCGTCACCAAATGCTGCATGACCTGGAAGGAAGTGACTGGGAGGACATTTCTGACCTGAACCTGACATCAGTCAGTAAACTAAAGAGCTGCACTCCCTATCAGGGAATTGAACCACCACCTCCCACATGACAGGCGGGGATACTCTGCACTATACTCACGAGAAGATGTTGCTATGCATTGTTGTCATGTGTCTGTTACCACACTTCCACATTGTGACATCGCAGTGATGTCACAATGTGGAGTCTTTGTGACATCAGCTCCAGATGTTCCCCAGCTGTCATGAAGCCACTCTTCTGTAAATCCAGCATTAGTTCAACAGGTGAGGAACACCTGTACGATGCCAGCTGCTCTCTGAGTTTCACTTCAACAAGTTCCAGGAATGTGAACTCAGAACTTCTTCTTGAACTGAAGCTTTAGAGAAACTGTCATGGCAGCTTTGTCCACTAGGATGGAAACTTGTGGAAACAAATCATGTGGCTTTGCTTTCCCCTCGTCTCCCTCGTGACAGGCGGGGATACTCTCCACTATACTAACGAGGAGGTTGTTTCTCAAATATTATGAGAACCATCATCCATCAAAACTCTGGACTTCACTTGGTACCAATAGATTGAAGACAGAGGCAAGTAGGAGAGCTGAGAGTGCTGCAGCTCCCCCTGTAGGATGGTATATGAACTGCATATCTTCCACTTCAAACATCTAGAAATCAGTGTGTCCACCACTGCAAGTCAACAGATAGAACCAAACCTTTGTGTTCTAGTGAGGAGTCAGTCTTCTCTTGTATTGATATTAGTACTGTGACGGGCTGAGTTCTACTTTATTATTCAGATCATACAATCAAATGTGTTTTTTTCTCCATATTTTTCAGACTGTACTCAAATGTAAAGAGGGGACTCTTCCTGCTTCTTTACAACTGCACTCCCAATCAGGGAATTGAACCCCCAGCTCCCACGTGACAGGTGGGGATACTCTCCACTATACTAAGGAGGAGATGTTGCTATGCATGCTGTCTGTCAGGGTCGTAGCATCTCTTCTTGTGTCACCACAGCTGAGTGTCACTCAGACTGTGGGGGAGGGGTTCACTGAGAACAGCAGTGGGATCAGATGAGCTTTGGTGGCTGGAATGTGCTGACATGTGAGGTGGTGGTTCAGTGGTCCACTTCTTTCCTGCCACACTGGAGCCCCGGGTCCATTTCCTGGCCAATGCAGTGGATGGTTTCATTAAATACCACTCATTCACTAGTTTTCATAATACCAGGGAGGGCGCTGAGGGGCAGGGACTTGTAGTGGGCCCTTACAGCCTATTGGCTCTTTCACTTGTTAACAAATCACATTATGGATCTGATCTGGATCTGAACTGAATTTAGCCGCTGCCAATAAGAGAATAATAATGGAAACAGAGACCGAAGGTAGTGATTACATGGAGTTGTGCAGCACAATTTACACTATTTCAGCACCACGGACAGCGCCTTGGCTTTATCACTAAATCTGCTGATAATCGAGCAACACAACTGCTGACAGGCTATTTCAGAACCATGGACAGCTCCATAGACTTTACCAATAATGAGCTCAAACCTGAGGCCTGTACTACGAAGCTGGATTTTAGCTTATCAAGAAAACTTCAAGGATTAACTCTGGTTTTGTGTAATACGACACTCGCTCACTTCTCACCAGGATAAATCACCCGGCAACTGACTCTGAAAGTCTAACCTGCTCCACAGCAGGTTATGTTTCGGATAAGAGGTCAAATCTCCGCCTCCTGACCAATCAGATCTCTTGGAAAATGACCTGCCCATTCTAGAATGATGATGATTCAGCACTGAGCTGCAGCAGAGAGATGAGAAAGTAATTCAGAGTGATCTTTTTGACATAATAAAATAAACCCTCGTCACTGAGGCTTTGAAGGATGTTTTTATTCTTGACTTGTTCCAGGTTTGTTTATCTTTATGAGGTTAATGATTACAACTGACAGAACTGCAGAAACAGGAATTTAGGGAACACAGAACTACTCGTGTCGTCACGGTGATCAATTAATATTCCAACATAAAACACTCTAACAAGAGAACCTCCGCCTCAAAACAACTGGATGGAAAATCTAAACTAAAAGAAGATCAGTGAGGAAGTTCAGCCCGACACGGTTCTGCTGTAATAAAGTGAAACTGATTGATCAGCGAACGTGCTGTCCGTTCTTATTGCTGATTAATTAATATCATATAATCTCACCAAGTCAGCATTAACAAGTCAGGAATGTTCTGGCTTTGGCTGCAGCAGCAGTGTTGCTTTTAGCTGCTGGATGTGTTTTAATTCTTCATAATCTCAGAGAATAACTGCTCCTTCAGTAATCTGTAAACTGCTCTGCAGAGTTTCTCTGTGTGTGATTGGTCACACCCTGCAAACTCCGCCCTTTTCGCACACGTAGGTCAGGGTTGAACCAGCGAGTTGATAACCTGCTTGGTAGTAATGGTAATCGAGATCAGTCAACCCAGGAAACAGGGAGATCCTGGATATGTTGATCAGGGTTCCTAGTACAGACCACTGGTCAGATAAAGGTTAAAAAGTAAAGCAGAGTGGGAAACAAAGGAGAGACGGTCAATGACGTTCAGCCATGGCTGATGACACACATCTCTCACACCCAGGTGCGAAAAGTTAAAGAGCTTTTTTTTTATTTTCAAATTAAAATTAAGAACAAAGTGATACGGTATGAAGGACTTGGTGACACGGTGAAGGTCTTAAGGAGCTGATGGGGGTCAAAGATCATGCTCTGGACCCACAGTGGTGACCTCTCAATTCTAGGACTTGAACTAGCAACCCTCAGATCCCAAGTCTTCTGTCCTTGAGGACACCACTGTCTGAAAACAGAGCTCCGCCCAACATGGGGCTTGAACCCACGACGCTGACATTAAGAATCTCATGCTCTACCGACTGCGCTAGCCAGGCTACTTGTTCTGTGGTCATGGAAGGTTCACTGTAATATCCTACACATGAGACGACCACTGCTCACTGTGGCTGGCTCACATTGTAGAAACTCCATTGTTGTCAGTGTTCCTGCTGCTGTGGTGTAAAAGTAACACTTTTCTTCAACAGACAAGTTGTTGTCACTTGGAACCTTGTGATGTAAATGGGGTCCAAACCGACCCGTTAACATGAGACTGGGTTGTGAAAGCTCACACAGGAGGAGGGTGAAGAAAAGATCTGTTGCATCAATTGGCCGGGAATCGAACCCTCCTGAGTGGCAGGAGAGAATTCTACCACTGAACCACCAATACTTAAACTTCAGCTCATTCCAGCCAGGAAATGTGAAGCGTTCCACCTTCAGTGCTCCATGAACCCCTCCCCCACAGTTGAGTGATTCTCACTGTCACTGAGTGAAACTGAACCAAACTGTGACCGGACACTTTTTGTCTCCTGCTGGAAAATAAGAGTCAAACTGTCAATAGTAAGAGAAACATGAAAATCTGCCAACTAAATGGACAAGCTAAGATCCTGAGAGGAGCTGAAGTCAACATTCTTTCCACCTTTTTTCATTGTCATGTTGCGTCTCTTCACTTTTGCACTGAAGTGGACGTAGCTTCTACGTCACCAGATAACTTCTACAACATGAGCAAACTGAGTGAACTGAGGCGAGTACTGAAGTACTGAAGTACTGAACTGGACAGACACATTTTGTACAGTGGAAACGGGGCTGAACAGTCACGAGTCACATGGACACTCACCTTGGCAAACACTTTGTGACCTGAGAGGGAGTGATTGGGAAGAACGTCTGTCCTGAAAGGACGTTTCTGATCTGAACCTGAGGGTTATCAGGAACCACACACAGAGAACCTTACACTGCCTTTTGAGGAATTGAACCCTGGTCTCCTCAAAAGACAATAAAGTGGGTTAATCCTGAAGCAAAACTTTCCTGAATCATGTTGTTGTGGCCGAGAGGTTAAGGTGATGGACTAGAACTCCATTGGGGTCTCCCTGTGTAGGTTCAAATCCTGTCAACAATGTTGCTCAATACTTTGAGGAGGTTAAAGAAAAACTATTCTTGTGGATTATTTTAAAAAGTAAAACCTCTGATGTAGAGACGCCCTGAAATCCAAGGACAAGAGTCCCTTGAAGACGTGTTCTCCTCTTCGGAGGGACTCGTCATGAGGACAAGTTGAGAAAAAGTAAATCTGAGGAGTTCAGTCGTCTCAGATCTGTAATGAAAGACTGATTAATTTTATTACATGAGGAACTTATTAGAAAGAAACTTTTGGACATTGAACAGTCTGAGAGTCCAAACTCCTTTGTGCTCACATCTTCAGCTCTGTAATGAAAGAGTGACTTTTTTCATTGATTGATTTATTTTTTGTTGGCATCACTGGTGTTGCTCTTGAATAGTTTTCCTGGTATTTATCAGACAGATCATTTTCTGTTCAGCTTTGAGACACCTCTTCCTCTTGTGCTGCTCTTTGTTGTGGTGTCCCTCAAGGCTCTGTTTTGGGTGGCTGTGACGGAGCACTCGTGAACGCACCGTCATGCCCGGAGCGGTGCGCCTTTCCTCTCTCCGCTGGCCGGAGAGTGCCGGCGCTGGGGGCACGCGCACACGGCGCTGTCAATCTTGTGGTGGAGATCAACTCCAGAAACTGTTTTCCCGGATCCATGGACATTTTTCCCTGCTGTAGGCAGATGAGGGTGCACACTCGCTGCCTACACGGCACTCCTACATTCACACACACACCTTCACTCACCTTCCTGAGTAGCGGAGGGCAGCCGGCAGTGACGCGTCGCAGGGTGACTGACGAACCCGGGCCATACCACCAGTCGGGTTAAATGGTTTGGGCCTGGAAGGTTTCACAGTCACGTGAACAATATTATTATTTATTTTCGTTAAAACTTATTGCCGGGTGTACTGAGGGGTTATTGTGGGAGGGCATACTCCTGTCAGTAAGTGATAGTATGTATTTAATTATGGAAAAACTATTTATTTATGCATTAGGATTTGGGGTTAAGAATAAAATAATGATCTTTGCTAGTGAAAGGTTACGCCCAGTGGGAGGGGCTAAGTGGATAAAACGGGCTGCGCTGGGCCTGAGGAGGGAGAGTTGGACTCTGGTTAGAGGTGGTGACCAGTACTGATCCGTGAAGTGTCATTGTGGAATCCTGAGGTTGAGGAAGAACTCAGATGTAAATAGCCTGTACAGATTTGTAAATAGAGTTTTCTTTGCTTTGTTTGTTTTCACATTTGTATTTTTCGGGTTTTGCACTTTGTAAATATTATGATTCACTGTTTTGAAGAGGCCTGAAAAATAAATTGAAAAACAACAAACACAGCTGACGACTACGCCATCGTTTTTCCCAGTTTGGGAAGGTTGTTGAGAGGACCCCGCGACAGTGGCCTTAATGTTAACTTTCATTTTTATGAAGACGACACACAACTGAACTTCCCTATAAAGCCTTGCTCTACGGACTCTGCCTCTATCCTGTCCTGCCTCACAAAAGTAAAGAACCGAAGTCCAAAAACTTTTTACAGATGAACGGTTTAAAACCTGAAAACATTTTGATTGCCCCCAATGGACCCAGTTCTAGTGGTTTTAACAACCTTTGCTCTAGTCTTGGTAGCTCATTGAGCAATGTTTGAAAAGAGGCCCACAATTTAGGTGTGGCGTTCGACTCCAACCTGTCCTTTGACTGTCAGGTGACCAAGGTAGTCCAATCCTGCTTTGCTCAGCTGAGACGACTAGTTGAGACCAGGTCATTCCTCTCCCCAGCAGACCTGGAGAAAGTAATACATGTCTTCATCTGGTCCAGGCTGGATTACTGTAACACCCTTTATTCTGGCATCAGTAGGCTCAATGTTCAAAGACTGCAGCTGGAGCAGAATGCTGCTACCAGGTTTTTAACAGGCACCAGGAGGAGGGACAACATTTCACCAATCCCTTCTACCTTTCACTGGCTGCCTGTCAGTTTTAGAAGAGATTTTAAAATGCTACTGCTTGTTTTTAAAGCCTTGAATGGTCTGACTCCTCCAGATATCAGAGACCTGTTATGATAATAATAATTACTAGATGTTTGTATTTCCAGAAGAAAATGCAAGTGTGAATGCTGAAGGTTGACTAAAGCTGATCTCCTTTGATCTCTGCGTTTCCAAAGCTCCAGTGCTGAGATCATATCAGATTGAAGGAGATCATTGGCTGTTGCCATGGAGATGTTCAGATGAAGGGTTTTCTCCTGCTTTGATCGCTTTTGATCTCCATGAGGTGCCTCTCCCATTTTCTTTGTATGAGACATTTTTTTCATAGTTTTTTGTGATTTATTCAGAAACACTTAAAGATATAAAAAGCAAACAACAGAGCACCTTTTTTTAAAAAGAACTCAGAATAATAACAATGAAGAGTAATAAGTTGACCAGTAAGATAAAATAAAAAAGCCTACAGTGTTTTACTTACGTCAACTCTTCACAAAGTAGGGTTTGGAAAACACCTGCTGCATTGACCTGGTATGAACCCGGACCTCCCGCACAGCAGGCAAGAATTCTACCTGTGAACCACCAAATGTTTACACAGCACTTTCCCACCAAGAGAGGTCATGTGATCCAACTGCTGCGTGAGCCCCTCCCCCACAGTTTGAGTGACACTCCGCTGTGGTTACACAAGCGTATGTACAGAGTTTGGCTCCGCCCCTGAGAGACTTAGACAGTGGTTTAACTCATGTTTCCTGGGTAGTATAGTGGAGAGTATCCCTGCCTGTCACGTGAGATATCGGGGGTTCAATTCCCCGACAGGGAAGGTAAAACCTTTTAGTTTTGTTATTGAAAACCATGAGGTTCAGATTGGGAACGGCCCCTTCCAGCCATTCCAGCTGTTGTCAATGTGAACATAAAAATTACACAGTAAGACTCTGGAGTCCAGTGGTGTTTCCCTTTCTAGGACCTCATCACTGGACACCAGGTTCTGTGCACCTTTTTTTTAGGGATCGAGCCCAGAAGGGAAGCTGCCTGGAGGCGAGGACCCTATTGCATCTGTAGTGTTTCTTTCTTTCTTTCTTCTCCTGACGACATTGAACCCAAATTTGACATAAACTTACAAACCAAATTTGGAACACTCATCAGGACTGGTGCAGATGACAAGAAAATGTAAACAATTAACCCACAAAGTGCCAAAGTGTGCTCTCTAGCGCCACCTACAATCACTACAGCCATGGTGTGAGCTCTCTAGGAATGTTGTGGAGAGATCAAAACAAAACTCATCTGTTCGTCTCATCAAGACCTAAAAATCACATTCTGACACCCCTGACCTAAGTCCAACAGGAAGTCCTCAAATTTATTTTGAAAATAGGATTATCAGCAGAAATTTAAATTGGGTCTCATGGCCTGTTGAAAGTCATAGAGCGATGAATCTAAAGCTCACATGAAAATCATGCAATGACACACCTGACTTAATCCAACAGGAAGTCTACAATTTGCCTTTCAAAACAAGATCCATCCATCCCCGGGTCGGCACTGTCACCCAGGTCACATTGCACTGATTAAGAACCTTTCCTGCAGGTAGTGAGCCCACAGGAAGGTGGCGCCCAACATGGGACATGAACCCACTGCCTTGAGATTGCGAGTCTCATGCTCTACCAACTGAGCGAGAAGAACCAGGAACCCTCAGGGATCACCAAAAGAAGAATCAGACACAGGGACCTGCAACCTGCAAGTGATCCAAGTTTCAATCTTCAGTGTTTTTACTGCAAAATCCTCCAGAGAACAAAATAATAATCAACTATTCTGACAATCAGTGGATTGCTGTAAAGAAGTTGCATTTTAATGAAATCACCATGTAAGCGTCTGTGTATTCAAGATTTCCAGGCACCGTGATGGTTCCATCTGCTAACTCTGTTTGGTGATGTCATAGTGATGTCATAAAAGAATGGAAAACAGCATCGATCCATCTTCTCCCACTTAGCCATTTCCTGGTCACGGGGGTGGCAGTCTGAGCACTGTCACCCGGATCACATCTCACCAATTAAGAACCTTTCATGCAGGTGGTGAGCCCACCGAAAGGTGGGACATGATCCCACTACCTTGAGAGTGCAAATCTCATGCTCTACCGGGGGTTTGGAAAATATCAAAGTGACAAAATTCCTTTCTTGACTTTGAACCTTCTTGACTTTGATCCTTCTTGACTTTGATGTTGGACAAAATTATTATTTATTAGTAGTTTATTGAATCTTCTCTCAGTTTATTAATACTTTCAGTAATAAAAATAAAGTATCAAAAAAGATTACAGTTCCTGAGTAACATTGATGAGGAGACTTGTGGTGTTAAGGATGAATGAGTCCAGTGACTTGAGTTGAAATGAAGGAGGGAGTTGAGGTCAAAGAAACACACTTTGACTCCAAAGATCCAAGTTTAAATCTTCAATGTTTGTACTGCAAAATCCTCCTGAAAACAAATAAATAATCAACTATTCTGACAACCAATGGGTTGCTGTAAAGAAATAAAAAGAAATAAGGTGCAATTAAGTTAAATCACCATGTACGTTTCAAAGTATCTGTGTATTCACAATTTGCAGACAAACTTAAAAAAGCTCTGAAAAATGTTGCAGCGTCTGTAGTTGAAGTGTTTTCATTGACTAGATGTCCATGAATGCACCATGCTGAGCTGCTCTCTGTGGTTCCATGGTGTAATGGTTAGCACTCTGGACTTTGAATCCAGTGATCTGAGTTCAAATCTCAGTGGAACCAGACTTTACTGGTGCTGCTCTGCTGTCGTCACCATTCACCAGAATACTAAGAACCTTGTATATATAATGATTGAGGACAAGTGATGAGTAATTCTCATTATCAGGTCCAGCAGACGACCTTTGTCAGAGCAGAGAAGAGCCTCCTGAAGATGTTGGGTCTGTTTTGGGAAGTGACGCTGGGAATCAGAGAAGAGGAGACACATTGTGAAACGTCCTTCTCCTGGAACACCATCGCAATCATGACTTTGTCTCCAGAGTCCCACTGTTTGCAGGACACCTTGAAATTGTGCTTGTCCATCTTTTCAACATGTTGAGGTGGGACAGAACAAGCTGCAGCCTGGACTTGAGGCCAGACGTCTTGCAGCAGCCAGTTCAGGGTTTTCTGGAGAGGAAGTTGACTCCAGATCTGGTTGGCTGTGATCTCAACTTGGAGTTTAAATAAGCAAATTGAAACAAAGAGAGTTTGGTCTTCTACTTGTCATCAGGCCTTGTTTTCTTACTGGGAAGAAAAAATCCCTGCTGAGGTTTAGTGAAACTTCTCCTTCACAATAAAACTTGCTTCTCTTGCTTTATCCACAAGTTGAAGAAGCTTTGGAAGAACTTGGTCAGATGTAAGGTCCTGACAGGGTGAGGTGTGGACAACGTGACAATGTGACTGTCACTCCTTGTTGGGAAGTGTTGTCGGCAGGATTTGAACCCAATGGATTTCAAGTACATGGCCTGAACCACTCAGCACAACATTTCAAACGCTCCTGTGACGACGTACAGCTTTCAAAAAATGTCAATGACAAACATTTGAATCAAGCAATGTTGTCATTCTGTCCACCAGTCGGGCTTCCTTGAAGCCTCCTAAACTAATAGAAATGATTTGATACTTCTTGACAAAAAACCCTTGAGTTATTACCTCCCGCTGTGATTGAATCTCCAGTATTTAAAGCTTGTAGCTCACAGGTGTGTTTAGTTACATAATCAGAGAGCGACAGAGTCCATCAATGTCTCATTGTGGATTCAATTCAGCAGATGAGAGAGGCACCTCATGGAGATCAAAGGAGATTAAAGGAGATCAGTGTTTGTTACCATGGAGATGCTCCCTGCTCAGTGTTGTAGCTCCCTGGTCGACCTAGTTAGCATTGAGATGAGCTAATAGATATCATGCTAGCGTTGCTAACTTGGTTCCTGAAACAAATGTGGCTTTGGTGAAGATCTGCGCTCTACCGGGTGTAGCTCTAGCTGATATGTAAATGATACTTTTTCACTGTTACTATTATTTTCTGATATTTTTTCACTTTTACTAATACTTTATTGAAGCATCGTCACACAGTACACATTAGCTCACATACATATTAGCATGTAAAAAAAAAAAAACATGTTAGCATGTTAGCTTAGTTGCCCGGATTCAAAAAGTACATCAAAACATTGAGAACATTCAGGAATAGTGTGACTTTTGTTAAGATTTGGCTCATTGTTTCTGAAAGAAAAAAAAGAAAAAAATGAAAAACTTCTCATTCAAGGTGGACGGAGGTTTGATGAAAAACACAAAAAAAGCCTCTAAACTTAAAAATTAAAACGTTGCAGCATCTGTCCTCTAATATGGAGACGATACGAGTCGGCAGCAAGAGACAAAATGGAGACACAAAGATTATTATCATAGTAGTGTAATGATTCTAGAGTGTAATGTGTAATGATTCTACCAATATAAGAGCCAGAATACAGCTGAGCAGGTCTGGGATGGATTTCTTTCTTTCTCTGCCATGTGTAGTGAACTAGAAATCAAGCTCAACATCACAGAAGCTGTTCTGCCCTTCATCATCTGCAGCCATATGGAAAGGACATACCAGTCAGTCACTAGTGCAAATGCAGAACGCAGTTTCAGCCTGAAATGAATTCCAAACTCTCTCTGGGCATGAAGGAGGCCAGACTCTCAAAGCTCACTTTGCTCTCCATAGAGAGACGTTGTGCTTGATAAGAAGGAGGTGGCTGAAAGGTTTGTGAGGATGAAGGAGAGGAAGATGGTGCTATAAGATATGAGGCCACGTTACTGTACATAGTTCAGAAATACCTTGGAGACTGGAAATTCAAACTGTTGGAGGCTTTTATATTGGACACTTTGGACTCTGGACACTTCATGTTGGCGACAATGGATGTTTTACTGGAATAGAGACATTCTTGTTGTCATGTCTTCTGGATGGGATTCAAACTACCCACCACTGGATGAAAACCTCATCAGTAAGTTATTAGTGATGACAGAGGCTCAGCTTGTCATAGATGCTGGCTGTCTGGCCTTTTCCTTAAAGAGCCTTGTTTTCATTGCTGTCTGTGTGGTGGAGCGCCGGGTCTGCTTGGTTATTGCTTTAACGACAGGCAACCATGTTGCTGCAACACTGGTTTGTTGTCCTGTCTGGGTCCATCATGTGTGGGAGAAGAAGAGTCTGATCTGAAGGTGGAGGTCAGAGTAGAGTGACATCATGGAGGTCAGAGGAGAGCGACATCATGGAGATCAGAGGAGAGTGACATCATGGAGGCCAGAGGAGAGTGACATCATGGAGGTCAGAGGAGAGTGACATCATGAGGTCAGCACCAGAATTCACCGATATTTGGAGATGAAAGTCTGACAGATGATCATTGTGCTGCAAATTCAGGATTCGGCCTAAAGTCTCAATAATGAAACATCTAGAACACTGCAGCTCAATAAAGGAACATCTGGTTCATTCATCATCTGGTTCATTTTCACCACTTCATCATCTGGTTCAATTCATCACGTCACCATCTGGTTCAGTTCATCACTTCATCTGGTTCAATTCACCACGTAACCAATTCACCACTTCACCAGTTGGTTCAATTCATCACTTCATCATCTGGTCCAATTCACCACGCCACCAATTCACCACTTCACAATCTGGTTCAGTTCATCACTTAATCATCTGGTTCAATTCACCACTTCACCATCTCACCACTTCACCGTCTGGTTCAATTCATCACTTCATCATCTGGTTCAATTCACCACTTCACCAATTCACCACTTCACCATCTGGTTCAATTCACCACTTGACTATCTGGTTCAATTCACCACTTGACTATCTGGTTCAATTCAACAATTCATCATCTGGTTCAATTCATCACTTCGCCATCTTGTTCAGTTCATCACTTCATTATCTGGTTCAATTCATCACTTCATTATCTGGTTCAATTCACCACTTGACTATCTGGTTCAATTCACCACTTCACCATCTGGTTCAATTCACCACTTGACTATCTGGTTCAATTCACCACTTGACTATCTGGTTCAATTCACCACTTCACCATCTGGTTCAATTCACCACTTCACAAATTCACCACTTCAGCATCTATTTCAATTCACCACTTCATAATCTGATTCAATTCATCACTTCACCATCTGGTTCAATTAATCACTTCATCATCTGGTTCAATTCATCACTTCATCATTTGGTTCAATTCACCACTTCGCCATCTTGTTCAGGTCATCACTTCATTATCTGGTTCAATTCACCAATTCACCACTTCACCACTTCACCATCTGGTTCAATTCATCATTTCACCATCTGGTTCAATTCACCACTTCACCATCTGGTTCAATTCATCACTTCATTATCTGGTTAAATTCACCACTTGACCATCTGGTTAAATTCACCACTTCACCTTCTGGTTCAATTCATTAATTGACTATCTGGTTCAATTCACCACTTCACCATCTAGTTCAATTCACCACTTCGCCATTTGGTCCAGGTCCATTGTTGTCATACTAGTACGCACAGTCTCCTCCTAAGTTTATTTTAGATCACAAACTTTGTGTGGAAAGTGGCGTACGCATCTTTCAGGACCTGTTTTGTCATAATCAACCTTTATAAATGAGGCCAGACATTGTTCCATCATGTTCCTGGTCCAGGATCAGTTTAACATCCAGACCCAGAGCATCCAGTGTTTTTAGGAGAAAATCATGAAATGTGTCAGCGTTGCTGTTTGAAAGCTCCTCAAAGTGAATAAAGCCCCGATACTGTTGGTTGAGTCCTTTTGCTTCTTGAGGATGTTGCTGGTTGGTCTGGAAGGAGGATTCTCACACACAAAGTCAAAACCTCTTTGGAAATTTAACACAATGGATCATGGTTGATGACCAAAGGGCTCATCCGGGAATTGAACCCGGGACCTCTCGCACCCTAAGCGAGAATCATACCCCTAGAACAACGAGCCGACATGCTGAAGAAGCTAAAGGACTCCAGTGATTGTCATAAATAATTCAGGAGATCAAGACTCTGACACTGTCAGGTCACAGTTTGACAGTCTGGTTCAGTAGCACATGCTCAGTAACAGCGCTCCGTAGCCTCCGCCTGTCCCTGTGGGGGGAGTCGGGAGTGTAAAAGAGAAGTTCCACCTTGAGAGCCGGGACCAAAAAGTGACGGTTGCAGTGGATCCGAGCACCACTGTCGGATATACGGAGCCAAAATGTGACTAAAGTTTTGTGCTTCCACTTGTTTTTGTTGTGGTGTAAACGGGCCTTAAATCATGTGTAAATTAGAACCCTGATTGTTGTGGGCTGAAGATGGAGATGTGCAGTCTGTAAGTCACCAACACTATCCTGAAGTGACTTTCTTCTTCTTCTTTTGGCTTTAATGGTAGTTGGTATCTGTGAAGTAGTATTACGCTATCTGCTGGTTCTAACTAGTCTATACTATTTCTAGGGATTGGGAAAGATCAAAGTGACTAAATTCCTTTCATTGCTTTGAGCTTTACTTTGATCAGAATCTGACATTTTGAATGAATGACAATCTTTGAATAAAGAAGAGAAACAGTGAAAATGCTCCACTGTATCACCTCAGCATGACCAACAAGAGATTAGCAGGGATACAAATATGTCAGAAAATAGGCTTTATAAATGACCTGGACATTAAGTTCTTTCTTTGCAATGGTACATACATGTTTATTTTATGTTGTACTGACAGTATAGTGCTTATGCTTTTACTTTGAAAGAATTCACAGACAAGGTGTGGTAAATCAGGAGTAACTGTTGTAAATCAGATGGAAGTACCAGGAACGTTGATGAGCAGTAAAAGCCATGCTTAGTGTACTGTGATTTCAAGCTTACAGTTTAATTGTAATGTAAAGTAAAAGGTAATTTATATTATTTCATGGTACAGACATATGGTTAAAAAGGACAAAGTTGTAAATATACACGGAAATTACATATTAAGAGCACTCAAGGTAGAGATTATCAACGGTTTTAATTTAAGACAATTCATTTAAGGTAGTAAATATGGTAAAAGTTTAAAGGTCAAACTTGCTGTTAAGAGTTGCCAATGGTATTTTTTTGTTTACATTGTAGTTCTTACGGTGTGTTCACCTGCAAGGCTCAATAAAGTAGAGAAGGATGGATGATGGATGGATGGATGGAAGGAAGGAAAGTTGATGAATGGATGGATGAATGGAGGAACGACGGATATATGATGGATGGATGGATGACGGATGGATGGATGGTTGGATGAATGATGGATGGATGATGGATTGGTAGATGATGGATGATGGATGCATGATGGATGAATGGATGGATGATGGATGGAAGGAAGGAAGGATGATGGATGGATTGATAGATGGATTGATGGATCAGGAAGGATGGATTGCTGGATGGATGACGGATGGATGGATGGAAGGAAGGATGATGGTTGGATGGATGGATGGACGGACGGATGGATGGATGGATGAATGGATGGATGGATGGATGATGGATGGATGGATGATGGATGGATGGAATATACAGACATGACTTATGTTCACTAGGAAAAAGTTTCCTTTACTCAGTATTGGTGTGAATCTTGGGAACAAATGATAGAACAAAGTTTTTCTTTAAAACTTTTTAAAGAATCTATGACTTTTCAGGCTTTTGGGTTCTTTGTAGAACAATGTGACGGTTCCAACAACAACAAGGGAGCTTAACTGGTGACAATAAATTGTGTGTGTGTGTGTGTGTGTGTGTGTGTGTGTGTGTGTGTGTGTGTGTGTGTGTGTGTGTGTGTGTGTGTGTGTGTGTGTGTGTGTGTGTGTGTGTGTGTGTGTGTGTGTGTGTGTGGCTGTTTGTCTCTGACTGTCCTGTGATGGAGGAGACCCTCCAGAGTGGATCCTGTCCTCGTCCATAGTAATGTGGGAGCAGCTAGTTACAGTTATTTCCTTATTTAGTTGTCAGGTTAGTGAAATATCTCCTAAAATGTTCTGACTCCAACCATGAAATCCTCACTAACAGACAACACTTCCATAAATCCTCCCCTCCAGCAAGCAGCCACACACCACAATCCAAAGTGTCCTGGTGAGAGAGGGACAGTGTCCTGGTGAGAGAGGGACACATGTTGCTCAGGGCTTGTCCTCCTTGTCTTACATCAACTGATTCAGTTCAATAAAAACCACCAGAACAAGGATTTAGCTGTATGAGGTCCTGGGTTCAATCCCCAGCATCTTCAAGCTTTATGTCTCACATCAACAGCAGCAAGTAGATTAATAGTGAGTTAGTGTCTCTTGATCATGAGGAGACAAGAGACAAACAGGCTCTGACACGTCTCACTCACAAGTATGAGACACTTTTCTGTCCCATTCTACAAACTTCTTCAAGTCTTCTTCACCATCGCTCTATATTCTTTATCATCTTTGACAGGTGAAGCCACTCAGAGTAGTGACGGTGGTATAGTGGTGAGCATAGCTGCCTTCCAAGCAGTTGACCCAGGTTTGATTCCCGGCCGTCACAGAGGAGAGACTTTCCTTATAAGTTGGGATGTTGGATCTTTTTCAGTTCTTTCAAACCTTTATTCAAAGACTCAGTCTCCTGATTATTGAATGTCCACTTAGAGAAACCAACTCTTGGACAAATGAGCCACATCCTTCCAAGAAAACCAGCTCCAGCAACCAGACACACAACACAATCAAAGCTTTGATAGTGAATGGTGAAGACAAGCTCCTCAGGAGTTTTCCTCCTTGTCTTTAATGAACTGATTCAGTTGAAAACAGTTGATAACAATCTAAGAACATCAATTTCACAAAACTAATTTTTTCACTTTGATTTGATAAGAAACTTTTTTCACTTAGGACTTTTTTTCAGAAACATCAATTCCCATTTAGAGTTTCACTTTCAGGTACATTGATTTTGACATTGATGTTGACAAAAATTTATTTTTCAAATCAAAATGAAAATGTAACTAGGTAGACAAGGTAGCTACAACACTGAGCAGGGAGCATCTCCATGGTAACAGACCCTGATCTCCTTTGATCACCTTTGATCTCCATGAGGTTCCTCTCTCATCTGCTGAATAGAATCCACAGGTGGTAAAGAGACATTGATGGACTCTGCTGCTCTCTGATTATGTAACTAAACACACCTGTGAGCTACAAGCTTTAAATACTGGAGTTTCAATCACAGCAGGAGGTAATAACTCAAGGGGTTTTTTGTCCAGAAGTATCTGCAGATGAACTCCATCCACAACTGAAGGTTAGAGTCTGCTGGAGTCAGTCCTGCAATATGCAAATTAGCCATGTGCACCAGACCGGAGGAAGCCTAACTTTGCGTTTGAGTCACTTTGTAAATAAATTGACTCAGTTCTAACCTTAGGTTTCCATATTTCTTCTTTTTTTTTACCTGGAAACAGTCTGTTTCCCATCCTGAGGAGTAACTAGTAATCAGTAGTAATCCTTTTTCAAGGTGGTAACACTGCTTATGAGGGTCTAATCAGGGCTTGTTCATGATGGTGAGTTGATTGTTAGAGTTTCCAGATTGCAGATGTCACACCAAGTGGTGGACCACTCATGGCTGGAGGAAAGAACAACCTGGTTCCCCTGGGCAATGAAAAGGTTTAAGGTTCCTTGTAAGCTGGCAAAGTTTGGAGTTCCTTCATGAGTTGACAGTTCTATCGTGAGCCCTTGGCGTATTGATGATGGCCTGCAGCAGCTGGCTACGACCCTGACAGACAGCATGCATAGCAACATCTCCTCCTTAGTATAGTGGAGAGTATCCCTGCCTGTCACGTGGGAGCTGGGGGTTCAATTCCCTGACAGGGAGTACTGCTCTTTAGTTTACTAACTGATAACCCTCAGGTTCAGGTCAGAAAGGCCCTTTTAATCACTGCCTTCCCAGTCACACAGAGTTTACCAACATTGATGTGTTTGTGAAAATTTGAGTTGAAAAAGAGCAAGAAGAGCGCCCTCTAGCCAGGGGGATTACAAGCTCACAGCACCTGCTATACTCAGGCAGTCTCCCATACAAGCAGGTGGTGCTAGACGGCGTTGTCTGTTCAACAAATGTTTGAAAACACACTTCATTGCCAATCTTTCAGCCTCTATCTTCAAACCAACAGCGCCATCTGGTGGAGTCAGAAAATAAAGAACATGGTTGATGAGGCTTCATTTGGCCAAGGCTCCATCGAGGCTCAGTGCCGGTGTAAGATTGTAAAAGGACCCTCATAGAATCTGAACCCTGAGGTCCATTTTCCACAGCAGGTAATAAGGACCCCTAATACTTGTACTGAAATGTTAATAGAATTTAAGAACAGAAATAAATATGAACAGAAACAACAACATATAATAGATAGAGAGTAACTATTTTATTCTAGATAAACTAGGAGAGAGAGAGACATACTGATGGTAGATTTTAAAAGAGTGAGAATCTTCTTGATATTACTTCAGTCTACAAGTTGATGATAGAGCAGCTTCATGAGTGACGACAACATCAACACTTTAGGAGCCACTGCCATGACCCGGAGCTGAACCGGGGTTGCTGCGGCCACAGCGCAGAGTACTAACCACAATACGATCACTGCAACAACACAGAGTACTAACCACTATACGATCACGGCCACACGTACATGGATATGAAAAAATATATAGCATTCATTATGTTTTTAATTATTAGTTATTAGTGTTTCAGCTGTACAGTTTAGCTACGTCACATTAACACTGTAAAATGTCAGCTAATGTCTGGAGCTTCAGCTGTCATGTGATAAAGAAGTAATTTTCTTTGATGGACTGGTTGTTCTTATGAAGTGACCAACAGGCTGAGAGAGAGAGAGAGAGAGAGAGAGAGAGAGAGAGAGAGAGAGAGAGAGAGAGAGAGAGAGAGAGAGAGAGAGAGAGAGAGAGAGAGAGAGAGAGAGAGAGAGAGAGAGAGAGAGAGAGAGAGAGAGAGAGAGAGACAGAGAGAGAGAGCACAGACCTGCTCCGACCAAGACAACAACAATCAGCAGAGAGACCAAACAACAACAGGAAGAGCAAAACTACAGGTCAACTTAGAGAAAGAGTCCTGGGAAAAGACATCCCATAATGCCTTGCACTGTCCCACCTGACAGCATCAGCAGTGTCCCACAGCCGCCACCACAATACAAACATCTTGGTGGAAGTTTTCAAGGATCCAGACAAAATGTGGCAGCAGATTTGAACCTTCAAGCAGATTGACTCATGTGGCAGGATGTGGAGGACACAATGTCCAAGTCAACATCAAATCCATAAAGGAGCTAAAACCAGGATCAGATGTTGAGACAATAGAGAAGTGTGTATAAATGTATGAACTGTCCACCTTTTGACATTATTGAACACACCTGACACTTTATCAAGGAAGTGAGTTTGTCAGTGTTTGGTTGAAATGTTGGAGTCATGGGACCACGTGGCCTAATGGATAAGGCGTCTGACTTCGGATCAGAAGGTTGAGGGTTCAAGTCCCTTCGTGGTTAAAATTATCCATCATGTAGTTTGTGAGAGTCTCATCATGGTTTCACCACATTTACTAGACTTCATCTGGAAAAGCTGCTTCTGCTAACGTCACAGATGAAATTACTCAACAGTCATCGTGTCAAAAACCTGATCTTCTGATAGCATCTTAAGTTTACATGTACTGACTTTCAGTCGTCTCTCCGTCCTCATTGTCCTTTTACCTCTTCGCCTGCTGCTCCTGTTGCTCATTGGTTGGTTGGTTGCTGCTTGGCTTTGGTGAGTGTGTCTGTTGCCTTCAGGGGCAATGGGAAATAAAACCACAACATGAAAGAAACACTAGACCAACCATTTGTAGGAGGGGGTCATGGTAATCTCAAGGGCACATCCAGGAATGCCAGGACCTCTGGCACCCAAGTGTGAATAGTGAATAGTGAAATAGGATTTTTTTTTTATTGAAGTGGATTGATGTTCACTTTAATTTGAAAACAAAAAAACTGCTCAATCCACACTCTCTCTGTTCTGCCTTCTGTCTCTGTTTCCATTAATAATCCTACTAATTGATCAGTTGTGTCATTACAGGCTGTCACTGTCACAGTGTCTAATGTAGGATTTACTTTGTTTTTTATATGTTGATTGTTCAGGTGTGAGACTTTATTTTTATTTTTGAAATCAAAGCTGTTGATCCAGTCTGTTTTTAGCAGCGACCAAATTCAGTTCAGATCCACATCAGAACCTTAATGTGATTTGTTAACAAGTGAAAGAGCCATTAGGTTGTTAGGGCCCATGACTCCACCCCTCTGAAATGTGACACTTCATGCAAGTAGTTAAAACACATACATACAGTACATACATAATACATAATACATACATGCATACATGCATACCTACATACCTACATACCTACATACCTACATACATACATACATACATACATACATACATACATAAAAATAAATAAATAAATACACACAGATGTATTTATTTTATTATTGTCCCACTTTCTCCTTTTGAGCATTTTTTAACCGTGACATGCGGCCTACCCTGATCGTCATCATCTTCGTTCCTGTTCCAATCTTCAGAGTTTCTGTTTTCATCCGAGTCGATGTCTCCCTTCGTTTTCTGTTGAACAGCGTGCATTTTTTGTGAATCAGTTATATTTCTCTTGTGAGATTTTTCCGATTCTTGAAGTTTTGGGTTTGTTCCTTTCAATGTTGGAACCATGTCATCATCTGAGGCCTCAGAAGACAATGGGACATAATCACTGTCCTCATCATGACTGCTTTCTGAAGAAATATCTGCTGATATGCAATCCTCCTGAAATGATACCAAAATATGATGTTTGTCAGATGTTCAATTCAATTCAACTTTATTAATATAACTCAGGGGGGTCCAAACTGGGTCCTGGAGGGCCGGCGTCCTGCAGGTTTAGCTCTCTCCCAGTTGTAACACACCTGATTGCGATGAAGGGCTCCTTATTGGGCTTTTTCACAACCTTGGTGATGACATCATCATTAGATTCAGGTAAGCTGAAGCAGGGAGGAACTAAAACATGCAGGACACCGGCTCTCCAGGACCGGAGCTGGACACCCCTGATATAACTAGTTAAGTAGGATGATTCAGTCACATTTGTGGTCTTTGCTGTTGCATTTTGAGTTTTTACTGTTGTATTGTGGCTTTTTCTGTTGTATTGTGATGTTGGCCCTTCTGGGACACCGTGAATTTATCAAATAAACTCTATGTCCATTATTTGGCTATGATCCACGTCAAAATGAGAAATGAGACTTAAAATTGAGACAAATTGGGAACATTTCACATATTAACAAAAAACAATGTTTCAAGTATACATACACAAATAAAACAAAAATAAACATCAATTTAACTGGTGGTGTTATCCTGAAACACATTCAGAAATAAGTAACCACACTCTTAAATCATTGAAGACAAAAACATACACTTTTGAAAACTGATATAAAAGTACTGAACTCTATATTTTGTCTAATTACTGGGTTATAGCTTAGTAATACTTTTAGTACTGATAAGAACTATCAAATGCTTAGTACTAATCAGAACTTTAACTCTCTAAATGCTAGTAAATCAGCCTTTTAAATCTTTAAAAGCCTTTAAATTTTAATCAGTCTTTGAAAATGAAGAATCAAATGGAGCTGAAATTGTTGCTTGCTCTTGAAATGATCACCAAAACGTCTGCGAGCTCAACAGTTGTGTAGTTTTATGCAGAAAATGTAGTGAGTTTGGTAACCCAGTAATTCCCACGCTCAGTGAATGCAACAGCAGCAATACTGTGGCGCAGACAGAGCAGGTGTTTAATTGATGGCTCCCCTCCCCCACCTCAGACAGCCCGACCTGGAGCTGAACTGAACTCACCGTCTGACATGAATCCTCCATGAAACCATCCAACTCAACCTTCATCACAGCCATTTTTACCCACAGTACTACGAGGTTGACTACACATAAATATATTTATATATTGTGTATTTCTAAATAAAATGATACATTTTTTGTTAGTTAGTTAGTCAGTTAGTTAGTTAGTTAGTTACTTAGTTAGTTAGTGAGACAAAATGTAAGTTCATAACATCTGGAGTACAAGGCCTGATACTCTTTAAATGTAGCATGTACCATCTCTGGAGTTTGAGGTCTGAATCTCTTTAAATGTAAAGATGCTACATGCTACATTTAAAGCGTATCAGGCCTCCAACACCAGAGATGAGGCCTGATACTCTTTAAATGTAGCATGTAGCATCTATGGTGTGAGAGGCTTGAAACTCATAAGCCTGTATCATGTAGCAACTCTGGTGTACGAGGCCTGATACTCTTTAAATGTAGCAGGCAGCATCTCTGGAGTTGGAGGTCTGAATCTCTTTAAATGTAAAGATGCTACATGCTCCATTTAAAGAGTTTCAGGCCTCGTACACCAGAGATGCTACATGATACATGCTAAAGAGTTTCAAGCCTCAAACACCAGAGATGAGGCCTGAAACTCTTTAAATGTGGCTGTGAGAAGGTGATATTCCCTTCTCCCTTTAAAATAAAGACTTGAGGTCACCTGCACACGGGGGAAAAAGGGGAGTGCTTGTGAACGTTGGGAGTGTGGGTTGGAGACGGGTTGTGGCGTGGCGTCACCCCCACTGACGTGGGTGGGGCCGGAGTGCACAACAGCGCACATTTTGCAACAACAGAGACATAAAATCAATCAATCACCACTGCTGACAGTAGTTATCCAACATCCTGGGCCTGTAGGGAGGTACCCCCTACATCCCGTGTCAGTGGCACACCGAATAACTTCTGTCTAGTGGCAAAACTCCCAACAGAACTCACCGCACGCACTTCCTGCAATGCCCGTCAGACTTTTCCACGCGTGCTGCTGGAGGAGCTGCATTTCAGCCGTCAGACGGCAGCTGGCACAGTCCACTGGGTGTAGGGGTGCATTGTTTGTAGATGTATGTGTATATATAGTGTAAACCCTCATATTTTCCCTTTGATAGTCACTTTAATTTGAAAAAAAACTCCTATTTTCCCTTTGATTGTCACTTTAATTTGAAAAAAAACCTCCTATTTTCCCTTTGATAGTCACTTTAATTTGAAAAAAACTCCTATTTTCCCTTTGATAGTCACTTTAATTTGAAAAAAAAACCCTCCTATTTTCCCTTTTATAGTCACTTTAATTTGAAAAAAAACTCCTATTTTCCCTTTGATTGTCACTTTAATTTGAAAAAACCCCTCCTATTTTCCCTTTGATAGTCACTTTAATTTGAAAAAAACTCCTATTTTCACTTTGATAGTCACTTTAATTTGAAAAAAAAAACTCCTATTTTCCCTTTCATAGTCACTTTAATTTGAAAGAAACTCCTATTCTCACATTGATATTCACTTTAATTTGAAAAAAACTCCTATTCTCACTTTGATAGTCACTTTAATTTGAAAAGAAAACTCATATTTTTCCTTTGAGAGTCACTTTTATTTGAAAAAAACTCAGATTCTCACTTTGATAGTCACTTTAATTTGTAAAAAAAACTCCTATATTCGCTTAGATAGTCACTGTAATTTGAAAAAAAATCCTATTTTCACTTTGATATTCACTTTAATTTGAAAAAAACCTCCTATTTTCCCTTTCAAAGTCACTTTAATTTGAAAGAAACATCGTATTCTCACATTGATAGTCACTTTAATTTGAAAAAAACTCCTATTCTCACTTTGATAGTCACTTTAATTTGAAAAGAAAACTCATATTTTCCCTTTGATAGTCACTTTAATTTGAAAAAAATTCTCAGATTTTCCCTTTGATAGTCCCTTTAATTTGAAAAAAAACTCCTATTTTCCCTTTGATAGTCACTTTAATTTGAAAAAACTCATATTCTCACTTTGATAGTCACTTTAATTTGAAAAAAACCCTCCTATTCTCACTTTGATAGTCACTTTAATTTGAAAAAAATAAATCATTTTCCTTTGATAGTCACTTTAATTTGAAAAAAACTCCTATTTTCCCTTTGATAGTCACTTTAATTTGAAAAAAACCTCCTATTTTCCTTTTGATAGTTACTTTAATTTGAAAAAAACTCAGATTTTCCCTTTTGAATGTCACTTTAATTTGAAAGAAAACTCATATTCTCACTTTGATAGTCACTTTAATTTGAAAAAAAATCCTATTTTCAATTTGATAGTCACTTTAATTTGAAAAAAAAATCATATTTTCCCTTTGATAGTAATTTTAATTTGAAAGAAACTCATATTCTCACTTTGATAGACAATTTAATTTGAAAAAAACCCTCCTACTTTCCCTTTGATAGTCACTTTAATTTGAAAAAAAAAATCACATTTTACTTTTTATAGTCACTTTAATTTGAAAAAGAAACTCAGATTTTCACTTTGATTGTCACTTTAATTTGAAAGAAAACTCATATTCTCACTCTGATAGTCACTTTAATTTGAAAAAAAAACAGATTTTCCCTTTGATTGTCACTTTAATTTGAAAGAAAACTCATATTCTCACTTTGATAGTCACTTTAATTTGAAAGAAACTCCTATTCTCACTTTGATAGACACTTTAATTTGAAAAAACCCCTCCTAATTTCCCTTTGATAGTCACTTTAATTTAAAAAAAACTCCTATTCTCACTTTGATAGTCACTTTAATTTTAAAAAAAAAATCTTATTTTCCTTTGATAGTCACTTCAATTTGAAAACAAAATCAGATTTTCACTTTGATTGTCACTTTAATTTGAAAGAAACTCCTATTCTCAGTTTGATAGTCACTTTAACTTGAAAAAAAACGACTCATATTTTCCCTTTGATAGTCCCTTTAATTTGAAAGAAACTCCTATTCTCACTTTGATAGTCACTTTAACTTGAAAAAAAAAAAACAAGTGCGAATAGTGAATAGTGAAATAGGATTTTTTTTTTATTGAAGTGGATTGATGTTCACTTTAATTTGAAAACAAAAAATTGCTCAATCCACACTCTCTCTGTTCTGCCTTCTGTCTCTGTTTCCATTATTAATCCTACTAATTGATCAGTTGTGTCATTACAGTCTGTCACTGTCACAGTGTCTAATGTAGGATTTACTTTGTTTTTTATATGTTGATTGTTCAGGTGTGAGACTTTATTTTTATTTTTGAAATAAAAGCTGTTGATCCAGTCTGTTTTTAGCAGCGACCAGATTCAGTTCAGATCCACATCAGAATCTTAATGTGATTTGTTAACAAGTGAAAGAGCCAATAGGTTGTAAGGGCCCATGACTCCACCCCTCTGAGATGTGACACTTCATGCAAGTAGTTAAAACACGTACATACAGTACATACATAATACATAATACATAATACATAATACATACATACATACATACAGATGGACTCAGACCAGGTTTAGGATCCTGGTGGACTGGTCATACTGGATTCGGACCAGGTTAGGTATCCTGGTGGACTGGTCATACTGGACTCGGACCAGGTTTAGGATCCTGGTGGAATGGTCATACTGGACTCAGACCAGGTTTAGGATCCTTGTGGACTGGTCATACTGGACTCAGACCAGGTTTAGGATCCTGGTGGACTGGTCATACTGGACTCAGACCAGGTTAACTCAGGCCATAACGGAGTTCATAGTGAAAGATATGATGCCCATTTAATGGGCTGGACATTAAGGACTGTCCGACCATCTGGGGCTAGTAAAAGCTTTGCTCGGGCAAGTGAATTATCTGCCCCCCTTGTCTGAACGGGCTGGTGGTCTTTAGGAATGGAGCCGATCCAGGATCAGGTTCTGATACCAACATAATTAACGGATCAGAAATTTCCGATCCAACCTGCAAAGATTTCTGATCCATGATCCTGGTCTGCGTCATGGTGCTAAAATGGCTCCACAGTCTTTCCCTGCTGCTGCTCTGCTCGCTGGCTGCAAACTGTGGACTGGATTTCCTGAAGGGAGGCGGGTCTCAATGAGACCAGGAGGAATGAGTCAGGAAATCCATTCCACAGTTTGCAGCCAGCGAGCAGGCTAGGGAAGTAGCACTGTGCTATCCAACTTTTCATGGCAGCATGTTGCTGTTTGGACGGATTTTACAAAACGCCACAAAGCAACACAGCAATGTGGATGTTAGCAAAGCAACACAGCAACGTGGATGTTTGCAAAGCAACGTAGAAATGTAGATGTTTGCAAAGCAACAAAGCAATGTGGATGTTTGGAAAGCAACAAATCTACGTGGATGTTAGCAAAGCAACACAGCAATGTGGATGTTTGGAAAGCAACAAATCTACGTGGATGTTAGCAAAGCAACACAGCAACTTGGGGGTTAGCAAAGCAATGCATCAACGTGGATGTTTGCAAAGCAACGCAGCAACGTGGATGTTAGGAAAGCAACGCAGCAATGTGGATGTTAGCAAAGCAACGCAGCAACGCAGATGTTTGCAATGCAACAACATGGATGTTCGCAAAGCAACACGGCAACGTGGATGTTCGCAAAGCAATGCAGCAACATGGATGTTTGCAAAGCAACACGGCAACGTGGATGTTAGCAAAGCAACACAGCAACGTGGATGTTTGCAAATTAACGCAGCAACGTGGATGCTAGCAAAGCAACACAGGAAGGTAGATGTTTGTAAAGCAACGCAGAAACGCGGATGTTAGCAAAGCAATGCATCAATGTGGATGTTAGCAAAGCAACGCAGCAAAGTAGATGTTTGCAAAGCAACACAGCAATGTGGATGTTAGCAAAGCAACACAGCAACGTGGGGGTTTGCAAAGCAATGCATCAACGTGGATGTTTGCAAAGCAACGCAGCAACGTGGATGTTAGCAAAGCAACGCAGCAATGTGGATGTTTGCAAAGCAACGCAGCAATGTGGATGTTTGCAAAGCAACACAGCAGCACAGATGTTTGCAATGCAACGCAGCAACATGGATGGTAGCAGGGCAACACATCAACGTGGATGTTTGCAAAGCAACACGGTAACGTGGATGTTCGCAAAGCAATGCAGCAAGGTAGATTTTTGTAAAGCAACGCAGCAACGCGGATTTTAGCAAAGCAATGCATCAATGTGGATGTTAGCAAAGCAACGCTGCAAAGTAGATGTTTGCAAAGCAACGCAGCAACGTGGATGTTAGCAAAGCAACGCAGCAAGGTGGATGTTAGCAAAGCAACGCAGCAACGTAGATGTTAGCAAAGCCGTAGTCCAGCGAGGCGGCGCTCTGCAGCCAGACGTCAGCGTTTTCAAACTCCAGCTCCAGAGAACAGCACTGACATCAAAACATTGAACAGCAGCTCCTCCAGGCTGTCAGCAGGCGATTCACACCACACGTCCTACTCCACACTAAACTCTCTGAAAATAGTCCCAATCATTTGTGTTGTGTTAAACAAAATGAGGTCATTTGACCTAAATGATGTTGAAATTTGGTTCTGCTGTGCCGCCCGTCCATGTTGAAGTATGTCGGTACCGCACTGCCGTGTGCTGCACGTGCACTTTCCATCTCACTAATGACTGTATCAGTCGTATTTTAATCATGTTTAGTTGTGGATCATGCCGAAAATAAAGAACCCAACCGTCTCCCCTCCATCGAGGTACCTGGTACATCGGTTTGGTTCTATAAGGAGGAACTGCAACTCATCCGTCTGCTGATTGGTCAGTGACGATCGTCACTCTCAACAAGCAGAATATTCAAGTATCTCACTGGCCGTATAAACCCTCCCTTTGTTCACATGTGTGAACACTGGTTTTGCTGTTCAGAAAGAGAAAGTTTTCCAAGTTGTATCACAGAACACGAGGCAGAGTACGTCCTCCACTGTGTCCCTCGCTGGTCCTGCGTTTACTGTTGTGTGATGATGTCACATCTCTGCTTCGTTCTGCTGCCATTCACAACGCCGTCTCCATTTTAACCGTACTCTCTGAGCTGGAACCACGCCACAGATTTGTTCTGGGTGTACTTTACCATACCGTACCATTGGTACGGTGCTGTGTTGTACTACACCTCAGAAGACAAACATGAAGCATAAATAATGAACAAACAGAGGAAATAAGATGAGAGAAGAAAATATAGAAACATGAAAAATACAACAATTAATAGGATTAATGTCAGACCGAGGTTTCAGGGAGAAAATGAAGTGTCTGGATGATAAATAATGAGATGATTGTCCAACAGGTGAAGAAGAAGAAAGCAGCTGTCAGAGGTTTGTGATGGTGTGAATGAAAGAGAAAAAGAGACGTTAGAAAGTCTTTTGCTCCGTTGTGGAAGCTTCTAAAGAGCTGACAGATTCTCACCTGAACTCTCTTCACTTCTTCTTACAGACACTTTTCCATGTGTGAGGAAACTTGTGGAGAGAAGAAGCTGCTCCTTTAACTGCTCTTTCTTATGACAGCTGCTCAACATGTGGCTCTTCAGCTCCTCTGTAGCGGCTCCCTGAAGCTTCACTGAACCACACTGAAATCAACATTGTGTTGTGGTCGCACTGTGAAGAAGAAGGGCTCACACTAGAAGGGGGTGAAGGGATGGAAAATAATATGTGTAACTGAGCTTCAATGCTCCTCTGAGTTGGAGTAAAAAATGCCTGCACCAGTGAGTCGTGGAGAACCCGGAGCAGTTCCGTGATTCACCTGCAGGAGTCTCTCAGAGTCACTGACCTGAGATTAGAACGACTGAAACATCCTAGACACAGTTTGTTTCGTAAGCGTCTCCGGGCAAAACAACACACGGTACATCCGATCTCAGTTGGTAACAGACGTCGATACCACAATGACCAACTGCTTCAGCATACCTGGATCTAATGATGATGTCATCACCAAGGTTGTTAAAAAGCCCAATAACGAGCCCCTCGTTGATATCAGGTGTGTTGGAACTGGGATGAGCTAAACCCTGCGGGACAGGAGCCCTGGAGGACTGAGGTTGGACACCCCTGCTCTACCTGGACATTTGATGATGATGAGAGGACCATTTGAATGAACTGGAAAAGATCACACATACAAGCTTGTAAAGTCACTCCTCTGTGACGGCCGGGAATCGAACCCAGGTCCCCTGCTTGGAAGGCAGTGAAGTATATTTTCCATATGAAATTTCTTTTCTTATCTACTTATTCCGCACCCTGGAGCTTGGCGTTGAGAAGACCAGGCTCCAGGTTAATGATTCACCCTGTTATGATGGGTGCGGCTTGTAAAGGGCCTCTGAGCAAAGATCCATGTTCTGTTTTTATCTTGATGTTCTGATCATATCAGTTGTTTTGCACCTCACAGGTAAATCACATGTTCACCATCTCTTAACGGTATATAATCAGCCAGAACTTCTGCTCTGGGAGAGAAGCATATTGACACGCTGCTCCCACAGACTCATTCCATCGTCTGTGATTCTGATGCCACCAATCTGATATGAAATATTTTCTATGTTCACGCAAGACGGCATCAGTGAAGTTCTTTTCATTCTCCTCATCACCACCTGAGTCACCTCAGCAGCTATGCTCACCACTAGATCACCATCACTACTTTGAGTGGCTTCACCTGAAGTTTGTAGAATGGGACAGGAAAGTGTCTCATGGTTGTGAGTGAGACGTGTCAGAGCCTGTCTGTCTTGTGTCTCCCCATCAGGACACATGTTCAGTACACAGCTTACGGCCCCTGATGAGGACACCACTTAGCAAGCAGAGACACAATCACTGCTTTCACTGTGGGACAGGAAGATCTGCTTCTCAGGACCTGGACTCATTGTCTTTCAGGACCTGATTCAGTTGGAAAAACAATCCAGAAAAAGAGAGGAACCAGAGAGGGTGGAGCTCAGTGGTGGAGGAGGCTCAGTATGTTTGAGCTCCTTGTTTCAATCCTCAGCTTCTCCAAGCTTCATGTCCACATTCATGGCAGGAAGCATATCAGTGGTGTGTTTGTGTCTCCTGGTGCTCCCGAAATGTCCTGTGTCTCTAAACAATGTCCTCCTGACAGACCACAGCTTCCTGCCAGCAACATATTGCCGCTCCATGTAGTTGTATTAAGGGGTGTTGTGATCAGGGCAGGAAGCTTCAGAAACAGGATTGCTAATGATCATTCATATCATCAATGTTCTTTTCATTATTAGTAAAAAAGTGTGGAATACTACTTTGTTTTGATCTCTTTCTAATGACATTATTCAATATATTCCAAATGCTTTTCATCTTGTTTGTATTCTTATCTAATAATTTCTATAGTATTCTGGTTTAGATATCCATGAAGTAGTTGTTCATTTACTATTATATTTTTAGTATTTATTCTCTGCTGTTTCAGTTCTATATTTAATGAATTCTACTTAAAGTGTGTTCTTTTTTTACAGGTATTTTATACTCCTTTGTGATCCATGGTGTGTCTTAATACTTATTTATTTCAGTGTATTTCTTTATTGGACAGTTTTTATCATAAAACAGTTTGAAGGTATATAAAAACGATTCTTATGCTTTATCAGTGTTGTCTTCACTTCATACAGACTCTCAGTTCTGTAGACGAACCAGGAAATGATTGTTGATATTGTTAATCAATAATCCACTTATAGTTTTATTGTCTATCAGGTTTGTGAATATGTGATCTATTAATGTGGCTCTATGAGACGGGACAAAACCCTCTCTCCTGGTTGGCTGTGAAGTCCGTCAATCTCAGATAAGCACCGCCCCTTTTCTCCACTGACTGAACGCACAGGTCTTTTTCACCACATATCTCAGCTGAGAGCCGCCATGTGTGATTAGTAGATGAAGAAAACAATCTGTGACTCGTGTGGAAGAACTTCACCTCGATACAGGAGCACAAATATGTTTTTCACCAGATGTACTGCAACAATTGGAGGAAAAATATCAGCATGACAGGTTTTTTAATCCGTGACTTGTAAAACAGGATTTGTGCTCCTGTAATGAAGAAGTTGTGACTTTGTAAGTGTGGTGTTGTATTTATGGAGAGAAAAGAATTCTACAGGTACACAACAATTCTACAGGTACACACAACAATTCTACAGGTACACAAAACAATTCGACAGGTACACACAACAATTCTACAGGTACACACAACAATTCTACAGGTACACAATTCTACAGGTACACAATTCTACAGGTACACAAAACAGATCTGCAGGTACACAAAACAATTCTACAGGTACACACAACAATACTACAGGTACACAAAACAATTCTACAGGTACACACAACAATTCTACATGTACACAATTCTACAGGTACACAAAACAGATCTGCAGGTACACACAACAATTCTACAGGTACACACAACAATTCTACAGGTAGACAAAACAATTCTACAGGTACACACAACAATTCTACAGGTAGACAAAACAATTCTACAGGTACACACAACAATTCTACAGGTACACAAAACAATTCTACAGGTACACACAACAATTCTACAGGTACACAAAACAATTCTACAGGTACACACAACAATTCTACAGGTACACAATTCTACAGGTACACAAAACAAATCTACAGGTACACACAACAATTCCAGAGGTACACAAAACAATTCTACAGGTACACAAATCTTCAGGTACACAAAACAATTCTTCAGGTACACAACTCACGGTACACAACTACAAATTCACTTTTACAAGTACACAAACCTTTTACACCAATAATACCTCCACATATACAGCTCCTCCTCCACCAGTCCTCCTCTCTCTGTTCAAGTAGCTGAACTCGTGTCCATCAGGTCCAATCAGCTTCCTTCTCAGTGCAGATCCACGTTTCAGAGACGGTAAAAACACTGAAGGTTGTTTGAAATGTCCTCCATACTGTTTGGTTGGACTAAAGTTTGACTCCAAAGCTCCTGCTGTTGAAATGTATCACAGAAAGTTTATTGTCTGTTTGAATTGATCTTCAGAGTCGGAGCAGCAGTTGTCAGTGATGTCCTAGTAGAAGGTATTGTCCGTCAACATCGTCCTCCATGTCCTGATGTTTGTGTTCAGTGGAATGAAATGATTTCACTTCTAGATGATTGGAGTTGACAGTCATTGTAGCTGATGATCAGTCAGCAGCTGATGATGAGTTCATCCTCATATTGAGTGTCTTCAGAACGTGGTGAGTCCATGAAGTTTGACCTTTTGTCCAGTACTCAGCTAAATCTCTCCAGCTCCTCCATGTCTGGGATCACCAGGACCCTCTCCTCCTCCGGTGTCCCGTTCAGCTTGATGAAGATCTGAGGTCCACGTTGCCTGGATCCTCCCCTGTTTCTTCAGGAAGCGGGCTTTCCTGCTGATGTCCCCCTTCCTTTTGGTCAAATGTCCATTGATGTAGACGTCCCCTCCTCTCAGTTTCCTCCCTTGTTTCAGGAGCTCAGTTTGATGTTTTGTCTTGACAAACGTCATGATGATGGCTGCTTTGTGGTTGTTGCTCCTCCTGGGCAGCAGGTGACGGACCTCCAGGGTGTTCCGCTCCACCTCTATTCCCCTGGACCACCTGTCGCTCCACCCAATCAGACGGAGTACCCTCTGTGGTCCTGACAGCAGAAACCTCCTCTGACAGGAAGTCCAGGGACTTTTTAGTGTGGTCCAGGTCTTCTGTGGATTGTTTGGTTGTCTCCATCGTGGCTCACACACTCCTGTACTGTCTTTCATTGACTGTGGGCTCCTGAGGAGAGGAGGGTGTGACTGGATAAAGAAACAACAAACAAACAGATTGACTGGAGAAGATTTAATCAGCTTCTGCTTCCTCCTTTTCATACATCTTCACTTGTCTTTGTATCAATGGTTTGGTTTGATAGATTTATTCAAAATGTTTTCTTCTTTCTTGGCCAAGAGAAGACGAGCCTCAAACTGAGCTGGAAACCATCAGCGGAACAGGAAGTGGTTCAAACAGGGTCAGACTGGCAGAAGATGTCCAGATGAGCTCAAGACGGTTCAGAGTGGCGTCATTGTGTGGACGTCCTCTGCTCCTCTGAGGACTGATGGAATGAAGTAATAGTATTCTCATTGAAGACGTGAAAAACAGAAACATCCTAATCCAATCAAGCCCTCCTGGATGTTTCCTGCAGCGTCCACAGAGTGGACAATGACAGAGAGCTGGACACATCAAGATATACCTGTGGTTTCATCCAGCTACCACACAAGAGGAAGCAGCTGGAATTGATCTTTGATCTCATCACAAACAGCGGCTGCAGCAGCAGAGATCAAGTCTTTTGGACTGAATGGGCCGAAACAGAAAAGCCAGCTGATGACTGGAGCTGTGTGGCGGGACAGAGTCCTATTTAGCTCCTGTTTCTGTAAACTCCCTGTAATTCCCCTTGTTGGAGGATCCACTGCTCTCATCACGGCCCTAAATGAAGCTGCTGACGGCCAAGCCAGGACGTCTCATCAATCATTGACTTGTCTCTGGAGGCTGCTCTCCAGATCAACTTGTCTCAGTTCAGATGGACGGTGACGTCATGAGGGCGTGTCCGAGCTGAACAACATGGACTTTGACACTGTGAGCTATGAGGGTGTGACGGCGTCCTCAGATCAAATAGTGACAGAAGGACTGACGAGGGACGAAGAGCAACTTCTTCTCTCCAAGTGTCTGTGAGAAGAAGTGAAGAGTTCAGCAGGTGAGAATCTCCGTCAGCTCCAAACAAAGCTTTCATCACGCTGTCTGTCTGATTCCACTGTGGCTGCTCGCTGTGTGTCTGTGTGTCTGTGTGTCTGTCCAGCACACGTTATGGGGACGTCTTCTTCTAGAGTGTGTGTGTGTGTGTGTGCCTGTCCAGCACACGTTATGGGGATGTCTTGTTATAGTGTGTCATTGTGCCTGTCCAGCACGCGTTATGGGGACGTCTTCTTCTAGTGTGTGTGTCTGTGTGTCTGTCCAGCATACGTTATGGGGACGTCTTGTTATAGTGTGTGTCTGCCCAGCACACGTTATGGGGACGTCTTCTTCTAGTGTGTGTGTGTGTGTGTGTGTGTGTGTGTGTGTGTGTGTGTGTGTGTGTGTGTGTGTGTGTGTGTGTGTGTGTGTTTGTGTATGTGTGTGTGTGAAGCATATTTCAACCAATCACAGAAGGAGACGTGAACATTGTGAGGAGCCGATATGTAAAGGTCAAAGAGCAAGATGAGATAAAAGATAAGTCTGGTCAACACAAGACAATCTGAAACAATAAAAACTGTAATAAAACAATAAGACACTAAATCTCCTCCAGATACGGGTTTGTCCTGTAAAGCAGAGGGTGTGTGTGTGTGTGTGTGTGTGTGTGTGTGTGTGTGTGTGTGTGTGTGTGTGTGTGTGTGTGTGTGTCCACGGTAGGTGGCGCAACAAGGTGTCAGGATCTTGGTAGGTGAAGCAATATGATGTCAAGATGTCCGTTGGTGGAGCAATGTGGTATTAAAATATTGGTAGGTGGAGCAAAATGTTGACAGGATGTAGGTGGAGCAAGATGGTGTCACGATGTTGGCAGGTGGAACAACATGGTTCTCAGGATTTTTGTAGGTGGAGCAGCATGGTGTCAGGATGCAGGTGGAGCAACATGGTGTCAGGATGTTGGTAGGTGGAGTAAGATGGTGTCAGGATCTTGGTAGGTGAAGCAATATGATGTCAAAATGTTGGTAGGTGGAGCAATTTGGTGTAAAAATGTTGGTAGGTGGAGAAAATGATGTCAGGATGTAGGTGGAGTAATATGGTGACAGGATGTAGGTGGAGCAAGATGGTGTCAGTATGTTGGTAGGTGGAGCAACATGTCAGGATGGAGGTGGAGAAACATGGTGTCAGGCAGTTGGTAGGTGGAACAACATGGTGTCATGATGTTGGTCGGTGGAGCAACATGGTGTCAAGATGTAGGTGGAGCAACACGGTGTGAGGACGTAGGTGGAGCAACATGGTGTCAGGATGTAGCTGGAGGAACATGACATCAGGAGGTAGGTGGAGCAACATGATGAAAGGATGTAGGTTGTACAACATGATGTCAAGTTGTTGGTAGGTGGAGCAACATGGTGTCAGGATGTAGGTGGAGCAACATGGTGTCAGAGTATAAGTGGAGCAACAGGGTTTCAATATGTTGGTAGGTGAAGCAACATGGTGTCAGGATGTAGGTGGAGCAACAGGGTGTCAAGATGTTGGTAGGTGGAGCAACATGGTGTCATGATGTTGGTCGGTGGAGCAACATGGTGTCAAGATGTAGGTGGAGAAACATGGTGTCAGGATGCAGGTGGAGAAACATGGTGTCAGGATGGAGGTGGAGCAACAAGGTTTCAGGATGCAGGTGGAGCAACATGGTTTCAGGATTTAGGTGGAACACCATGGTGTCAGGATGTAGGTGGAGTAACATGGTATCAGGATGTGGGTGAAGCTACATGGTGTCAGGATTTAGGTGGAGCACCATGGTGTCAGGATTTAGGTGGTTTCACATGGTGTCAGGATGCAGGTGGAGCAACATAGTGTCAAGATGTAGGTGGAGCAACATGGTGTCAGGATTTAGGTGGATCCACATGGTGTCAGGATGCAGGTGGATCAACATGGTGTCAGGATGGAGGTGGAGCAACATGGTTTCAGGATGCAGGTGGAGCAACATGGTGTCAGGATGGAGATGGAGCAACATGGTGTCAGGTTGCTGGTGGAGCTACATGGTGTCAGGATGCAGGCGGAGCTAAATTGTGTCAGGATGTTGGTGGAGCAACATGGTGTCAGGATGCAGGTGCAGCAACATGGTTTCAGGATGCAGGTGGAGCTACATGGTGTCAGGATGCAGGTTGAGGAACATGGTTTCAGGATGGAGGTGGAGCAACATGGTGTCAGGATGCAGGTGGAGCAACATGGTGTCAGGATGGAGATGGAGCAACATGGTGTCAGGTTGCTGGTGGAGCTACATGGTGTCATGATGCAGGCGGAGCTAAATTGTGTCAGGATGTTGGTGGAGCAACATGGTGTCAGGATGCAGGTGCAGCAACATGGTTTCAGGATGCAGGTGGAGCTACATGGTGTCAGGATGCAGGTTGAGGAACATGGTTTCAGGATGGAGGTGGAGCAACATGGTGTCAGGATGCAGGTGGAGCAACATGGTGTCAGGATGGAGATGGAGCAACATGGTGTCAGGTTGCTGGTGGAGCAACATGGTTTCAGGAATTCAGGTGGAACAACATGGTGTCAGGATGCTGGTGGAGCAACATGGTTTCAGGAATTCAGGTGGAACAACATGGTGTCAGGATGTTAGTAGGTGGAGCAACATGGTGTCAGAATGCAGGTGGAGCAACATGGTTTCAGGATGGAGGTGGAGCAACATGGTGTCAGGATGCAGGTGGAGCAACATGGTTTCAGGATGCAGGTGCAGAAACATGGTTTCAGGATGCAGGTGGAGCAACATGGAGTCAGGATGCAGGTGGAGCTACATGGTGTCAGGATGCAGGTGGAGCTAAATTGTGTCAGGATGTTGGTGGAGCAACATGGTTTCAGGATGCAGGTGCAGCAACATGGTTTCAGGATGCAGGTGGAGCTACATGGTGTCAGGATGCAGGTTTTGCAACATGGTTTCAGGATGCAGGTGGAGCAACATGGTGTCAGGATGCAGGTGGAGCAACATGGTGACTCCATATAATGGATGTAGTGTCAGAATATCCTGGACGATGTTCAGTCTGATCCTTTTGCTTTGTGATGTTTTCTTTGATGATTGTTCCTTTCTAGTCCAACTGCTTTGATCTGCATCGTTCTTTTCTTTCAGGTTTACATTTGTTCAGTGTTGTTTAGAAATGTCATTAGTCAAACTGAATGTTTTCTTTACTGTGTTTATGTTTCCTGCTGAAACACACACACGATTTCCTCTGTGTGTGTGTGTGTGTGTGTGTGTGTGTGTGTGTGTGTGTGTGTGTGTGTGTGTGTGTGTGTGTGTGTGTGTGTGTGTGTGTGTGTGTGTGTGTGTTGAGCAGGTTGGTGTGTTTCTCTCTGTCTGACTCAACATGTGGGACGTGGATGAAGAAGACCCACCAGAGTGTGTGGACAGGTAAGAGACGTCCCCCCCTCCTGCATTCAGTCAAACAGCAAACAGAAGAATGGACACTAAATGTAAACTCCATAGAAAGATGAAATGTAGTAAAAGTGGCTCTGCTGTATTGACTCGTCTCAAGGCTCAGTGATTTCAAGTCATCCAAAGTGAGCGGAAGTGATTTCAACAGGCAGCAGAAAAAGAGCTGTAGTAAAGGACATGAGGTGCAGAGACATTCCACCGTCCCCATGATCAGTCCCAATGTGATCATGAAAGACACAAGGACAAGCAGTGGAAAGGACAAAGACTAGAAGATCATGTGTTGTCTTTCAGGTCAGAGTTTCTAACTCCTCTTAAGCTGATCCAAGGTCAGAGCAGTGTCACCTTTCCAACAGGGAGTTTAAAGGAAGTGGACGTCTCCACATGACACTGAAGTCCAAACGTCCCACATCACTAACTTACAGTTTGGTCCACAAAGATTTGTCCAGAGACAAAGCTTGTCTCATTTTGTTCTGTATATTACCACAGGAAATAGAAATGAAACCCTCCAGACTTCAGCTTTAATTCAGAGGCTTCAACTAAAACATCCCATAACAATGTGAGGAACTAAAGGATTTGAACACAATCCCTTCATGTCAGAGGCTCAAAAGTCACTGAACCAATGAAATAAGAGAGAATCAATCCTTCATCTCTCACACTTGTTGAAAAGCCTTTGCAGGCAATGACTGGCTGAAGTTGTGAACTCATGACGTCAGCAGGCGCTCGCTGGGTTTCCTCTATTTTAATGCTCTTCCAGGCTTCACCGCAGAGCCGCTCACTTGATGTTGCTTTGTGGGCCTTTCTAATCCTAGTTTAATCTGTAAGAGGTGAAATTCAGAATACAGATTATTGTGGGAAAAGTCAGAGTCAAGATCAGATGCTCCTACTTTTCCAGGAACTTTGAAACAAAAGGCAGATTGGAAATGACATGAAGGTTATTGAAGTTCTTTCATCAAACATATTTTTACTGATCAATTCCTGAAAACTTTTCCAGAAGAAAATAACATTAAAGTTCTTTTGTTGAAAACAGGAAATGAAATGATAAGAACCAAGTGTGATCTGTTGATCTAATACAACATTCTGACTGTGTGTGTGTGTGTGTGTGTGTGTGTGTGTGTGTGTGTGTGTGTGTGTGTGTGTGTGTGTGTGTGTGTGTGTGTGTGTGTGTGTGTGTGTGTGTGTGTGTGTGTGTGTGTGTGTGTAGAGGTGAGAAGCTCAGACACACAGCAGGGTCTTCAGTATCCAGCAGCTTGTCTATGAAGAGTGACCGGTCCAAACGTCGTCCACCACACTTCAGTACTGAACCTGGACCTTCAGACACAAAGTAAGAAACTCTTTCTTTTCTTTTATTTCCTCAAAACCAGAGTGAGAGAAGTTGTGCTCACTCTAAGATTCACTTCCAGTATTTTAGTACAAGAGTCCAAACTGCAAACTGACCAGCAAAGTCTGATCCTACACTCTTTCAAAAGTCCTATTTTGATGATGAATCTGCTGGTTTCAGAGCCCTGAGGAACACCAGAGGAGAGGGGGATGGGGGGGATGTAAAAGATTTGAACTGAATGATGTCAATGCAACTAAAGACAAATCTGTATGTTGCTTGTTTCCCTCTGTCCCTGTCCTCTCACTTCATCACTTTCTATATTTGAACCTTCAACCTGAAGAACAGAAAGTCTCCTCCACTGAGTCTGGTTCTCCACTTTTCTTCCTGTTAAAATGTTTTTTCTTTCTACTGTTGCTTTGACTTGCTGTGGTGGAACAGTTGAGTTTGTTCTCTGTAGAAGTACCTTGAGATTATTGTGGTTCTCTATGAATTGAATTGAATCAAATGGAACCAATCCAGTGATGTGATGGACAGTCTGATGGACGTCAGTCTGTAGAGGAGGGTTAAATGGAGTTGGAGACACAGGATGTACTCAGATTCAAGGAGGAGGAGGAGGGAGAGCAGGATGAAGAGGAGGAAGAGGAGGAGGAGGGTAAAAGTCCAGAGTCAGCTGCAGTCAGGTGGTTGATGGTGATTCTGATGAGAGTTTCTGTTTCTGAGCTTCATTGAGGGAAACCAGACTGGAACTGTTCATAATGATTATTGTGGGAAAAGTCAGAGTCCAGATCAGATGCTACTACTTTTCCAGGAACTTTGAAACAAAAGGCAAATTGGAAATGACATGAAGGTTATTGAAGTTCTTTCATCAAACATATTTTTACTGATCAATTCCTGAAAACTTTTCCAGAAGAAAATAACATTAATGTTCTTTTGTTGAAAACAGGAAATGAAATGATAAGAACCAAGTGTGATCTGTTGATCTAATACAACATTTTGACTGTGTGTGTGTGTGTGTGTGTGTGTGTGTGTGTGTGTGTGTGTGTGTGTGTGTGTGTGTGTGTGTGTGTGTGTGTGTGTGTGTGTGTGTGTGTGTGTGTGTGTGTGTGTGTGTGTGTGTGTGTAGAGGTGAGAAGCTCAGACACACAGCAGGGTCTTCAGTATCCAGCAGGTTGTCTATGAAGAGTGACTGGTCCAAAGATCTTCCAGTAGACTTCAGTACTGAACCTGGACCTTCAGACACAAAGTAAGAAACTCTTTCTTTTCTTTTATTTCCTCAAAACCAGAGTGAGAGAAGTTGTGCTCACTCTAAGATTCACTTCCAGTATTTTAGGGAACTGAGTTTTAGTCCAGATGGAGTTTGTGGAGGATTTGAGAGGGAGAGCAGAGAGAAGGAAACAGGTGGAGGTGACCAGGGTGTGGAGCAGTGTGGAGATGCTAAAGGGTGAGAGGGAGGAGCAACAGTTCTTGATGTTACCAGGGTGGAAATATGCTGACTCAGTCATTCTATTGATGTGGGTTTTAAATAACAGAGTGCTGTCGAGGAAGACACCCAGACTCCTCACCCTGACTGGAGGGGAACCAGAGGAGCTGTCCATGATGGTGGACAAACTAGGAGCTTTAATGGACCTGAATCATATGAGGAGAACTTCTTTATCACTGCTGAGTTTGATCAATTTGAAGAAGAACCAGGACTTGATGTCCTGTAGATAGTCACTGATGGAGGTGGGTGGGAGGGTGAAGGTGGTTTGGTGGAGACGTAGAGCTGAGTGTCGTCTGCATAGCAAATAAACTTCATGATGTATTTATGAGAAATATGGGCAAGTGGAGGAGATGGACAATGATGAAGGTGGGACCAAGTACAGAGCCCTGGGGAATACCAGAGGAGAGGGGGATGGGGGGGATGGAAAAGATTTGAACTGAATGATTTTTAACTTTAAAGTTATTCGACCAGAATCCATTTGGGAAACATGAAACATGTAGGATCCAGTTTCAGTTGTTGATGTTGATCTCTGATACATTACTCCCTTTCTGAATGGAATTCGTCATGTCACTCACACAAACACATAATTCCAGCATTTAAATTTAAAGGAACATACCAGTGTGTTGACCTCTTGCTGATTAATGATCAGTTTCACAACATTTAAGAATATTCTGGAGGTTCTAATCCTCTTTCTCTGAGAAAGTCCAGTCTTTTATTTTGGGCTGAATCGGTCCATTGTTGATCATTTTGCTTCAGCTTCTGCGACGCCATCTTTGATATCCCAGAAACCCTTGTGGCAGATTTCCCAAGATGATGTCAGTTAGGAAACATCAACACAGTTTGATGTTTTGTTTGTAAACATCAACTTTGGTGGATCGATTTGGGAAACTGCAGGTTGGAAATGAGTCCAAATGAGTGTTGATGGTCTTGTTTTGGTGTTTTGGTTTATTCTCTCTGCAGAAGGGAGATGTTTTATGGGAAGTAGATTTTGAAGATTGTTTTTCTGGTAGAGTAACTTTAAATGTGGAACTACAGTTTATAACTATTAAATATCCTCACAGTATTTTCACAAAGTCTGACTTAGTGAATCAAAGTCTCAGTTCTTCCATGTATCTTCCATTGTTCCAGTCAGTCTGTTCCTGATGTTGTGTTTGTTTTTAGCTCTGACTCTGGGTTTCCATCCAGCTGTGTGTCCATGAAGAGTGACCACTCTATGAGGGAACCCTTAAACTTTAAATGTGGAGCAGGAAGTGGTGATGAGGGGTGAGAATCAGTGTTTGTCTCAGGATTCCTCATCACACCACACAGCAGCTTTAACAAAGTCAACATGTTTCTGCAGCGTGAGCCAGCAGAGCTCCCAGCTTCTCCCTGGTGGCTCCGCCCCTCAGCATCAAAGACATCTGGACTCCACCTTTATGGTGAGAACACGTCTCCATTCAACACTTTACTGTCACATCATGAGACAGAAGAAGCTGCTGTGACTTCCAGCTGAAACATGAAACAGACACTCAGCTTATTAGATCCATTCAGGTCCAAAGTGAAACAGTCCAACCTTCATCCAGCTTCCAGGCTTCACTGATGCTTGAAGCTGCTTCTCCTGGAGATCCCACATGAAGTGTGATTTGGCTTCACATGTTGTCCATCCTGCTCTCTGCACTGGATTTACACTCACATCTCAATCTGGCTTCAGTTTCAGCTCAAAGTCAACTCCAGATGTTTCTCTGTTCCAGCTGCTGGAGGACCACATGGTGACTTTCATGAAGAAGGAGCTGAAGCAGATGAAGAAGCTCCTGAGTCCAGATTACCCAGCATGCTCAGAGAGTGAGAGGGAGGATGAGGATGAAGAGCAGAGGAGCAGCAGAGAGTCATTTCTGAGGATCACCCTGGACTTCCTGAGGAGGATGAAGCAGGAGGAGCTGGCTGAGCGTCTGTGGAGCAGTAAGAGGATTTGATCTCATTTCACAGGATGGAGATGAAGCTGATATGTTCTCAGCTGGAGCAGAAAGCAGTCAGAAACAGAGTCCATCCAGAGAACACAGGTCATTTCCAGGTCCGACACAGAAAGTGTGAAACAGGCAGAAAGTCCAAAACAAGCAGCAGAGAAGAGGAGACACAAAGAGAGTTCCTGAACTCTGCTGCTCATGTGATGCAAACATCTGCATCAGATCAGAGGCTGTTTGGTCTCCACTGAGGAGCTGGATGGAGCTGATGGAGGAGAAACATCTCCACTAACACACTGTCATCTTCACATTCAATGTCAAACACACTCAACTCATTCTTGGTTTCTTCTTTTCAGGAGCTTCTGCTGGAGTCTGCCAACAGAAGGTGAAATGTGCCCTGAAGAAGAGGTTCCAGGTTGTGTTTGAGGGGCTCTCTAAAGCAGGAGAGTCCACCCTCCTGAAGCAGATCTACACAGAGCTCCACATCACAGAGGGAGGGACTGCAGAGGTCAATGAGGAACATGAGGTCAGACAGATTGAAACAGCATCCAGGAGAGCAGCCAGAGCAGAAAGCAGCATCAGACCAGGAGACCTCTTTAAAGCCTCACCTGGAAGATCTCCACCAATCAGAACAGTGCTGACAAAGGGAGTGGCTGGCATTGGGAAAACAGTCCTGACACAGAAGTTCACTCTGGACTGGGCTGAAGACCAAAGCAACCAGGACGTCCACTTCACATTTCCATTCACCTTCAGAGAGCTGAATGTGCTGAAGGAGAAGAAGTTCAGCTTGGTGGGACTTGTTCATCACTTCTTCACTCCAACCAAAGAAGCAGGACTCTGCAGCTTTGAAGACCTCCAGGTGGTCTTCATCTTTGACGGTCTGGATGAGTGTCGACTCCCTCTGGACTTCCAGCACCCTGAGATCCTGACTGATGTTACAGAGTCCACCTCAGTGGATGTGCTGCTGACAAACCTCATCAGGGGGAACCTGCTTCCCTCTGCTCGCCTCTGGATCACCACACGACCTGCAGCAGCCAATCACATCCCTCCTGACTGTGTCGACATGGTGACGGAGGTCCGAGGGTTCACTGACCCACAGAAGGAGGAGTACTTCAGGAGGAGGTTCAGAGAGGAGCAGCAGGCCAGCAGGATCATCTCCCACATCAAGACCTCACGAAGCCTCCACATCATGTGCCACATCCCAGTCTTCTGCTGGATCACTGCTACAGTTCTGGAGGAGGTGTTGAAGAGCAGAGAGGGAGGAGAGCTGCCCAAGACCATGACTCAGATGTACATCCACCACCTGGTGGTCCAGGCCAAAGTCAAGAAGGTCAAGTATGATGGAGGAGCTGCCACAGATCCACACTGGAGTCCAGAGAGCAGGGAGATGGTGGAGTCTCTGGGAAAACTGGCTTTTGATGAGCTGCAGAAAGGAAATCTGATCTTCTATGACTCCGACCTGACAGAGTCTGGCCTGGATCTCAGAGCAGCCTCACTGTACTCTGGAATGTTCACACAGGTCTTTAAAGAGGAGCAAGGCCTGTACCAGGACAAGGTCTTCTGCTTCATCCATCTGAGCCTTCAGGAGTTTCTGGCTGCTCTTCATGTCCATCAGACCTTCATCCTCTTTGGAATCAACCTCCTGGATGAACAACAACAAACAGTCCTGATGAAGAACAATCTCCACCATCTCCATCAGAGAGCAGTGGACGAGGCCTTGAAGAGTCCAAATGGACACCTGGACTTGTTCCTCCGCTTCCTCCTGGGTCTTTCACTGGAGACCAATCAGAGTCTCCTCCGAGGTCTGCTGACACAGACAGGAAGTAGCTCACAGACCAATCAGGAAACAGTCCAGTACATCAAGAAGAAGCTGAGTGAGAATCTGTCTGCAGAGAGAAGCATCAATCTGTTCCACTGTCTGAATGAACTGAACGATGGTTCTCTGGTGGAGGAGATCCAACAGTCCCTGAGATCAGGACGTCTCTCCACTGATAGACTGTCTCCTGCTCAGTGGTCAGCTCTGGTCTTCATCTTACTGTCATCAGAAGAAGATCTGAAGGAGTTTGACCTGAAGAAATACTCTGCTTCAGAGGAGGCTCTTCTGAAGCTGCTGCCAGTGGTCAAAGCCTCCAACAAAGCTGTGTACGTGGTTCATGAACAAATATGTAGAACTGAGTCCATGACAAACATTGAACTGGTTTTCATTGTTGTTTCTTCTTCAGGTTGAGAAGCTGTGGTCTGTCATGGAGAAGCTGTGGAGCTCTGTCCTCAGTCCTCAGCTCTCAGTCCTCCAGTCTGACACATCTGGACCTGAGTAACAACGACCTGCAGGATTCAGGAGTGAAGCGGCTCTCGGCTGGACTGGAGAGTCCTCACTGTAAACTGGAAGCTCTCAGGTTCTGACATTATTGATCATTAATATCCACCACTCTCTGTTCTCCTGCTCACATCTCTAGAACATCAGTAAAACATCTCAGTAGAACACTGCAGCCTCTTGATATTTTCTCCTCTATTAATCAGGAAGTAAAACTACAAAGTAAAGTTTCCAGTGTAAGTTCAGGTGGAGAGCAGCAGCTTTACTTCCTCCACTCACTGTGTTTGTGATGCTCCATGTCACAGAGTTCTGCCTCAGACTCTGACACCGACACGACTACGAGCAAGAACACCACACATGAGACAAGCCCAGCAGCAGCAGGACACTCACTTCAGGTGTGCTCCTGTGGCTGGATGAAAATATCATCACTTAGGAGGCTGAGGATCCACCAAGGAAAGAGAGGAGGATGAGAGAGCAGAGGCAAGAGCCTCACAGTGAGCAGTACTTCTTATGAAGCACAGCGACGGGACAAAATAGAATAGAATAGTTTATTCTAGTGATGGCCAGATGAAGCTTCATGAACCACTGTCTTTACTTTCTGACCCTCACACAGAATCTGTGTAGTTTTCTTCTTTTCATTTTAAATGAATATAATCTTAGGAATCCTACTGTCACTACTTGCTGTCTTATTAATGTGTAGAAAGGTGAATGAAATGTCGACCTCTTCTATGTCAGGAACTCTGAAATTCTTCATCCTTTATGATTAATTGTGTTAATTGTTATTATTAAACTATGAATTCAAATTCTAAATGAATAGTTTTGTACAGTATATCTTGATGAGACTGATATAAATTGGCATCATTTCCTGTTAAACAGGTGGTGCCCCGAGGTTTTCTGATGCTCATCAGATTCCATGTTTTGTTCATGAGTCATGACTCTTTGATCAATACTAATCAGTGTTGCCACAGTTAGTTTGAAAAAGTAATCCAAGTACTGATTACTAGTTACTCCTTTTTGCCACAAACTCAGTTCTGATCACTGCCTGGCCTCCTGCTGTTAGATATTTAACCTTTAACCTTCATTAAACTAGTGATCTATTTATATATTTGCACTGTCTGCTCTATCTGCTCTATCCGACCTTTTAATTACCCCCCTCTGGGGCAAATAAAGTATCTGATTGATTGATTGATTGATTGATTGATTGATTGATTGATTGATTGATTGATTGATTGATTGATTGATTGATTGATTGATTGATTGATTGATTGATTGATTGATTGATTGATTGATTGATTGATCGATCGATCGATCGATCGATCGATCGATTGATTGATTGAAAAAAAAATACAAAAAGAGTTCAACATCTCTGCAGTTCTTGTAGCAATGATATGGTTTAGTGTTGACATTTCTTGGTTCCAATTCTTTTGTGTCACCTGAATTAGTGAGAGTGAGTTTGTCTGTGATTGGCTGAGAGTGGAGAAGGGGGCGGGTCAGGTCGGACTGCATGCTCTGTGTGTGTCTGTTAGTTTGGAGGAGAGAACGAGCAGCCGCTTCTGTTTAATAATAAAGTGTCTTTGTAGAGAAGAATCTCATCCTGCTGGACGCCACAATAGTAATGCTACAATAGTAATGCTAAAATAGTAATGCTACAATAGTAATGCCACAATAGTAATGCTACAATTGTAATGCGACAATAGTAACGCTACAATAGTAATGCTGCAATAGTAACGCTACAATAGTAATGCTGCAATAGTAACGCTACAATAGTGACGCTACAATAGTGACGCTACAATAGTAATGCTACAATAGTAATGCTACAATAGTAATGCTACAATAGTAATGCTACAATAGTAATGCCACAATAGTAATGCTACAATAGTAATGCTACAATAGTAATGCTACAATAGTAATGCTACAATAGTGATGCTACAATAGTAACGCTACAATAGTAATGCTACAATAGTGATGCTACAATAGTGACGGTACAATAGTAATGCCACAATAGTAATGCTACAATAGTGACGCTACAATAGTAACGCTACAATAGTAAGGCTACAATAGTAATGCTACAATAGTAACGCTACAATAGTAACGCTACAATAGTAAAGCTACAATAGTAACGCTAAAATAGTAATGCTACAATAGTATCGCTACAATAGTATCGCTACAATAGTAACGCCACAATAGTAATGCTACAATAGTAATGCTACAATTGTAATGCGACAATAGTAATGCTGCAATAGTAACGCTACAATAGTGACGCTACAATAGTGACGCTACAATAGTAACGCTACAATAGTAATGCTACAATAGTAATGCTACAATAGTAATGCTACAATAGTAATGCTACAATAGTAATGCTACAATAGTGATGCTACAATAGTAACGCTACAATAGTAATGCTACAATAGTGATGCTACAATAGTGACGGTACAATAGTAATGCCACAATAGTAATGCTACAATAGTGACGCTACAATAGTAACGCTACAATAGTAAGGCTACAATAGTAATGCTACAATAGTAACGCTACAATAGTAACGCTACAATAGTAAAGCTACAATAGTAACGCTAAAATAGTAATGCTACAATAGTATCGCTACAATAGTATCGCTACAATAGTAATGCTAAAATAGTAATGCTACAATAAAAAACGCTACAATGGTAAGGCTAAAATAGTAATGCTACAATAGAAATGCTACAATAGTAACACCACAGTGGTAATGTTACAATAGTAAGGCTACAATAGTAACGCTACAATAGTAACGCTACAATAGTAAAGTTACAATAGTAACGCTAAAATAATCATGCTACAATAATAATGCTACAATAGTAACACCACAGTAGTAATGTTACAATAGTAAGGCTACAATAGTAACGCTACAATAGTAACGCTACAATAGTAAAGCTACAATAGTAACGCTAAAATAGTAATGCTGCAATAGTAATGCTGCAATAGTAAGGCTACAATAGTAACGCTACAATAGTAAAGCTACAATAGTAACGCTAAAATAGTAATGCTGCAATAGTAATGCTGCAATAGTAAGGCCACAATAGTAACGCTACAATAATTAGGCTACAATAGTAACACTACAATAATAATGCAACAAAAGTAATGCTACAATAGTAACGCCACAATAGTAATGCCACAATAGTAACGCTACAATAATTAGGCTACAATAGTAACACTACAATAATAATGCAACAAAAGTAATGCTACAATAGTAATGCTACAATAGTAACGCTGCAATAGTAACACTACAATAGTAATACTACAATAGTAACGCCACAATAGTAACACTACAATAATAATGCAACAAAAGTAATGCTACAATAGTAATGCTACAATAGTAACGCTGCAATAGTAACACTACAATAGTAACGCTACAATAGTAATGCTACAATAGTAAAGCTACAATAGTTACGCCACAATAGTAACGCTACAATAGTAAAGCTACAATAGTAAAGCTACAATAGTAACGCTAAAATAGTAATGCTACAATAGTAATGCTACAATAGTAATGTTACAATAGTAACACCACAATAGTAACACTACAATAATAATGCAACAAAAGTAATGCTACAATAGTAATGCTACAATAGTAACGCTGCAATATAACACTACAATAGTAATGCTACAATAGTAACGCCACAATAGTAACACTACAATAATAATGCAACAAAAGTAATGCTACAATAGTAATGCTACAATAGTAACGCTGCAATAGTAATGCTACAATAGTAAAGCTACAATAGTTAAGCCACAATAGTAACGCTACAATAGTAAAGCTACAATAGTAAAGCTACAATAGTAACGCTAAAATAGTAATGCTACAATAGTAATGCTACAATAGTAATGCTACAATAGTAACACCACAATAGTAACACTACAATAATAATGCAACAAAAGTAATGCTACAATAGTAATGATACAATAGTAACGCTGCAATAGTAACACTACAATAGTAAAACTACAATAGTAATGCTAAAATAGTAACACTACAATAGTAACACTGCAATAGTAACGCGCATGGACTTAATATAAGAAGTAACTTTAATCTGATTACTGGTTTGGAAATAGTAACACGTTAGATTACTCATTACTGAAAAAAGTGGTCATATCACTGTTACTCATCATCATCAACAGTCAAATTGCCTGATGTACAACCAGTGTTCCCAACAACATCAACTGTTTACAAAACAATAAGGACAACAGACGGTAATACAGACGGGTTTGGACTGAGGACTTAATGGAGTTACCAAAATAAACTTAATGCACTTTTCCTCTAGTTCCTACTATAGGAGCCATTTAAGGTTTCATATGGGTTTGTTTGTTTCTGTTTGTGTGTGCCCTATTATTGACTGGCCATTTGGGTTTAGAATGTATGTTTGCCCACTAGGTGGAGCTAGGGCAAGGTGGAGGTTCTAAAGCCTCCACCTAATCGATGCCAGGTGTGCAGACACAGTTTGTGAACCGGGCCAGGGAGAGTGGCAGTAGGAGGAAACATTTATTGTGTTAGAGGAACTCAGTATTGGGCGAGTCATTGAGGACAGGAATCAACAATTGGACTGTGGATATCAAATAAATACTTTGACATGTCCAAAGTAAAAACTGCTGATTGGACCTGATCAGTGTTGCTCCTGGCTGTCCTGGTGAACGCTGTTTAACCACATTTCCATTAGAATTTAAAGTATCGTATGGTTTGTTTTTCTTATTTTAACATCAGTAGCTACTAACAGCTTGTGGCAGAAGTCACCAGTTAACAGGGGCACCAGTGAAACCGAAACACCGGACAGTGAAGCATCACATCGGGGTGATTACTTGTGCATGACGGGGAAAGCTCCGATGACTCCGCCCACGCCGTGGTCGTTCTATTGTAATGGAAAACAACTGAGGCTGAGTGGAGTAGAGGCAAGGCCAGTAGGGTCAAGTGGAGTAAGGCTGAATAGGAGCTGGTGGAAAAGAGCTATTTATTACAAGTGACTGGGAATCAGAATATCTAGACAACAATGTGAATAAAGCTGTAAGAAATGCAGAATTAGGAAGAAATGTTAAACAAAGAAAACAATAACAAAGATCATCTATTGATCAAAGAAGGATTAAAAGATTCTGTCAAAAGGAAAAATACATGATACAGAGAATCTATAAAACACTAAAGAAGTGGCAAATAAATATGTGAAATATAAAAATACTTTAACTACTACTGTGAGAATGTTCATATATCTACAAAAATAAAAGTGGTGAAATGTAAGAAAAGAAGAATCCTATTAAAGACACATGGAATCTATTAAAGAGTGTAAAGAGAAAGACCCAGAGACATTTCATTAGTAAGGAAGAAATCATAGAAATTATTATCAAAAGTAAAACCAAATCTTCAGATTGAGACTAAATGGAGATGAAACCAGTAAAGAGGGTGATTGAGTTTATCTCCAAACTACTGACACACATCTGGAACCTTTGTCTTTCCAAACTGGACAATTTCCTGAGAAAAAGACTCAAATCAAAGTGAAGTACAAAACTAGAACCAAAGAAGACTGAACAAACTCCAGGACAATGTCTCTGCTCCCACAGTTCTCACAAACTAAACCATGAATGAATGAATGAATGAATTGTGTCTCTCAGAAGAATGATTGTCTCCACTGTCCCCGTCTCTCCAACCAAACACTCTGTAATGAATAGAAAGAAGTAGCAGGACGTCCAGCTCCACTCCACAGCTTCACTTCAACATCTGGAACTGAAGACATGAACAAAACATGTGGACCTCCATGTCCTCTCCTTCACGTCCACATGAAGACAAAGTCAAACCCAGAGAAGACGATCTGAAGCTCTGAGGTCCAACAAAGTCCTCATAACAACGTCCTGTCCTCTCTGTGTCTCATTACAGCCTTTCTTCATGTCAACTCTCCGACTGTGAAGTGATCTTCTCGGCTCTGAAGTCTGACTCCTCCCATCTCAAACATCTGGACCTGAGTGAGAACCAGCTGAAGGATTCATCAGTGAAGGTTCTGTGTGCTGGACTGGAGAGTCCAAACTGTAACCTGGAGACTCTGAGGTCAGTTCACTGTCTGAAGTTAGAATGTGTTGAAGTCAAACCTCTGAGAGGAGTTTAGGAGGATCCAGATGTTGGAGGACAGAGATGGACTGAGCTCTGCAGCATGTTAGTGATCAGCATGTTGATGAGACTCTTCTCCTCCTGGTGGCTTCAGCTGTTTGGACTTTACATTTCTAAACTCTTCCAGTCTGAACCTTCTTCAGTCTCAATGACTTCAACATCAAACTTTGTCCTCTAATCTCACTTCTTTCTCTCTTTATTCAGGTTGAGGGACTGCAGTTTGTCAGAGATCAGCTGTTCTTCTGTGGCCTCAGCTCTGAAGTCCAACCCCTCCCACCTGAAGGAGCTCTACTTGGATTACAACGGCCTTCATGATCCAGATGTGCAGCAGCTGGTTGGTCTTCAGCAGAGTCCAGACTGCAGCCTGCAGACTCTCAGGTCAGTAGATGTTGGAGTGAGTCCATGCTGCTTCCAGCAGGTTTCTACTAAACACAGTTAGTGTGAGAACAAAGATCCAGAGTTTGACTGCTCAGTGAGGCTGTGAGAGGAGAACGCTGAGCAGCTTCAGGATTGGACAGCAGAGGACACAGTCAGCCAATCAGAGGAGCCTCAGGCTTGTTGTGTTGGTCTGACAGTGGTGGTCCTTCATGAGCTCTGAGCTGCTGCTGTGGACAGGACTGAAGTCCTGGCTGCTCCACAGAGACTCTCCTCATCACCTCTCATCTCTCTCATCTCTCTGCAGGTGGTGGGGGTAGAGAGGACGCTGTGTGTCCTGATGATCCCCTGAGGAGAGCAGAGAGGACGCTGTGTGTCCTGAAGGTCCACCCCCATCAAACCAGGGTTCCTGGGGATGTGACGTCGAACCATAACTGTGTGGACTCACCCTCCTCCTCCTCTTCCTCCTCTTCTTTCTCCTCCTCCTCCTCAGCCTGCTCCTCCTCCTCCTCCTCTTCCTCCTCCTCCTCTTCCTGCTGCTCCTCCTCCTCCTCCTCTTCCTGCTCCTCTTCTTCCAGGGTTCCTCTGAATGTGATGCAGAACCATCACTGTGTGGGCTGAACCTCCTGCTCCTCCTACTCCTCCTCCTCATCCTCTTCCTCCTCATCCTCCTCCTCCTCCTCTTCATGTGTTGGATCATTGTGTTGGGCCTGGCCTCCATGGCTCACCCCCTCCGGACAAAGGAACATTTGATCACCACTGGAAAAATTCACCATTGGTCATGTGACCCCCACCAGGGGGTCCACAGCAACCCCTCCCTAGAAGCTGCATCCCTGCACCTCACCACCAGGGGGATCCACCAACTCCATCCACAGCCATAGAAAACGCCCCAGAAACTCTGAAGCCAACCCGGCTCTGATTGGCCAAGGCCATGGTGAGCACAGCAGGGAGCCGGACCATGATGCGCCGGTATAAAAGTCCAACCTGTGAAGACACACCGTCTCCAAGACGGATTCACGTCCATCCAGACGCAGGACTTCGTACGGAGACACAAGGAGCCTCGTGTTAACTCACGTGGACCGGCCCAGAACTTTTTAACTCCCTTCTCTCTCTCCCCCTCCTTCACTAATCCGCCGCCGCTCGTGTTATCTGATCAGATAAGCTCACACACACACACACACAGTCACATTTAGCAGGCAAACTGCTATCTGGTGCTGCTAAACCACATCCACATCCATCACCAGAGTTCTAACTGCATGTCCCGTTAGAACTCCGGCGCTCAGAACCGGGTCGACAAAGTCCACCAGTCTTTTCGGGAGTAGGTGAGACCGCGTCGTTCCGAGACGTCTTGTTTATCTGGTCGCTAAGAATCTGCTGCGTCCCCAGAAAGAGCGAGTCAAATGCCTCTAGTGGTCGCGTGGGTCATTGCAATTCCACTTCACGTCCACCTGGTGGACACATCAGCACATTGCGCTCGCCCTCTGCCCACCGCCGCACGCCCCTAGTGGTTGTCACAGTCACCACACTGACCCGCCAACGTTTGCCTCCCTCTGGTGGACACTCGAGGTCATTACACCCATTCCAGTCATCACTCCAGGCCAGACGCACGCACACACTCTTTGTTCATAGTATTGCTGTTTAATCGATTAGATATCTGTGTTAGATGTAGTTTGCTACTTGAATGTGTTGATTTATGAGATGATTTCAGAATTATTTATGAATTAATACATTTTATTAATAAACACCTGTTAGCTGAATTGAACGCTTCTTGGTGATTATTGTGTATTTATTGTTGACAATTCACTGGTTTGTAACAGTCTGTGCTCGGATGTCACACCTTCAAGTTTTATTTAAGATTGTTATATTTTTGCTCAGAAATATTAACCCTTTTCATTATTAATAAATAATGAATTTATTCAAATTAACAATTTTTCAATAATAAATTATTTTTGATAATTTATTAACTTTTAAGTAATTACTCAATTACTTTGGGGGTTGTTACTGAGCCTCACTGCCATGTGTGATGACGCTGGGCGTAGCCCTGTGTTGCCCTCCGTCATGTCCTGGTTTCAGATGGTGACTAAAAGCAGCAACTCTGTGCTCAGTAGTGGAGGTGATTTCATGCAGCCCCTCGCCGACACCAGCTTGTAGTTTCACTCCATGTCTGAGCGCAGACATTTCACTCTGGAGCCGCTCCATGTTACTCAGCGAGTTGGACTAATCTATGCTGTTAGAGGTGACAGGCGGTCGCTCATCCAAATAGTGGGAGGTTTTCTCTGCACTCATTCAAAACCTTTAAGCAACTTTTAATGTTGTTGATGTTTTTCTGATCACCTTTAAAAGCCACACATCTTTGTTTGGTGTCAGGACAGAGTTCAAACAACCTCGTTCTTCAGGATTCAATCCATTTCAAGTCCAACGTGTTGGAAGCTGTTAGAACCAGATGGTCCTGGCTCATTGTTCTCATTCTGACCAGGAGGAAGTTTAAAAACTCGTCCTCAACTAGAAGCTTGCCGTCAACAGTCTCATAAAGCACAGGTTTTAAACCTGGCCAGTTAGATAGTGGAGGAGCCGTCACTCTGAACTCCCGCTCAGCCATCTTGCTCAACTTTTGTTGTTGCTGTAGGTCATAGTCAACATTTATTTGTGGATAAACATTTGTAGCACACAGAACTAGTTTGGAATGATGATTTTTTTTTTCTTTACAATCAAATAAAATTGCATATCATCATCATTTTTTATCTTTATTGCAGACACAGGAGTCCATAAAAAAACATTCACAAATAAATAAAAGAAATATATAAAACAAAATATCAGTAATAGGATTATCACAGATAAGTCAAATATTACCCTATTTATAAAAGACATCCATACCAATACAATAATACCATACACAAGGATGACTGGTTTTTTACAGGACTATGACTGAGATTATTCAGCAGCATTATAATGGTGTTCTGAGAATCCTCAAGCCTGCGTATAAATTTATACATCAGATTCCTCATGAGAGCCTGAAATGTAGAAACACCTGCTTGACAGAACGTCTCACTTCCTGTTTCGCAGCCAGGTTTTTTTCAGCAGGATCCTCAGAGCATCATTGTAAGCAACCTTGAGCCGTCGTAGGCTGGATTTTCTATATTTAATCCACAAGGGGGCAGTATACAAGGGAGTACAATAAGCTCTAAAGAGAGTAATCTTCACATTATCAGAGCACATAGAAAATGTCCTTGCTCGTATGTTGACTTGAACATACAGCGTACGGCATCGTCTATCCAGATCATCATCATCACACATTTTATCAGTGATGAGATGTCCCAGATATTTAGTTTTGCTACTGACAGTGACTTCCTGTTCTGACAGGTAAAAATGAGGGAAGTTGAGATCCTTCTCCTCTTTAGTTCTACATATCAGAACTGTGCTCTTTTTGGCATTATATTTAACATTATATTTAACACATTATATTTAACATCAGATTTTAAGCCATACTCAGAACAGATATTTAAAAGCTGCTGAAACCTGCTGGGAGAGAGAAGGACCAGATCACCAGCATACTTGAGATGATTAATTATCTTGTTACCCAGCACACATCCAGTTTTACAACTATTTAGTTGTTGAGATAACTCATCCATGTACAAGTTAAAGAGAGCAGGCGAAAGCCCCCCCCCCCCCCCCCCCCCCGGTCGTGCACCATTGCTCACCCCAAAAGGTGACGTATGATGGACAGCTTCATGTTTATTCCATCCTGGTTTGATGTTACCTGTATTCTTATAGACAGTAAAGTGTGCTCTGCTGGCCTCATAAATAGATCCTATGATACCATTATAAAAAGAGCAAAGGGATTTAGCATGAGAAACATCATTACAGTTTACATTAGAGCACACTAGAGCGTCTATAGGTAGAAATAAGCCACCCAAGAGCTCCTCAGTTCTCTTATGGTAAAACAGCAGCTCCTCATTGGTGAGCTTCACCCAGTCCAATGTAGCCCTGCTGTCCACACTGGCCTCATGAAGCAGCTCAGGAAGATGATCAACATTAAGAGTCATAGCAATGGTCCATGATCAGCTAGAGACGTGTCATACAGCAGGCTCATCCACTGTATCCATGATCAGCTAGAGACGTGTCATACAGCAGGCTCATCCACTGTATCCATGATCAGCTAGAGACGTGTCATACAGCAGGCTCATCCACTGTATCCATGATCAGCTAGAGACGTGTTATACAGCAGGCTCATCCACTGTAAGATGCTTCAATACTAGTAGAGATCACGGTGCAAATATCTTCTCAGAACTTGGTAGAAAAGGGGCAAGACAATAATAGATGGAATATATTTTCAGGGAGTTCTTTACAGAGAGAGTAATTTATATCTATGTCTTTTATAAAGCGTTCTAAGAAAACACATGAAATCTGTGGATTATTTTAAAAGATACTTCTTTTACTTTATTGTTTATTATATATCTAGCTGGCAAATTACCCCCCCAAAAAAATGGAGGGAGGAGGAGGGGAATCCCCAAACCACTACTGGACAGAGACAGCAGTCACTGCCAGAGGCCTTTGAGCAAGGCAGCAATATCCAGGGAGCAGATTTATAGAAGGAAAGATAGATTTAATCATCTCCAGCATTAGTTCATGTTGTTCTTCTCAGTGTAATTGGTCATCGTCTTCAGAGTAGTAATTACAGTAGACTGATTAACTCTAGACTATTCAGAGAGACGTGGAATATATTCAGTCAGTTGAAATAAATCTAAATGAATTATTTTACTGGAACTGAAAGATAAATACCTATATAAAGATATTTACTTATAATATGAAAATGGCTGAATAGAAAAACCCTTTTGTGTTCACTGTCAAAGTAACATTACTCTTCTTATATTTAGGTCCCATGCGTTTTATCGAGTTAATTATTTTGTTAACTCACCTAGATTTGCACTGTTACCTTTATTTTTCACAAACAACTGTGTAGTGAAAGTACAGTTGTTGTTTTAGGTTGATGTTATTCTCTTGTTGATATTGTCTGTGAACAAATCCTTTCTCAGTTCTGCAGTGATACTTTTGTGCAGATTTCATTTACCCTGCATATATTGAGTTAGTTCATAACAAGTCATTTCTGTGTACCTACAAACTTTGTCCTGCATTTTATTATGGTCACAATCAACTGATAAAAGAATAAAAAGTCCCCAAATCATTCAAAGATCATGAAAAAACTTTATTTTTATCTTCATTCAGATTTGCATATTGATGATTCACTTCATAAGTAATGACACATTGTTCTCCCCCACATTAAAGTAGATGAGCTGCTTTTCTAAGTAAAAAGTATCTGCAATACTGGCCGTGTACTTCAAACACTCCTTTTCCCTCCTCCTCCTCCCCATGTCTCCAAAGCTGCTTCTTCATACTGACCCCTACTGGATATAGGGGGAACTGCAGGTCAGTATTTCTATTGCGTCCATCCATCCACCCATAACAAAACCCATTTAATGTCAAAGATGTTGATCATTTTCTCCTCAACTCATAATGATGATCATTCAGTAAGTTGTATTTTTCTATAAAATTATCCAGTCTGTTTACATATAATGTTTTAAAGTTGTTGTTCTTTTCTCCAACTGAGGAAACAAATTCTAGAATATCAGATTATGTATTTGTCTACAGTTTTATAGCTTGGAACCACCTTGGCTATTTTCATCCTGTCAGGAAAAATACCTGTTAAAAAGGATCTATTGCATATATAAGTAATTGCTTAAGTATACAATCTATTACATCTTTTACACAAGACATATCAATTGTTAGAATCACGAGACTTTTAAACTTTCTGTGCACTTCTGAAACATCACTTTCAAAAACTCCATCTAGAAACATTGAAATACTGTTTTAAAATGTAAAATCAAAGTGACAGTCTCATACATGAGGTTTAATTTCCTGTGTCATCTACTGAAACATGGTGTGACTGTGGTACTTAGTAGTGTAAATGTAATCAATGAGAGATTTGTACAATTCAGAAACTTTTCTATATAGAAATCTTAAAATATGAGTTACTTCCAGATTAAAGTCATTGAAAGAACTTAACGGTTTGATCTCATTTCAAATGGTCTTTTTGCACCACTTGCTGTTTCTTAACAAGCTTAACAGCCTCATCTAACGTCTCAACACTCAACAGTGTGCTTTAAGGAACGTGAAGTTTAAATGTCACTCAAGTCAAAATATTCCACATCACATACATTTTTTTGTTTGTGGTTTTGTTGTTGTTTGAATAAATAGTTTGAGACGAGGAAATCATTGCATGTTTCCACTGAAGAGTTTTACTTTCATGATATGTACTTCAGTACGTGTTGCAGGTAAACAAACAGTAGTTTTTCCTCCGTAGTGTAAAAAGATGAAAAATGAAATTGCGACTCATTAATGTTAAATAAAAACAGTGAAGAACAAAAGCCATTGGATTCATGTCAACATTTTACTTCCATTTCTTCAAAGTTCACATCTGCTCATACAAGATTTTTAACCTCACATTTCTCAAACCACAGAAAGCAGCATTGTTAGAACTACTAATGAAAAGTGCTTCTTTAACCTTCATTATCAAGCAGGGACCTTTTGTCAGCCTCTGTGCAGTTCAACACAAATGGAAACCAAACTGATTGAAATCTTCTCACTTTGGTGACGAACCAGAAACTAAATGATTTCCTGAAGCGTCTCAACAGGGTTTAAATCAGCAATGTTGACTTCAAACTGGAGGAGACCTTGTGATTCTGGGCTCAAGCTGGACTTCCTGAACCACATCTGTTGGAGCTCCATTCCCATCTCCACCTGTCCACATGTCCAAGTGTCCTTGAGCAAGACAGTGAACCCCAAACTGCTCCCAGTGGATGGACTGAGTGCCTTGCATGGTCGCCGCCTCCATTGGTGTGTGAATGAATGGGTGAATGTGATTAACAGTGTAAAGCACTTTGGGGACTGCTAAAGGCCTCTGCATCCTCCCATAAGAAGAAGAAGAAAAGTTCAGCCTGCATCCTCCCATAAGAAGAAGAAGAAAAGTGCAGTACTGATGTCAGCCAGCTGCTGGAAAAAATGCTTGTTCAGCAGGAGAGTTCATAGTGAGAAGAAGCTGTCTAACTTCCAGGCCACGCCCCCTCACAGCAGACACTTCTGTAAAACCTTTTAACATTTCAACTGCAGCTTATTTCTCACTTCAAGCGTTTTCAGAAATACATTTCTCTGAAGTGTTTCAGTAAGAAAAGAGACAGTTTGTGTCCAGGACATGATGTTGGTCTGGTTTTAACTGCAGGAACTGACAGTCCTGACGGTTGGTACTGCTGAACAAAAAGTCTCTGGCCAGAGGGAGCTGGCTGAAGAACATGACATCATTTAGTACGGCAAGACTCTGGAGTGCCCAACGTTCTTCTTCTTCTTATGGAGGATGAATCGGCTTTTATACGGTGGAAAAACACTATATAAGTGAAATCCATCCACACATCTCACATAGAGTCTTTCATGATTTCATCTCTTTATGGTTTTTCATGTGTCGCCGCAATTTACTGCGATCACAGAAACTCCTCCCACGTTTCACAAGAATACGGCTTCTCACCTGTGTGAGTTCTCTTGTGTCTTGACAAACGACTCGATCCACAGAAACCTCTCCCACATGTTTCACTAGAATACGGCTTCTCACCTGTGTAAACTCTCTTGTGTATCTTCAAATCATTTGATCCTCTGAAACTTTTCCCACATGTTTCACAAGAAAATGTTTTCTCACCTGAGTGAGTTTTTGTTGTGTCTCATCAAATTACCCAGTTGATTGAAGCTTTTACCACATGTTTCACAAGAATACGGCTTCTCACCTGTGTGAACTCTCTTGTGTCTTGACAAACGACTCGATCCACAGAAACCTTTCCCACATGTTTCACTAGAATACGGCTTCTCACCTGTGTGAGTTCACTTGTGTCTTGACAAACGACTCGATCCACAGAAACCTTTCCCACATGTTTCACTAGAATACGGCTTCTCATCTGTATCAGTGACCTCCACTGGAAAAGGATTTGGAATCTGCAGCTCCATATATGATCAATAATAAAGTAAAAGAAGGATCCTTCAAATTAATCCACAGAATGTATCCATCACCTGCTTTCTTGCAAAGAATCAAAAAAGACATGGATATAAATTGTTCTTTCTGTGAAGAACTCCCTGAAACTATATTTCATCTGTTCTGGTCCTGCCCCGTCTCCACCAAGTTATGGAAGATATCTGCACTCTGACCTCCACCTGCTCTGAACTACACCTCTCCCTTGGCCTCCAACACGGGTTGTTTGGCTTCATCGACTTTCCTTCAGTTAGAAAAAAAACTATTCTACATCATTAATCTTATTATACTTCTAGCCAAATGGCATATTCACAAAATATCGATATAATAACCCTAAACCACAATTCTGTGTTTGTAAATGAGGCCAAGTAACATGTGAAAACTATCAAACAATCAGAAAACCAGAAAGATGTGAAGACCTTTGATCTCTGTACTTTCTTTAATGTTTTATTTGATACTGAGTTGTTGTCTCTGTACATTTAGTGACCCCTGGCGGTTGTTATATAGTACTGTTTATGATGTACTTACTGTTTTTATTGTCTAATTAAAAAAAAAGAAAAAACAAACAAGAAACAAAGTCAAAAAGGCTGCTTTCTCTGGGGTATTGTACAACAAGGTTTACAATTCACAAGCCTGCATATCAGTGAAAATGTACACCGCCATCTTGAATCATCCTTTATAATTATAATGTATATTATTACAGTAGTCACTCATTTGATGAAACAAACCACCCAAAGTATTGAAACTGACAGTGGTGGGATTTGAACCCAAGCCTCCTGCGAGACTGGAGCCTAAATCCAGCACCTTAGACCACTCAGCCACACTACCTGCTGCTCTGGTATCTCCTGGAGAACTCTGGACGGATTATATTTGTGAGTACTTTCTGGGAAGACTTTCATTTCTGGTGTTGATCTAAATTTGCATCCCCGTCTCATCTGGACAAAGAGAATGTTTTATTTGGAATAGTTCTCGTCGACAGCCTGCAAGACCCAACTTTTAATGTTTTACTGATGATGGGGAAGTTTTTCATTCACAAAAACAAATATATGAAAACCAAGACAAATTTAAACTTTCTTCACAAAGAGCTTTGTCTATACTTTAAATCTCTTCAATTTATGAAGGAGAAAAATAGTATAAGATTATATAATTTTGTAAAGGAATGTAAACTCAATGAAAATCCTGAGTTTATGTTTTTTTTTTTCTTTTTGTTTGTTTGTTTTCAGTTTTATCTTATTGTTTTTTAGTTGGTGTGTGTATGTCTTTTATGTTGGATCTTATTATCAGAGTTATTATCATTGTCTGGAATGTTTGTTAAAGTTTAATTGAAAAAAAAATAAAATAAAAAAATCCGGAGTGATCACGTGACGTCAGACCGGAAACAGGAAAAGGAGGGGCGGAACGAGCACGAGTGACGTCAGTTCGAGGAGCGTTCAGAGCCATGCAAGTATTGATCAATACTACTAACCTTTCCTGTGGATATGTGGATATTTCAGATGGCCCCGCCCACCACTACTGGTTGGAGCTTGTTGGACTCTCTCGGCTGTGTTGTCGTGTCTCACAGAGGAAACATTTCATCTCCTGCAGCAACAAGGAGTTCAGTTCAGGCTTTGGGAGAGTTTGAACAAACGATCGTCCAGCACGAGGAGGAGGATGATCGTCAGCGCAGACTGCTGGAAACCATCTGGAACCCTCAAATCCAGCTCCACAGAACAGGGATGGAAAAGTGGGAATGAACACATGAATGTGACTGGAGCAGGATCTCCATTGTTCTGACTGAGTTTGGTTTATCCACCGCACACAGAAGCAGGATTTGTGTCTCTGGAGGGAAACTTGGATTGAGCTCAGACTTTTTTATACATTTCCTGGTTTGAATCAAAACACAGAAACTAGAGAAGAAGATCTAGAATCACCTGGAACTCCCTGACAAGACATTGAAACAAGGTTAAAATAAAGATATGAGCAACCATTGACAAAACATAGAGGGTATTTTGTTTCTGGACGGTTTTCAACATGTTTTGTGGAGTATTTTTTAGGTTGTCTATGTTGTGACAATATCACAATCAAGTTGTGGACATTGATGTTTTTTGAAGATTCATAAATCAACATTTAAAAGCAGGACGTCTCATTATCACTCCATCTCAGGCAGCATGGTAAACTGCTGACACGGTGTTATGAGAAGATGAGAGAAGATGAGAGAATATATCATCTAGAAAAAGTTCATCCTAAACAGTCCTTGTTAATCCAGCAGCTAAAGATTCACATCAAGCAGTAAGAGAACGACTGGAGGAGGTTTAGACTTTAGACTTTAGACTTTAGACTTTAGACTCAGCTTTATTAATCCCTTGGGACGACTCCGTCAGGGAAATGTAAGTTCCAGCAGCTTAATAGAAGAAGAGCAGCACACATCATGGAGGTAAGAGGAGAGTGACATCATGGGGGTCAGAGGAGAGTGACATCATGGGGGTCAGAGGAGAGTGACATCATGGAGGTCAGAGGAGAGTGACATCATGGGGGTCAGAGGAGAGTGACATCATGGAGGTCAGAGGAGAGTGACATCATGGAGGTCAGAGGAGAGTGACATCATGGAGTCCAGAGGAGAGTGACATCATGGAGGTCAGAGGAGAGTGACATCATGGAGGTAAGAGGAGAGTGACATCATGGGTGTCAGAGGAGAGTGACATCATGGGGGTCAGAGGAGAGTTACATCATGGAGGTAAGAGGAGAGTGACATCATGGGTGTCAGAGGAGAGTGACATCATGGGGGTCAGAGGAGAGTGACATCATGGAGTCCAGAGGAGAGTGACATCATGGAGGTAAGAGGAGAGTGACATCATGGGGGTCAGAGGAGAGTGACATCATGAGGGTCAGAGGAGAGTGACATCATGGAGATCAGAGGAGAGTGACATCATGGAGGTCAGAGGAGAGCTGCAGACGGACGTCAGACAGGCTTGGTGTGGGACTCAAACCGAGAGGAGGCTGCTGCTGTAACAGAATCTGACAGGCACCACCGTCTCAGGGACACTAGATGGCGCTGGTGCATCCCTCCAAACGACCTCCAGGAGGCCTGCTTCTGTGTGTGTGTGTGTGTGTGTGTGTGTGTGTGTGTGTGTGTGTGTGTGTGTGTGTGTGTGTGTGTGTGTGTGTAAAACTAACTAACTAACTACTTCTCCACCCACTGCTCCTTCTGCTGCTCCCACTGCTCCTTCTGCTTCACCTGCTGCTTCCACTGCTCCACCCACTACTCCCTCTGCTTCACCTGCTCCCACTATTGCTCCAACCACTACTCCCTCTGCTTCACCTGCTGCTCCCACTTCTCCACCCACTACTTGCTCTGCTCCACCTGCTGCTCCCACTATTCCAACCACTACTCCCTCTACTCCATCCGCTGCTCCACCTGCTGCTTCCTCTACTGCTCCCACTGCTCCACCCACTACTCCCTCTGCTCCACCTGATTCTCCCACTGCTCCACCCACTTCTCCACCCACTGCTCCTTCTGCTGCTCCCACTACTCTCTCTGCTTCACCTGCTGCCCCCACTGCTCCAACCACTACTCCCTCTGCTTCACCTGCTGCTCCCACTACTGCTCCAACCACTACTCCCTCTGCTCCACCTGCTGCTCCCACTGCTCCAACAACTACTCCCTCTACTCCACCCGCTACTCCCACTGCTCCACCTGCCAGGAGCCAGGCACAATATGACAGACAGGCGGGGGCACTCTTGTTAATCCATGAGTAACATAGAGTGGCATTGTTATTATTTCATTCCAGTGGTAGATTTCTAATGCTCATCTTGTCTTGTGTAACAGCCCTGTGGTGGATCACATTCCACCTCCAGCACCACCTCTGCTGCGCCTCTCCCCGCCACCATCACAACCTCTGTCTCCACTGCTTCAGCTGATCCTCCTCCTGGGCCACCAGCTATGTGTCCAGCAGCACCTGAGCAAGAGGTCGGTCTCATTAACATCTTCTATTCTACTTAAATCTTAGGTTTTTGCTTGTGCTAATGTTGTTTTTATCTATTTCTTTATTTTTTTACTGTTCTATTACCAGGCTGTGGACGAGCAGAATGTCCCGGGGATGGAGCGAGTGGACAGCCTGGCAGAGTACTTGGTGGGGCTCCGGGCTGAAACTGGTCAAACCTTATCAAAGCAGCAGGCCAGTAATATCAGAGGAGGAACTAGAACATGCAGGGCAGGGGTCCTCAGGACCAGGATTGGAGACCTCTGCTCTATGAGTTTGAGAAATAAGAGCTGCTGAATTTAAAAGCAGACTCAAGACTATATGAAGTATACAAAGACAAGACACATTTTCTTTAATCAAATCAAACTTTATTTATAGAGCACTTTTCAGACACAGAACAATTGCAACACAAAGTGCTTCACATAAAATAGAAAGAAAAATACAATAGAATAGAATAGAATTATTACTGAAATCTAATTATTTGCAACATTTATCATTCAACCAGGAATTCACTGGTAACAGTTCTCAGTATCAGCTCTGATATTGCAGAGTACTCAGACTCAAATATCAACAGTGGTGGAACATGTCTCTGAATGGAGCACTCTAAAAATATTGATGGAGAAAAAACTCAAATATCATCATGAATTGCACATACAGAGCACCAAGTTCTAACATAGACTCATTTAATGAACAGAACAGCTCCACCTAGTGTCCCGGAGACAGTGGTGCCCATCAGATTCTGTTACAGCAGCCAGCCAGGTGGAAGATTTCATAAATACAATGGAGGTTTAATTGAATTCCAGTGGGACCACTTCTCATTGTGCAACGTTTAGTGATAATATATTAACACATGTTATAGATAATATCAAAGTAAGTGGTGTATTAGTAATGATATCAGTGATTTCATGTCTGTTTGTTTTTATTTTTTTTACGATTTACAATAAAAACCACAAAAACATTAAAACAGACAACAGCTAGATATCAATACAAATGAGTCAGAACAGAGCAGTCCCTGGATAAACTAGTTATTGAGGTACAATCAGATGACTGGGAACTCATTTATAAATACAAGATAAACTGAAATATAAAGATATATAATGGGTGACAAAGGGCTTAATAAATGCATCCAAGAAGAAGAATACATGACATAGAGAATCCAATAAATGATGAACGAAGGATATGGAAAATAAATACAAGAAATGTAAAAATAAGTTCACATGAGAAAATGTAAGAAGAATTATTTTAAGAAAGTACCAGAAAACAATAAAGACGACGTCAGCAGTAAATAGAAGGTTCTACATAGTATCTTTCAACAGGCTTCCAGTAAGGATACCGTTATTGAAAACAGACACACTTCACAAACTACAGACCCACAATTCTCCCAAATCCTAGAAAAACTCTTCAACGACATACTAGATACATTCAGAGAAATGAAATCTAATTCATTAAATCTAGGTCAAACCAAAATCATGATATTTGGAAAATATGAAATAAAAAACAGGTAAAGGTTCAAGTAGAGAGTGTAAATAGAGAAAAGGTGATTGAAGACAAATTTCTAGAAAAATGTAAGGATGAGTACGAGCACATTACAACTCTACAAAGCTGATTTCCTTTGATCTGAGCGTCTCCATGGCTCCAGTGCTGATCTCCTATTAGATCAAAGGAGATCAGTGCCTTTTGCCATGGAGATACTCAGATCCAAGATTTCCTCCGGCTTTGATCTCCGTTGATCTCCATCCGGTGCCTCTCCCATCCACTTTGTGATGAAAGGCTCATTATTGTTCTTTTTCACAACCTTGGTGATGACGTCATCATTAGATTCAGGTATGCTGAAGCAGGCAGAGAACTAAAACATGCAGGACACCAGCACTCTCTGACCCAGTTTGGACACCCTGTCGTAGACCATCAAGAGACAGCTTAGTTTTATCCTACTGATGACGTGTTGCTGCAATAGTCATCTTGCTCAGTTTCAAGTTTTTTCCCACAGACACCAGAGCACTCTGTAACAGGATTTGACAGATAGTGACGGGGCGCGGCCAGCAGGGGGCAGCAGCGAGGCTGACTTGCTCTTTGACCGTGTGACTGTGGTGACCAAATCCAGGGGGCGCATTACATTGGTTATTGATGTAGCTTAAAGAGGTGGAACAGATTAAACATTCAGATGAAACAATCAGCAAATAAAAGTCAAATGAAGAAAACGTACAAGGGCTTATTAGTCAATGATATCAGTGATTTCATGTCTGTTTGTTTTTTTACTATTTCCAATAAAAACCACAGAAAGATTAAAACAGACAACAGATGGATATCATTACAAATGAGTCAGAAGAGAGTAATCCCTGGATAAACTTGTTATTAAGGTACAATCAGATGACTGGGAACTCATTTATAAAGGAAAAGACGCCCTTTCACTATGAGTGTACAATCAAACAATACAAGAGAAAGTGAAATATGGATCTGAACCTGGTCTGAGTCCAGTATGACCAGTATGACCAGTCAACCAGGATCCTAAACCTGGTCCGAGTCCAGCATGACCAGTCAACCAGGATCATAAACCTGGTCCGAGTCCAGCATGACCAGTAAATCAGGATCATAAACCTAGTCCGAGTCAAGTATGACCAGTCCACCAGGATCCTGAACCTGGTCTGAGTCCAGTATGACCAGTCCACCAGGATCCTGAACCCGGTCTGAGTCCAGTATGACCAGTCCACCAGGATCCTAAACCTGGTCTGAGTCCAGTATGACCAGTCAAACAGGATCCTAAACCTGGTCTGAGTCCAGTATGACAAGTCCACCAGGATCCTGAACCTGGTCTGAGTCCAGTATGACCAGTCCACCAGGATCCGAAACCTGGTCTGAGTCCAGTATGACCAGTCCACCAGGATCCTGAACCTGGTCTGAGTCCAGTATGACCAGTCCACCAGGATCCTCAACCTGGTCTGAGTCCAGTATGACCAGTCCACCAGGATCCTGAACCTGGTCTGAGTCCAGTTTGAACAGTCAACCAGGATCTTAAACCTGGTCAGAGTCCAGTATGACCAGTCCACTAGGATCCTAAACCTGGTCAGAGTCCAGTCTGACCAGTATGACCAGTCAACCAGGATCCTACACCTGGTCCGAGTCCAGCATGACCAGTCAACCAGGATCATAAACCTGGTCCGAGTCCAGCATGACCAGTCAAGCAGGATCTTAAACCTGGTCCGAGTCCAGTATGACCATTCCACCAGGATCCGCAACCCGGTCCGAGTCCAGTATGACCAGTCCACCAGGATCCTCAACCTGGTCTGAGTCCAGTATGACCAGTTCACCAGGATCCTCAACCTGGTCTGAGTCCAGTATGACCAGTATGACCAGTCAACCAGGATCCTAAACCTGGTCCGAGTCCAGCATGACCAGTCAACCAGTATCATAAACCTGGTCCGAGTCCAGCATGACCAGTAAACCAGGATCATAAACCTAGTCCAAGTCAAGTATGACCATTCCACCAGGATCCTCAACCTGGTCTGAGTCCATTATGACCAGTCCACCAGGATCCTGAACCTGGTCAGAGTCCAGTTGACCAGTCCACCAGGATCCTGAACCTGGTCTGAGTCCAGTATGACCAGTCAAACAGGATCCTGAACCTGGTCTGAGTCCAGGATGACCAGTCCACCAGGATCCTGAACCCGGTCTGAGTCCAGTATGACCAGTCCACCAGGATCCTAAACCTGGTCTGAGTCCAGTATGACCAGTCAAACAGGATCCTAAACCTGGTCTGAGTCCAGTATGACAAGTCCACCAGGATCCTGAACCTGGTCTGAGTCCAGTATGACCAGTCCACCAGGATCCGAAACCTGGTCTGAGTCCAGTATGACCAGTCCACCAGGATCCTGAACCTGGTCTGAGTCAAGTATGACCAGTCCACCAGGATCCTCAACCTGGTCTGAGTCCAGTATGACCAGTCCACCAGGATCCTGAACCTGGTCTGAGTCCAGTTTGACCAGTCAACCAGGATCATAAACCTGGTCCGAGTCCAGCATGACCAGTAAACCAGGATCATAAACCTAGTCCAAGTCAAGTATGACCAGTCCACCAGGATCCTGAACCTGGTCTGAGTCCAGTATGACCAGTCCACCAGGATCCTGAACCCAGTCTGAGTCCAGTATGACCAGTCCACCAGGATCCTAAACCTGGTCAGAGTCCAGTATGACCAGTCCACCAGGATCCTGAACCTGGTATGAGTCCAGTTTGACCAGTCAAACAGGATCCTGAACCTGGTCTGAGTCCATTATGACCAGTCCACCAGGATCCTGAACCTGGTCAGAGTCCAGTTGACCAGTCCACTAGGATCCTAAACCTGGTCAGAGTCCAGTATGACCAGTATGACCAGTCAACCAGGATCCTACACCTGGTCCGAGTCCAGCATGACCAGTCAACCAGGATCCTAAACCTGGTCCGAGTCCAGCATGACCAGTCAAGCAGGATATTAAACCTGGTCCAAGTCCAGTATGACCAGTCCACCAGGATCCTCAACCCAGTCCGAGTCCAGAATGACCAGTCCACCAGGATCCTAAACCCGGTCTGAGTCCAGCATGACCAGTCCCACCAGGATCCTCAACCTGGTCTGAGTCCAGTATGACCAGTCCACCAGGATCCTGAACCTGGTCTGAGTCCAGGATGACCAGTCCACCAGGATCCTCAACCTGGTCTGAGTCCATTATGACCAGTCCACCAGGATCCTGAACCTGGTCAGAGTCCAGTTGACCAGTCCACCAGGATCCTGAACCTGGTCTGAGTCCAGTATGACCAGTCAAACAGGATCCTGAACCTGGTCTGAGTCCAGTATCACCAGTCCACCAGGATTCTTTACACATTCACATTCATTCAGATGTTCTTTTGTTAACTTTATTAATGAGCTGATTTTCAGGAACAGTTTTGACAACTTCAGCTTTGGACAGCAGCTCATCGTGTTCACATTCATTTCTCATCACAGACGTCAGCAGATTCTCATGGGAAGGTTTGGTGGATTTTATTTTGAAAACCAGACAACCTTATATCTGTCTAATCCCTGATTATTTTTTTTATGTTTTTGGGGTAATTTTCAAGAACCAAGGACTTTTATTTTGAAGGAGTTTGTGGCTGGCCTGTCGTGGTGAGCACACTCATGGCCTCTGGCTCATTTAAATAATGATCAAAAATGTTTATTGAAGTTTTTAATAATAAATGACTTTATTTTTAAGGAGTTTGGCGCTTTGATTTTGAAATCCATCTCACCCCTAGCCTAGCTAACAATGTACCATCCATTTTGAAGATCTGTATCATTTTAATAAACAAAGTCATTTATTTAGAAATAACTTGGGGCTTTTATTTTAAAAGCCAGCTAAACTTTTATCCAGCTCACCCCTAAATATCAATTTCTAAGTTTTTTGTGTTTTTTAATAACTGTGGACTTTTATTTTGAAGAAGCTTGGGGCTTTTATTTTGCGGTGGACAACCCAAACAGCCATAATGATGGAGGTGCTCCACCAGTCACATTCATGTGTTCATTCACACTTTTCCACACCTGTTCTGAGCAACTAGATTTGAGGGTGGAGGAGGATTTCCATCAGTCTGCACTGATGATCAATCTGGTCCAGTCTCTCATAGAGTCCTAGGAATTGTCCCTTTCACCATCAGTAACAGTCTCCTCAACAAGACCTGGTTCACACTGGTTTGTTCCAGCAACACATGTATGGGGGCATTATTGTAGTAAAACTAGATGTCAGTCTGTACTTCAATCTGTCTGTCCAAAGTAACATCTGTGTAAAAGAACTTCTTCCATGACAGGATTCTCTCTGTCAGGCTGGGTTTCTCCGCCCTGAGCTCAGGCTCACAGGCTCCTTCATTCTGGCTGTGCTCTGCTCTGCTGTCCTGCACTCAGTAGCTGCGGTAAACAGCCAGGATGTCATTGTAAAAAGTTGCCAAATTAAAAGCTTATTATTTCTAGCATATTTACTGAAATAGTAGTACTGTATAGCCTGTTTTCCCCACTCATTCTATTACGCCTTCATCGTATTGTACAGTCTCTCTCTCTCTCTCTCTCTCTCTCTCTCTCTCTCTCTCTCTCTCTCTCTCTCTCTCTCTCTCTCTCTCTCTCGGTGCATGCTGGGAGTGCGGAAGGGCTGGGAGCGTGTGTGAGCAGGGAGCGTTTGTCACGTTTTCTTCTGTATTTTTCATTGTTAATGTCCACAATCAATATAGTTTAATAATCACAGAGCACTTTTTGGTTTTTTTTCGTTTTTTCTCGGGGTTTTTCGGTGGGTTTGCGTGGTCCGTGTTTGCCGGCGACTGGCTGAGGCCATGTCGTCCGAGCTGAGAAGGCTCACCCGCAAACACGGGATCCGCATCTCGACACCTTTCCCCTGCAGCGTGGAGCAGATTGCTCTGGCTGTGGGGGAGAAGGTCGGGTACAGCAGCGTGAAGGCGGCGGCCCGGATGAACGGCGCCGTGGTGATCTTTATGGACCGGGTGGAGAAGGCCAACTCCGTTGTGGAGACAGGAATCACCGTGCTGGACAGGTTCGTCCAGGTACAGCCGCTGTCCCAGCCTGCTGTCCGGGTGATCCTGTCCAACGTCCCTCCTTATGCTCCAGATGAGCTCTTAACTAAGGAGCTTTCCAGATTTGGAAAAGTGGTGTCTGGCTATAAGGAAATCCTGTCTGGAATTAAGTCTCCGCTGCTGAAACACGCGATCTGTTTCAGAAGACAAGTATTTATGATACTCAATAACCGGAATGAGGAGCTCAACCTCAGGTTCCGTGTGAGAGTAAATGATTATGACTACGTTGTCTTCGCGAGCTCAGCTGGCATGAAATGCTTCGGCTGTGGTGAGGAGGGACACACGGTGAAGTCCTGTCCGCGGCGGGCTGAGTCGGCTCAGCCCGGTTCCGCGGAGTCCCGTGGCGCTGCTGCCACGGCCGCCGCTGCCCCGATGCCGGGGCCGCGGGCCTCCGTCTGGGGGGTCCCCCCCCCGCTGGTGGCTCCGCAATCCGGGCTCCCGGGAGACGCGGTGGCTGGGGCTCAGTCCGAGCGGCCGATCGCCGCTCCTCGGGTTTTACCGAGGAGACGCGCTGCTGTGACCGACCAGGAGAGCATCAAACACGGGGTGAGTAATGTAAATACACCGGGTGAAGTTGTGAATGTGAGCGTGAATGAGGAGAGTATGTCGGGTGGAGCTGGAGAGGAAGGAGGAGTGAATGACACTGAATGCAGCGTGAATGAAAGAAATGTAAATATCACTGGTGAGGTGGAGGGAGAAAAAAGAAAAAAAGAAAAAAAAGTGGTTGATAAAAAGAGTGAGCCAGATGTGGAGCAGGAAAGAGAGGAAGAAGGAGAAGGAAGGAGCAACATAGCTGATCAAGTGGAGGAGGCAGGAGGGAGCAGCAAGGCAGAACAGGTGGAGGAAGCAGAAAGGAGTACAGCATGGGCAGAACAGGTGGAGGAGGAAGAGATGGAGGAAGAAAAAATTGGAAAAAATAAACCTGCAAAAAGGAGGAGGAAGAGAAAAAACAGTGAAACAAAGAAAATGTGTGGGGAGAATCGGGTGTCAGAAGACAGTGGAAACGAATATGCGTCAGATAACAGTGACATTTCTTTTAACAGTTCTCAAAAAACCAAAGTACCGTACAGTGCAGAAAAATTTAAGATGTTTTTACAGCAGACGAAAAACCAACACGGGGTAAAAGTAGAGGACCACTTCCCAGACCTCAGTCTTTTTATTTTTTCGGCCAGACTCCATCTGAGCAGCAGACAGGAGTCTGTCCTCACAGGACAGGAGTCTGTCCTCACAGAACAGGAGTCTGTCCTCACAGGACAGGAGTCTGTCCTCACAGGACAGGAGGGTTTTAGATTAAGGAAACTTGTGCTGAAAGCCAAAAAACTTTTAGACGATGATGCTGACAGCCAAGGTTGTTTTAATTAATGTATTTGTTTTTATCCTAGTTTTAAACATGTCTTTTATCATGGATGTTTTTAAACTGGGTATTTTAAATGTGAACGGAGCCAGAGATCTGAGAAAAAGACAAGCAATCTATGAGACAGCCACACTTAAAAAGATAGACGTCCTGTTCCTTCAGGAAACCCACAGTGATTTTAGTAATGAAGCTGAGTGGAGGAGGGAATGGAAAGGGGAGGCCATGTAGAGCCTCCACCCTCCTCTCAGTGGAGGAGTGGGCCTCCTCTTCTCCAGGGCTTTTAACCCCAACTCACTGGAGGTCCAGCACTGTGTACAGGGGAGGTTGCTTTTAATCAAAGCTCAGTTCCACCATTTTAAATGTGTTTTTATTAACTGTTACGCCCCAACAGCCGGTGCAGAGAGGAAGCAGTTTTTCCTCAAGTTAAGTGAGGTGGTAAGTGGGTGTGGGTCGGAGGACTATTTGTTTCTGGGTGGAGATTTTAATTGTACAGAAGACGCGGCATTAGACCGCAACCATGCAGAGCCTCATCCAGCCTCTCAGCACGCCTTAAGGCAGCTGGTCCACTCTCAGGACATAGTGGACGTCTGGAGAAGGATGGTCCAGCCTTAAGGCAGCTGGTCCACTCTCAGGACATAGTGGACGTCTGGAGAAGGATGGTCCAGCCTTAAGGCAGCTGGTCCACTCTCAGGACATAGTGGATGTCTGGAGAAGGATGGTCCAGCCTTAAGGCAGCTGGTCCACTCTCAGGACATAGTGGATGTCTGGAGAAGGATGGTCCAGCCTTAAGGCAGCTGGTCCACTCTCAGGACATAGTGGACGTCTGGAGAAGGATGCATCCTGACTGCCGACAGTACACCTGGTCCCACTTTAGAGAGAGCAGGTCTCCTCAGCCAGGTTAGATCGTATTTATTGTTTTAAACATCATTTTAATGTCTTTAAGAAGTCTGATATTTTACCTATTGGTTTTACTGATCATTGTTTACTTTTAAATAGTATTTTTATCAGAAATGTTTTACCTAAAAGCGCCTACTGGCATTTTAATTCAGTTTTAACCTTTGATAGAAGTTTTAGAGAGGCTTTAATGTTTTTTTGGGAGGTTTTTAGAGAGAGGAAGGGTGATTTTAGCAGTCTTAGGCAGTGGTGGGACCACGGTAAGACTCAGATCAAACTCCTGTGTCAGCAGCACACCCTAAATGTCACAGGTGACATCACCAGGTCTATGAAGCATCTAGAGACCGAGATAGTGGAACTGGAACATCTAAATGAGTCCACAGGAGATCGAGGTTATATTGAAAGCCTCAAAAGCAAAAAAAGGGCTTTAGCCGACCTGCTAAACGTTAAAGTGCAGGGCGCATTGGTCCGGTCCCGGTATCAAACCATCTCTGGGATGGATGCTCCCTCTAGCTTCTTCTTCAGCCTGGAAAAAAAGAACGGTCAGGGGAAAGTGGTCCACGCACTGCTCTCAGACACGGGGCAGGAGATCTCGGAACCAAGCCAGATGCGAAGGAGAGCGGTGAGCTTCTACGCGTCCCTGTACCGGAGTGAGTACAAGGAGGAGCAAGGTCTCCTCGAGGGGTTCCTGCGGGGACTGCCTCAAGTCTCCGAGGAGACCAACAAACAGCTGGAGGCCTGCCTGGAAATGCAGGAGCTGCGGGCGGCACTGCAGGCGATGGCAACGGGCAGGTCTCCTGGGATTGACGGGCTCACCGCTGAGTTTTATAAAGCGTTCTGGGACATCCTAGGTAAGGATGTCCTAGACGTATTTAATGAGTGTCTGGCCTCTGGTTCCATGCCAGTGTCCTGCAGGAGGGCAGTCCTCACTTTGCTCCCTAAAAAAGGGAACCTGCAGGACATCAAAAACTGGCGCCCTGTGTCGTTGCTCTGTGTGGACTACAAACTCCTGTCCAAAGTACTGGCCTCCAGGCTGGGGAGGGTTATGGAGCAGGTCATCCACCGGGACCAGACCTACTGTGTCCCTGGCAGTAGGTCTGGTAGGTTTAAAAACATTCTGTGCTGTACGGAAAACAATGAACTGCAATTTGCACATTTTTTAACATAAATGATTTCATAAGGCTCTGACGCACAACGTGACTGTTTTCTGACAAAATGTGTAAAAGGTGTAAATAAAAGTGTTTTAAAAATCAAAATAAAATCTCTCTCTCTCTCTCTCTCTCTCTCTCTCTCTCTCTCTCTCTCTCTCTCTCTCTCTCTCTCTCTCGCTCTCTCTCACGGTGCAACCTCAGCTCCGCCCACTGCTCCCAGAGTCCAGATCCATATTTCACTTTCTCTTGTATTGTTTGATTGTACACTCATAGTGACAGGGCGTCTTTTCCTTTATAAATGAGTTCCCAGTCATCCGATTGTACCTCAATAACTAGTTTATCCAGGGATTCCTCTCTTCTGACTCATTTGTAATGATATCTATCTGTTGTCTGTTTTAATCTTTCTGTGGTTTTTATTGGAAATAGTAAAAAAACACATCTGTGATGCAGCGTTTAAACTTTTCAACTGCACAGTTTATTTCTGGCACTTCACAAACTACAGACCCACAATTCTCCCAAATCCTAGAAAAACTCTTCAACAAGACTCTTCAAACAGACCACAGATAGATATCAGTACACATGAGTCAGAAGAGAGGAATCCCTGGATAAACCAGTTATTGAGGTACAATCAGATGACTGGGAACTCATTTATAAATACAAGAGAAAGTGAAATATAAAGATATTTAATGGATGACAAAGGGCTTAAAAATGCATCTAAGAAGAAGAATACATGACATAGAGAATCCAATAAATGATGAAACTCTCCTAAAATAGTGCTTCATACTCGGATACATCACTGAGCAGATTCTGTGTCAGCAGCCACCTCCTCTCGGTCTGAGTCCCACACCAAGCCTGTCTGACGTCCGTCTGCAGCTTGTGCTGGCCAGCAGGGGGCGTAATATGGATGGAACTGTACGAAAATAGTGCTTCCTACTTATATGAATGTTTGTTTAAGTGGCAGTGAACTTCACACGTTCCCAGGGAGGAAGTGAAAAGAGGGAACAGCTGTGGCTGGAGAGAGAGGGGGGGAGGGAGAGAGAGAGAGAGAGAGAGAGAGAGAGAGAGAGAGAGAGAGAGAGAGAGAGAGAGAGAGAGAGAGAGAGAGAGAGAGAGAGAGAGAGAGAGGGTTACTCTGAGGGTTATCAGTAATATTACTGATTACTCATTACGCCTTTAAAAGTAACTGAGTTACTTTGGTGATTACTTGCTTTTAAAAGTAACTAAGTTAGATTACAAGTAACTTCTTTAGTTATTTCCAACAGCTGTCTACAACACCTTATATACACCTTTACAAACATGTTGGTGAAGAAACTGTTTGGTAATGATTTAGTTGTCAGGTTAGTGAAATATCTCCTAAAATGTTCTGACTCCAACCATGAAATCCTCACTAACAGACAACACTTCCATAAATCCTCCCCTCCAGCAAGCAGCCACACACCACAATCCAGAGTGTCCTGGTGAGAGAGGGACAGTGTCCTGGTGAGAGAGGGACAGTGTCCTGGTGAGAGAGGGACACATGCTGCTCAGGGCTTTTCCTCCTTGTCTTACATCAACTGATTCAGTTCAATCAAAACCACCAACACAGGGGATGTAGCTCAGTGGTAGAGTGCATGCTTTGCATGTATGAGGTCCTGGGTTCAATCCCCAGCATCTCCAAGCTTTATGTCTGACAGCAGCAAGTAGATTAATAGTGAGTTAGTGTCTCTTGATTGTGAGGAGACAAGAGACAAACAGGCTCTGACACGTCTCATTCACAAACAAGTGACACTTTTCTGTCCCATTCTACAAACTTCTTCAAGTCTTCTTCACCATCGCTCTATATTCTTTATCATCTTTGACAGGTGAAGCCACTCAAAGTAGTAGTAGTTTCAAACCTTTATTCAAAGACTCAGTCTCCTGATCATTGAATGTCCACTTAGAGAAACCAACTCTTGGACAAATGAGCCACACCCTTCCAAGAAAAGCAGCTCCAGCAACCGGACACACAATCAAAGCTTTGATATTGAATGGTGAAGACAAGCTCCTCAGGAGTTTTCCTCCTTGTCTTTCAGGAACTGATTCAGTTGATAACAATCTAAGAACTTCAATTTTGCTAAATTCATTTTTATACGTTGATTTGACAAGATTTATTTCTTCACTTAGAACATGTTGAACAAGGTCCTATTTTCATTGTGATGTTCACTTTAATTTACTTTGATTTTGACAGAAATCTCTTTTTAAAATCAAAATGAAGATGTAACTAGGTAGACTAGGTAGCTACAACACTGAGCAGGGAGCATCTCCATGGCAACAGACACTGATCTCCTTTGATTTCCTTAGATCTCCTTTGATCTCCATGAGGTGCCTCTCTCATCTGCTGAATTGAATCCACAGGCGGTAATGAGACATTGATGGACTCTGCCGCTCTCTGATTATGTCACTAAACACACCTGTGAGCTAAGTATTTTAGCATTTTCATCATTTTTATGTTCTGAGGAGTCCATTTTTTTACAGTTTGGGATTGTCTTACAGTTTGAGAGAGAGCATTGAGAAGAAGACAAACTGTCTGAGGTATCTTTCCATAAATGATAGTGAAGTGTTGTTATTTCCAGTGTTGGACAGGGTATTCATTGTACTCCATGTACACCCACCAACGACCCCTTGTATACTAGAAATGACAACTCCAGGTACATTTGTGTGGTTTTAAGAGTGTTGATAGTCTTCCTGTGGAAAACAAGTCAAATCAGGCTGCCTGCACTTCACACAGTCTGTTCTCTTCATGCTGACTTTGTCCTCTTCTAAATGGGACTAAACTGCTCTGTTGTCCGTCTCCTGTCTCAGTCTGATGTCTTCACCATCAGGAGGAAGAGTGTGTGTCCTCAGAAGCCTGGTTGTTTCCATTAATGAAGATCAATACACTCTCCTTCAGGAGGACCTGCTGAGTTGATCACTGGATATTGTCCATGTAGCAGTGTTCCCTGCTTCTTCTTCAAATGGAACATTTATTCTGAAGAGTCTCCATAAGAATGAAAAATACATTAATGTCATTTTTAGTCTGAAGATAAATGACACCCCAAAATATTTGAACTTTTTAATACTTATGTTCTTTGAAAGAGAAATAAATGTTGACATTTATTTTAATGCATACAATATTTGCGACTTACAATGTAAAAAAAAAAGTAAAGTTTCTAGGTACTTTGAATCAAGTTTAAATATTGCATGTTGGCCTGTTAGGTTTAAGAAAATAGAACTTTTTCAAGACTTTGCAATTTGCAGCTTGATCTTGATAACTCAATAGTTCATCTGTTCATCCTGACATTTCCATCAGAACAAGAGTGATGACTTGAGTTTGTACTGTAGGCAGATATACTGTGTGAGAATTAGGCCCTGAATATCCCAAAAGTTATTTTTTCTAAATGTGTAAAGCTGTGCACTCACATTATTACAGGTGTTAGAGAAATCTTCTCAATTATCATTAATTCATGTGTTTGTAGACATTGTTGTGCTGCATAAATCCTATCTGCTGGTGGAGAAACACTGGGTGTAAGGACCATGTGTGTGTGTTCTTAGATAAACCGCTTAATCTGCTGGAACTGTCTGTGCAGACTGACGCCCGGGGGATAGAAATGCATTGCGAGTCACTCATGATTACTAGATCAGGAAACGCCTATGCTTGTGTGAACCAACTGTGTGAATAAAAGCTGCAGGGAGACTGAAGCTGGACGGAGATATTCAGGAAGCTGAGTGAGTCAGACTTCATCTCCCCTTGCAAGTCAAAACTGTATGATGTGTGTGTTGTTCTTCACTCATCAGTATATTTGTCAGACTGCTATCGAAGAGTATTTTTCTGACACCTTCCTGTGTCCTGCTGCCTGGGCTCTCAGTCAGCTGGGACTGAATCTTCTCTTGGGGAGCCTGACAGAGCCAGCATGTAACATGGCCTGGTGATTGGCTGAGCAGCGATGTGGGCGGAGCCTCCTCTTTGTGTGCAGGAGGCTTGGAGGGACAGGTTGAAGCTTGTCCTGTGCTGCCAGTGAAGCAATGCCAGGTTGAAAGAGCTCCTGTGAGGCGTCTGCCTCCAGTTTTCTCTTCACAACAACATGTTGGATTCATGTTCATGTAAAAACTTTTCAATTTGTGGGGAAAAGTTGCTTTCAGGCTCCCAGAATCAACCAATCCATCCACTGCCACTGCAGCACTGCAGGACACTTTACCTGCGGAACACCTGCAGCACTGCTGTGGGATTTTGTGAGACGGAACTAAATCAGAGTGGTCTCTGGCACATGCCTGGACCACATGCTGAGCCACATGGTCCAGCCAGCGGCTCACAGGTTGATCCTCTGGACACTGCCCAGCTACTGAAGGAGGAAAATCTAGTGGTTCTGACAAACTCCCCACTCCACCCAGATGTGGAGGCTAAAAGCAGCTTCACATGGGGAATCAACCTGATGTGACCTGAGATGTCTGGTCCTAGGTGGAACTGCTTTCTTCTCTCTTGGCCTCTTTTCTTTCTTTACCTTCTCTTCCTGCTCCACATCATCATCATCCTCTTCATCTGATTCTCCTTCACCCTCCTCATTCCACTCTTCCTCTCTCACTGCTCTCTCCCTCTGTTCACCTCCATCCTCCACCGCTGCTGCTGCTGCTAATATAAACTGATCTGTTTCACTCTCCTCAGCCTTTCTACCTTCCTGCTTATGTTTCACCACCACTTTAGTTTCTTGTACAAACGGAGAGTCACAATCAACTTTCCACACAGAAGCAGTAAATGTCAAAGCTCCATGCATTAAGGTGTCCATTAATTCTCTTGGTGATGTGAGATGACCAGCTTGTCTGTGTGACCAGCCATTAATCATTGCTCCAGCAGTGGCTTGTGCTTTTCCAGAACATTCCTTCATCCCAGCCATCATCTGGAGTGATTCAAATAATCTCACATATTTTGAACAAATCCAGCTTTAATACATGTTACACCTCACCTGGGTTTGATGGAACACAGAGTCCATCTTGCAGGACATGCAGGACCTTCGCCTAGAGAAACATTTGATTTCACAACAATCAAGGGACACTAAAGCCTCGTTTCCACTGCGCAGTTTGTGTCTGTACGGTACGGTACGGCAAAGCGCACCCAGACATTGTTGTGCTGCATGTGTGTGATGGTCTTCACTCATCCGAATATTTGTCAGACTGATATCGAAGAGTATTTTTCTGACACCTTCCTGGGATCTCAGTCAGCTGGGACTGAATATTATCTCAGCCAATCACAGAGAGCCTTACAGAGTCAGCGTTAAACATGGCCTGGTGATTGGCTGAGCAGCTATGGGGGCGGAGCCTCCTCTTTGTGCACTGGAGGCTTGGAGGGACAGGTTGAAGCTTGTCCTGTGCTGCCAGTGAAGCGTTGCCAGGTTGAAAGAGCTCCTGTGAGGCGTCTGCCTCCAGTTTTCTCTTCACAACAACATGTTGGATTCCCTCTCTGCTTCACCATCCCACCACAGAGAATCCACCAAAACAGGAAACAAAGAGGATGGAGCTCAGTGGTGGAGGAGGCTTACTATGTTTGAGCTGCTTGTTTCAATCCTCAGCTTCACCAAGCTTTAAGTCCAGATTCATGGCCGGAAGCATATCAGTGCTGTGTTTGTGACTCTTGGTGCTCCTGAAATGTCCTGCGTCTCTAAACTATGTCCTCCTTCAATGACTTGAGTTGAAATTAAGTCAAAGAAACACACTTTGACTCCAAGTTTAAATCTTCAGTGTTTTTACCAGAAAATCCTCTTAAAAACAAATAAAAAATTACTGATTATTGTGACAGAGACCCCAGCTCGCTCAGTTGGTAGAGCATGAGACTCAAAATCTCATGTCTTAGTGGGTTCATGTGCCACTCCGGGCGCCACCTTCCTGTGGGCTCACCACCTGCAGGAAAGGTTCTTAATGGGTGCAATGTGATCTGGGTGACGGTGCTCAGACTGACAACCCCGTGACCCGGAAAGGGATAAATAAAAGAAGTTGCATTTAAATTAAATCTCCATGTACATTTCAAAGTGTCTATGTATTCACAATTTGCAGAGAAACTTAATAAACTGTGAGAGAGAGAGAGAGAGAGAGAGAGATTTACACTGGACTTGGACTTATGTCTTCTTTGCAATCTGGAAAATCCCCAAGACCTGACAGAGCACCTGCTGAATGTTTTAGTACTTTTCCTGGCTCTTGGTGCTCCGGCTGAGTTTAATGTTTTCTGGTACAAGAAAGCTGGGCCAGCTTCCTGAACCACCCACGAGGCCTTGCAAAGAAAGGTAAAGATACATCAGAGGGCTCCTCTTACAGATCAATATCCTCGCTTAAGGGAGATGTAAATATTTCAGCTGAAGTTCTGTCTTGTAGACTAGAGGACATTCTGGCCTCAGTTATTTCAGACATTCATACTGGGTTTTTAAAGAATTGCCACTCCTATTTCAGGAATCTCTTCAAAGTCAGTGAAAACATTGGCTTTGATTCAAACTTCATAAAGTGGGTGGGGCTCCTGTGTTCATGTCTCTCTGCTTCAATTCTCACCAAGTCCCAGGTGTCCCACCCTTTCTGTCTTCAAAGAGGACATCAACAAACATGTCCTGACATGTCCAGCCGTTTGAGGAACTTTGGAAGCTTATTTAAGAGGACAAATATGTTTCTACACTGAAAACATGAAATAAAGAGCCAACAAGGAAACATTGAAACCAACGAATATAATCAAATAATTAAATCAACAACTTATTCTAATTAATAGCCAAGGCCTTAACAAAATAAAATGACTGGAACTCCAAACTAAACACGACCGTTTAACAACATACCCGGTTAAACAGCAGCTTTTAAAACACAAGAGCCTAGACTACTTACTCGTGTTGTTCCGATGCCAATTTTGTGTCCCGATACCGATACCTGGTTGCATAGTATTGGCCGATACTTGCCTATACTGCAGTGTTTAAAAAAAGATATGGTCTGTTTTTCTTCCATTTCTTAAGAACTGAATACTGACTTGGTTGTATAAATCATTGCTATCATGGCTTCATCTGGCTGCTTAACCCTTTGTGAAACAGGAAAAAAACTCCAACACAGTAAATGTAGGACAGCTTTTTTATTTCCTACCTGGTATGGGTGGAACTGAAATAATAATAAACTTTTATTAAACCTGAGCTTTAGCTCACAAATGCCCCAAAAATAGTGCAATATCCATGTACCAGTAAATACATGTAAAACAGTAGTGCAACCACAGTTAAATTTAAATTAAAATAACAAATATAGATATGAGGCTTTCCTTGGCATACACTGAGTACGTCACCATACATGGATCAGGAGTCAGGGCAGCAGTGAGAGTCGGGAGAGAGAAAAACACACGTCGCTGCGTATCGGCGAGTTAATAGTTCATACCTGCCAATACCCTTACCAGCTTTTAGTGTGGTATCGGCCCCCCCACCCCCGATACTGGTATCGGCACAACACTACTACTTACGTTGAGATAAATCAGAGAAACTACAAGCAAACTAACTGAAATAATCAGTGCAAAACAACAAAGAAAAATTACAAGAGAGAATGTTGAAATCAATAGAGACCTTTCAAAATAAATGACATTTTTCGGAAGTTTCACTCAAGACTCTAAACCTCTGAATTTCCAGAAAACTGCTTCTAAGGAGAACTTCTTAAATAATCCATCCATCCTGTATCCCCCTCATGGTGGTGGGGTAGTGACGCTGATGTCAGCCTGTTATGGACGAGGACAGGACACACCTGGACAGGTCACCGTCTATCACAGGACAAACACACACACTCATGTTCACACCGAGGGGAAATTTACGTCACCAATTAACCTTACATGCATGTTTTTGGAGTGTGAAACCCATGGACACATGGGGAAACATGCAAACTCCACATAGAAAGGCCCCAGCTGGTATTTTAACCATTTCTCTCTGAGGGGAAAACCACTGTGCCACTGTGTGGTCCTCTTCAACCATCCATACTTCCCTAATCTTAGAGAAAATACCAGGGCTAGGTTATATGACCTATTTCACTAGAGGAATTTGCTGCTGCTATCTCAACACTGAAATCTGTAAAATCAGCAGGACCTGATGGATGATGTCATCTTCTTGGCTTTTGGTGCCCCAGCTCAGTTGAGTTGTTGGTTATCGGCAGTCTCCTCCCTCTTCTTCCTGGTGTTTTCCCCTCTGAAGGGTTTCTTTTCTGTCTCTCTCTGCTGTCTGTGGCTGTGGCTTGTCTCTCTCTCCTATTTATTTATACCTTGATGCAGGGCAAGGCTGGCCACGCCCCTTCTGCTGTTCCTCCTTCTCTGCCTCCCCTCCCTCCACTGCTCACCTGCTATCTATCAAGTTAATCAAGCACTCACATGCCTGCTCACTAGAAACACTCCAGCTCAACTTCCAGTAGCTGTGAAATAATCTGTTTCCTACAGTGGTAACAACTTCATCCTTTAAAGTTCTCAAGTGTATTTCTGCTTCCTGTTTTTTCACTTGATGTGGGCTTTGTTCCTGATGCTGCCTCTGATACTCCAGATCTCATCTCCGGTCCCAGGCCAGCCTCGCTCTGACTGGTACTTGATGAGGTCATTCCATCTTAGGGTGGGTCTGCCTGCTTGCTTTGCAGGGTGTCTAGGAGACGTCCGTCTCTTCCTGTCCCACAGTGAAAGCAGTGATTGTGTGTCTGCTTGCTAAGTGGTGTCCTCATCAGGGGCCGTAAGCTGTGTACTAAACATGTGTCCTGATGAGGAGACATCTTGATTGTGCTGAAATACCGGCGGAAGAAGAAGCAGATTACAAATAAACGTGATCCTAGGAATAGTAATCTGAGCGCCTCGCCTCTTAAAGACGGAGGCACAAGAATAAATATAAAAAGTTCATCCATTAATGCTTTAACAATCATTTTGGGAGATATTCCTGGTCTAAAACTCTGGTCTATTCTGGAGTGTTTCCTCCTCCAGAAGCTCACAGAGCTGGCTGCATGTTTCAGCCACAATGTCTGGGGAACCAAACGTTCATATGCTGCTGATTTTCTCTGAGCTGAACAAACTGAACGCTTCTCTGCAAGGTGGCCGTACACATGTTTGACAGGATGGAAGGCTTTCTCCAAACCAGCAGAAGATGGAGGGAGCGCGTCAGAAAGGGAAGATCCTCCATGTCTCCATCAGTGGAGGAACTGGCAGGTTCTGCTGTGCTCTCTCCTCCTGTGACACCAGCAGTTCCTGACCACTGGGAGGCGCTGGAGGGAGGATTTCAGAGCTTGACCTCTGCCTGACGACCTCCGTCCGTCCAAGGACACATCAGTTGCTGCTCATCAGGGTCAGAGGTCACACTAATGTGGGAGTATGTGAGCATCCACAGACGGCTTGAGGATTGACGTCACTTCTACATGTCTGCTTCAGATAAAAACATGAATCTGAATTATTCCAACAGCTCAGTGTCGTAGGCAAGAAGTCTGTTTGTAACAGGCAGTGGCACGGCCACCCTGCAGCTTGTTCATGTTTAAAAACCTGAAAATATCAACCTGTGTATTACTTCAATAGCTTAGTATTGAATGGACAATAACACAGTAGCTCTGTTTATACATGGCACCAGGCCAGCTTCATATAAAACACAGTTTCATACAATATATATAGTCGGGGTCCCTGCTCCGTCTCTCCATCAGTTTGGGGTCCTTGGCCTGGAAAACCTTGAAGACCCCTGGTTATGATACAAGCTCTAAAGTGTGTCTGATGTTGCTTCATAAAGTTTCAGTTACAATCCAGGCTGGTCAACGTTTCATTAGCAGCTGTTTGGAGCAGTTTCATATTTTATCTTTAAAATGTATTAAGTCAATTCAACATTTTAACTCTTTCAACATTTTTGCTCCTTTTTAGATAGAATTTCATGTCTTTTTAAAAAAATTTAAACTTCTTTTGTTTTAAAACTCTGGTCATTTAAGGTTTTTTTTTATCTTTGCTGTTGTAAGCTGTTTTTTCCCCATTAACTCGCTTTTCTTTTTCATTTGTTGTTTTTTTTCAAAGTGGTTTTCACAAGAGACCAGATTCCTTTTGAAAAAGACTCTGGTGTGTAAATAGAATGAAAATAAAAGAGTGTAGAAGTGGTGGAAGCAGACAGACGGTGGGTGGAGTGGAGAGTCTTTGTTTCTCCACACAGACTGAAGCTGTCAGGCCAAACAGGTGAAGCTCCACCCCCTCTGACTCCACCCCCGACGTCAGTGCACCACACCTCCTCTCTCCACTTATGTCACCTGGCCTCGCCCCCTTGTAATGTGAGCCCTTCTTCCCAGTGCAACCACAACACAATGTTGATTTCAAACAGGTTTTCTCAGTAACGTCCTCCTCTGGGTGTGTCAGAGCAGGAAAGAGAACGCTGAGGTTGTCAGACATCAGAGACGGATCGAGACGGACTCAGAGGGACGAAGAGCAGCTTCTTCTCTCCACAAGTTTCCTCACACGTGGAAAAGTGTCTGTAAGAAGAAGTGAAGAGAGTTCAGGTGAGAATCTGTCGGCTCTTTAGAAGCTTCCACAACGGAGCAAAAGACTTTCTAACTTCTCTTTTTCTCTTTCATTCACACCATCACAAACCTCTGACAGCTGCTTTCTTCTTCTTCACCTGTTGGACAAACATTTCATCCTCCATTTAACTCCTTTCTTCACTTCTTTTCTTCTCCATGGAGAAACTCTGAAAACATTCAGCAGTGGGCGGGGCTTCAGCCCTCCCACACACACACACACACACACACACACACACACACGACTCAATCATCTCATTATTTATCATCCAGACGCTTCATTTTTCCCCTGAAACCTCCAACTGACATTAATCCTATTGATTGTTGTATTTTTCATGTTTCTATATTTTCTTCTCTCATCTTATTTCCTCTGTTTGTTCATAATTTATGCTTCTTGTTTTTCTTCTCTCTGTTTTGTCTCGGCTGTCGCTCTCTGATCTCAGTCTACTGAATGATACCGTCTCTAACTGGAACTACCAGGATGTGGGTTTATGTTTCCTGCTGCACCACCCACATGATCTCCTCTGTGTGTGTGTGTGTGTGTGTGTGTGTGTGTGTGTGTGTGTGTGTGTGTGTGTGTGTGTGTGTGTGTGTGTGTGTGTGTGTGTGTGTGTGTGTGTGTGTGTGTGTGTGTGTGTGTGTGTGTGTGTGTGTGTGTGTGTGTGTGTGTGTGTGTGTGTTGAGCAGGTTGGTGTGTTGCTCTCTGTCTGACTCAACATGTGTGACGTGGATGAAGAAGACCCACCAGAGTGTGTGGACAGGTAAGAGACGTCCCCCCCTCCTGCATTCAGTCAAACAGCAAACAGAAGAATGGACACTAAATGTAAACTCCATAGAAAGATGAAATGTAGTAAAAGTGGCTCTGCTGTATTGACTCGTCTCAAGGCTCAGTGATTTCAAGTCATCCAAAGTGAGCTGAAGTGATTTCAACAGGCAGCAGAAAAAGAGCTGCAGTAAAGGACATGAGGTGCAGAGACATTCCACCGTCCCCATGATCAGTCCCAATGTAATCATGAAAGACACAAGGACAAGCAGTGGAAAGGACAAAGACTAGAAGATCATGTGTTGTCTTTCAGGTCAGAGTTTCTAACTCCTCTTAACCTGATCCAAGGTCAGAGCAGTGTCACCTTTCCAACAGGGAGTTTAAAGGAAGTGGACGTCTCCACATGACACTGAAGTCCAAACGTCCCACATCACTAACTTACAGTTTGGTCCACAAAGATTTGTCCAGAGACAAAGTTTGTCTCATTTTGTTCTGTATATTACCACAGGAAATAGAAATGAAACCCTCCAGACTTCAGCTTTAATTCAGTGGCTTCAACTAAAACATCCCATAACAATGTGAGGAACTAAAGGATTTGAACACAATCCCTTCATGTCAGAGGCTCAAAAGTCACTGAACCAATGAAATAAGAGAGAATCAATCCTTCATCTCTCACACTTGTTGAAAAGCCTTTGCAGGCAATGACTGGCTGAAGTTGTGAACTCATGAGGTCAGCAGGCGCTCGCTGGGTTTCCTCTATTTTAATGCTCTTCCAGGCTTCACCGCAGAGCCGCTCACTTGATGTTGCTTTGTGGGCCTTTCTAATCCAAGTTTAATCTGTAAGAGGTGAAATTCAGAATACAGATTATTGTGGGAAAAGTCAGATCAGTCCAGATCAGATGCTACTACTTTACCAGGAACTTTGAAACAAATGGCAGATTGGAAATGACATGAAGGTTATTGAAGTTCTTTCATCAAACATATTTTTACTGATCAATTCCTGAAAACTTTTCCAGAAGAAAATAACATTAAAGTTATTTTGTTGAAAACAGGAAATTAAATGATAAGAACCAAGTGTGATCTGGTGATCTAATACAACATTTTGTGTGTGTGTGTGTGTGTGTGTGTGTGTGTGTGTGTGTGTGTGTGTGTGTGTGTGTGTGTGTGTGTGTGTGTGTGTGTGTGTGTGTGTGTGTGTGTGTGTGTGTGTGTGTGTGTGTGTGTGTGTGTGTGTGTGTGTGTGTGTGTGTGTGTGTGTGTGTGTGTGTGTGTGTGTGTGTGTGTGTGTGTGTGTGTGTGTGTGTGTGTGTGTGTGTGTGTGTGTGTGTGTGTGTGTGTGTGTGTGTGTAGAGGTGAGAAGCTCAGACACACAGCAGGGTCTTCAGTATCCAGCAGCGTGTCTATGAAGAGTGACCGGTCCAAAGGTTTTCCACCAGACTTCAGTACTGAACCTGGACCTTCAGACACAAAGTATGAAACTCTTTCTTTTCTTTTATTTCCTCTAAACCAGAGTGAGAGAAGTTGTGCTCACTCTAAGTTTCACTTCCAGTATTTTAGTACAAGAGTCCAAACTGCAAACTGACCAGCAAAGTCTGATCCTACACTCTTTCAAAAGTCCTATTTTGATGATGAATCTGCTGGTTTCAAAGTTTGAAGACAAGATTTGAAAGTTGTCAGTGATTGGATGATTTGGATGTTGGTTGAGAAGAAGTTCCAGAGTTGCTGGCTGAAGGCTCTGGACCTCCTGATGTTCATCCAGGCTGGAGGTCAGTGAGGCTGAGAGAGGAGGTCAGAGAAGTACTGTGGACGTTGGTGAGACGTGAAGGAGGAGGGTGAGGGACAGAGGAGATCAATGAGGTACAGAGGGAGGAGCTTCATCATGAACTTGAATGTCTGGAAAAGAATTGTGAAGTGAAGCTGTTGAACTGAAGTCAGTAGAGTTTCTGGAGAAGCAGTGTCATGTGAAGGATGGAAGGTGTTCTGATGATGATTCATACTGAAGAATTTGACAGCAGATGGAGTTTGTGGAGGATTTGAGACGGAGACCAGAGAGAACGTAACAGGTGGAGGTGACCAGGGTGTGGAGCAGTGTGGAGATGCTGCTGGGTGAGAGGGAGGAGCAACAGTGCTTGATGTTACCAGGGTGGAAATATGCTGACTCAGTCATTCTATTGATGTGGGTTGGAAATAACAGAGTGCTGTCGAGGAAGACACCCAGACTCCTCACCCTGACTGGAGGGGAACCAGAGGAGCTGTCCATGATGGTAGACAAACTAGGACCTTTAATGGACCTGAATCATATGAGGAGAACTTCTTTGTCACTGCTGAGTTTGATCAATTAGAAGTAGAACCAGGACTTGATGTCCTGTAGACAGTCACTGATGGAGGTGGGTGGGAGGGTGAAGTTGGTTTGGTGGAGACGTAGAGCTGAGTGTCGTCTGCATAGCAAAGAAACTTCATGATGTATTTATGAGAAATATGGACAAGTGGAGGAGATGGACAATGAAGAAGGTGGGACCAAGTACAGAGCCCTGGGGAACACCAGAGGAGGGGGGATGGGGGGGATGGAAAAGATTTGAACTGAAGGATTTTTAACTTTAAAGTTATTCGACCAGAATCCATTTGGGAAACATGAAACATGTAGGATCCAGTTTCAGTTGCTGATGTTGATCTCTGATACATTAATACCTTTCTGAATGGAATTGGTCATGACACTCACACAAACACATAATTCCTGCATTTAAATTTAAAGGAACATACCAGTGTGTTGACCTCTTGCTGATTAATGATCAGTTTCACAACATTTAAGAATATTCTGGAGGTTCTAATCCTCTTTCTCTGAGAAAGTCCAGTCTTTTATTTTGGGCTGAATCGGTCCAATGTGGATCATTTTGCTTCAGCTTCAGCGACGCCATCTTTGATATCCCAGAAACCCTTGTGGCAGATTTCCCAAGATGATGTCAGTTAGGAAACATCAACACAGTTTGATGTTTTGTTTGTAAACATCAACTTTGGTGGATCGATTTGGGAAACTGCAGGTTGGAAATGAGTCCAAATGAGTGTTGATGGTCTTGTTTTGGTGTTTTGGTTTATTCTCTGCAGAAGGGAGATGTTTTATGGGAAGTACATTTTGAAGATTTGTTTTCTGGTCGAGTAATTTTAAATGCGGAACTCCAGTTTATAACTATTAAATATCCTCACAGTATTTTCACAAAGTCTGACTGAGAGAATCAAAGTCTCAGTTCTTCCATGTGTCTTCCATTGTTCCAGTCAGTCTGTTCCTGATGTTGTGTTTGTTTTTAGCTCTGACTCTGGGTTTCTATCCAGCTGTGTGTCCATGAAGAGTGACCGGTCTATGGGGAAACCCTTAACCTTTAAATGTGGAGCAGGAAGTGGTGATGAGGGGTGAGAATCAGTGTTTGTCTCAGGATTCCTCATCACACCACACAGCAGCTTTAACAAAGTCAACATGTTTCTGCAGCGTGAGCCAGCAGAGCTCCCAGCTTCTCTGTGGTGGCTCCGCCCCTCAGCATCAAAGACATCTGGACTCCACATTTATGGTGAGAACACGTCTCCATTCAACACTTTACTGTCACATCATGAGACAGAAGAAGCTGCTGTGACTTCCAGCTGAAACATGAAACAGACACTCAGCTTATTAGATCCATTCAGGTCCAAAGTGAAACAGTCCAACCTTCATCCAGCTTCCAGTCTTCACTGATGCTTGAAGCTGCTTCTGCTGGAGATCCCACATGAAGTGTGATTTGGCTTCACATGTTGTCCATCCTGCTCTCTGCACTGGATTTACACTCACATCTCAATCTGGCTTCAGTTTCAGCTCAAAGTCAACTCCAGATGTTTCTCTGTTCCAGCTGCTGGAGGAAAACATGGTGACTTTCATGAAGAAGGAGCTGAAGAAGATGAAGAAGCTCCTGAGTCCAGATTACCCAGCATGCTCAGAGAGTGAGAGGGAGGATGAGGATGAAGAGCAGAGGAGCAGCAGAGAGTCATTTCTGAGGATCACCCTGGACTTCCTGAGGAGGATGAAGGAGGAGGAGCTGGCTGAGCGTCTGAGGAGCAGTAAGAGGATTTGATCTCTGTCAAACCCAGAATGATATTTTACCAGCTCTCCATTTAAAGGGTCCGGATCCCGAGCCCCCACTGTGGTTTAACAGACAGAGGACAATCTTCCCGGTGTCTGTTTAAGCTGGCAGGCGAGGAGATTGGCTCTGAATACTCTCAGTCTTCATCCCAGGGTCATCCCTCTCTTCATCTGGATATGCCACCCAGCACAGCAGCCCAGCTGATAGGCCGACGTAGCAGACACCCTGGTTCACTACTGCTTTCCTCTGGGTTCCACCAGCACTTGTTAGGTTTCAGAGAAATTCTTTAGTGACCTGGCGTAGGTCTCAAGGACATGGTTTTATTAACTCCAACTCTGCTGGAGTACCCTGTAAGAGTATTTTGTTTGGAGCACACATCAGAACCTTTAAATCCCGTTGAGAACGTTGGAAATCAGGACTGTCCACCATTTAGTACTTTAATTACATGATGTTCTGCTTTATTAAAGCTTGGGCAAGGGCAAAGCATGCAGCAATAATGCAAGTAGAATAATACTGTTTATTACAATGCATTGATTGAGTACATCAAATGGTATATAAGTAAAGAAATAATATTTAATATCTTAACCTGGACTTCCATTGAGCTCGGTGAGACAGAGGGGAGACGTTTCCGGTTCATCCTCTCTGCAGCACCTCTGTGGTCGTGGTTTTAGCAACCTGTCAGCAACTACTGCTGTGAATGAGAGGAGAAGAGAACTGGACTGTCCCAAGCCGCTTCATTTCCTATAATATCAACTATCAAAAATCCAGAATCTATTTCGTAAGGGAAAAACAAATAACCTGGGAAAATTGGGGAAATTTAGACCAAATCAAAACTAAGATGGAAATCAATAACACTAAAAAATGGGAAAAACAGGAGCTTGAAAAATTTAAAAATATAGAGGGGAAAATTAATAAATTGGAAAAAATATAAGCAACAAAACAAAGAAAAGAAAAAGAAATAGAAATTTGGAAAACAAAAACAAATAGAAAAAACAAAGAAAATGAAAGCTGCAGTTGGTCGGGACCTCGCCCCCTGGCCCGTCGGGGTCGGCCCAATCACAGCCTCCGGCCCTTTAAGTGTTCTTCACCTGGAAACCACACACGTTTCTTTGGGATCATTATGTTACATTACTGCATGGAAGTGAAGCCAGAGTGTTTTATGAAGTAATCATGGAACCTGATTGGAACTAACTTCACTTCCAGGTCTTGTATGGCGTTCTGACCGCAGGCTGAGGTCTGCATGAGGCAGCAGGGGGCGCTCCGCTATGAGACGCATCATTAATAGAACTTCTTTCTAATGAAGCCAGACTTTTGGTTCATCAGTAACTACTAAACCAACCACATAGTACTGTAAAGGAAAGCTTAAATAAGTCCCAAGCTCAAGTTGAGCTCTGTTTTTCAGCCGTCCTTTTAGAAGATTTACTGTCCAAATTACGTCTGAAGGTTTGAGTCAATTGAAAAAAGATTCAAGCTTTAACCGAGGTTTGAAAACAGAGTTAGAATCGGTCAAGAGGATTAAAATATGTTGCGAGTCCAATGGCCGAGTCAAATGACAAGGAGTCGAGACAAGTGTTCCCTTCATAGCTGTCGAGCCTGCAAGCATAGCTGGAGCTCGTGACGTCTGGTTAGTAGCAGGTAACTTGGTTCTAGTGGTCCGGGTTAACACGCCCAAGGACTAGGCAACAAGGCAGGAGCTTCCAAAGCTGAACTCGGCTTTATTTCCACTATTGCTCTACAATCACGGGATACGAATCCATGTGAGCGGGCGAGCTCTGACCAGGTCGCTACCAACAACACACGGAACTTTAGACATAGAACTATAGACACAGAACTGCTTCATAGAGCTAAACTTAAAAGATTCTTCCATGAACACACCTGTCCTACATCACAGTTGCCGATGTTGACCTCTTGAAAAAATGATTGTAAATGGAGAACCGTTTAAAATAGAGACAAAAGTATCTCCCCATTCAAAGTACAAGACCTGTACCTCTGTATTGGTGTAGTTTCATCAACCTGTGAGCAGGTTTAGAAAGTAAAATGTTTGTTGAAAGCCACGTGGACGAGACGGCAGCATCCGGCATTAGGAACTTTGATTGCTAATATTAAAAAGGCGATACGATCTTCAATCTCAGAGGAGCTTTAAACTGGTCGAGGAGGCGGATTCGGTGTTCAAAATTTGACGGCTAATAAAAACAGAACCGCTCCACCACTGAAAATGATATTGGGGATTATTGAGGAGGAGATTCTCCTCTGTCATTTAGTAGGTTTCTGAAGTCGATAGATATTCGTGCTCAGAGTAGCTAGCGTTTGAAAATCTTATTTGTTTGAAAATCCTATTTTGAAAGACAAATTGCGGACTTCCTGTCAGATTCAGGTCAGGGGGGGTACCACATGTGATTTGTCGGGCTCGATGAGACGAACATTTAGGCTTTGGTTTGATCTCTCTACGACAGTCCTACGGGCCGTGGTGGCCATTTTGTTTTTTCTAGGTGTCGCTAGAGAGCCATTTTAGCATTCTGGGGTTTAATTTTTACATTTCCTTAATTCTATAATAATTCTTATTATTCTAGAATAATAAGAAGAAAGATTACAAATACAATAGGGTCCTGGCCTCCAGGCGGCCTCCAGGCGGCCTCCAGGCGGCCTTTCTGCTCGGTCCCTAAAGAAAAGAAAAAAATGGGGGGGAAAAAGAGAAAATGCTGTAATTGAGAAATCTGAATTCTGAAATCCAGGTGTAAATGGTATAATCCATAACATAGATAAGGAAGGGAAAATCCTTTTTAAATTCAGGATGTGGGGTGTTTAGGAAGGATATTTTGCGTACCTGCAATGAACGACTCTGCTTGTGGCTTGGTGTGGTAATCTTCACTCCACAGAGTATAATCCAGAGAGATTTTTCTGCTTCAAGTTAAACACTTTCTGACTGTCAATATCTATTATCCAAAGCAGTCCTCTGATCCTACCAGGCAACGGGGAGTCCTCTCCCTACAAAATCCCCCGAAACACCGAATAGCAGTTTGGAAACATCTTTTCTAGCAATGATTTACATACAGACTTACATAATGGCAACATACACAGTCACCTTCACAGGATTGGTGCCCACTTTTCACCAACCTTCATGATTGGTTTCACAACTTTGAACATTACATAACATTTTTGCATAGGTGTATGTGACTTCTAACAGGCATCGCTGCTGGGAAACGTCTGTATTTTGTGAAAGTCGTTACAACGATTTATCTACCTTTAGTACATTTCACAAGTTTTTCCAGTAATAGTCAAATTTGTATGTTTAAAAACACCTTTCCCAACCATTTAAATCATTACCTCATTACTAACGTCTGTTTCATTTTCCTTTATCTCACTTTGACCTCTCATAGTCAAACACAGATCATTAAAACACATTAACACACACACACATTTAGAGCTGCTGCATTGAAAGCTGGCTGCACTCTGCTGCTTTGTTATTTCACATCTGGTAAAACCATTTTCAGAGTCCATCCAGAGAACACAGGTCATTTCCAGGTCAGACACAGAAAGTGTGAAACAGGCAGAAAGTCCAAAACAAGCAGCAGAGAAGAGGAGACACAAAGAGAGTTCCTGAACTCTGCTGCTCATGTGATGCAAACATCTGCATCAGATCAGAGGCTGTTTGGTCTCCACTGAGGAGCTGGATGGAGCTGATGGAGGAGAAACATCTCCACTAACACACTGTCATCTTCACATTCAATGTCAAACACACTCAACTCATTCCTAGTTTCTTCTTTTCAGGAACTTCTGCTGGCGTCTGCCAACAGAAGGTGAAATGTGCCCTTAAGAAGAGGTTCCAGGTTGTGTTTGAGGGGCTCTCTAAAGCAGGAGAGTCCACCCTCCTGAAGCAGATCTACACAGAGCTCCACATCACAGAGGGAGGGACTGCAGAGGTCAATGAGGAACATGAGGTCAGACAGATTGAAACAGCATCCAGGAGAGCAGCCAGAGCAGAAAGCAGCATCAGACCAGGAGACCTCTTTAAAGCCTCACCTGGAAGCTCTCCACCAATCAGAACAGTGCTGACAAAGGGAGTGGCTGGCATTGGGAAAACAGTCCTGACACAGAAGTTCACTCTGGACTGGGCTGAAGACCAAAGCAACCAGGACGTCCACTTCACATTTCCATTCACCTTCAGAGAGCTGAATGTGCTGAAGAAGAAGAAGTTCAGCTTGGTGGGACTTGTTCATCACTTCTTCACTCCAACCAAAGAAGCAGGACTCTGCAGCTTTGAAGACCTCCAGGTGGTCTTCATCTTTGACGGTCTGGATGAGTGTCGACTCCCTCTGGACTTCCAGCACCCTGAGATCCTGACTGATGTTACAGAGTCCACCTCAGTGGATGTGCTGCTGACAAACCTCATCAGGGGGAACCTGCTTCCCTCTGCTCGCCTCTGGATCACCACACGACCTGCAGCAGCCAATCACATCCCTCCTGACTGTGTGGGCATGGTGACGGAGGTCCGAGGGTTCACTGACCCACAGAAGGAGGAGTACTTCAGGAGGAGGTTCAGAGAGGAGCAGCAGGCCAGCAGGATCATCTCCCACATCAAGACCTCACGAAGCCTCCACATCATGTGCCACATCCCAGTCTTCTGCTGGATCACTGCTACAGTTCTGGAGGAGGTGTTGAAGAGCAGAGAGGGAGGAGAGCTGCCCAAGACCATGACTCAGATGTACATCCACCACCTGGTGGTCCAGGCCAAAGTCAAGAAGGTCAAGTATGATGGAGGAGCTGCCACAGATCCACACTGGAGTCCAGAGAGCAGGGAGATGGTGGAGTCTCTGGGAAAACTGGCTTTTGATGAGCTGCAGAAAGGAAATCTGATCTTCTATGACTCCGACCTGACAGCGTGTGGCCTGGATCTCAGAGCAGCCTCACTGTACTCTGGAATGTTCACACAGGTCTTTAAAGAGGAGCAAGGCCTGTACCAGGACCAGGTCTTCTGCTTCATCCATCTGAGTCTTCAGGAGTTTCTGGCTGCTCTTCATGTCCATCAGACCTTCATCAGCTCTGGAATCAACCTCCTGGATAAACAACAACAAACCTCCTGGTGGTCAAAAGTGTTGAAGAAGAAAGTTAATCTCCACCATCTCCATCAGAGAGCAGTGGACGAGGCCTTGAAGAGTCCAAATGGACACCTGGACTTGTTCCTCCGCTTCCTCCTGGGTCTTTCACTGCAGACCAATCAGAGTCTCCTCCGAGGTCTGCTGACACAGACAGGAAGTAGCTCTCAGACCAATCAGGAAACAGTCCAGTACATCAAGGAGAAGCTGAGTGAGAGTCTGTCTGCAGAGAGAAGCATCAATCTGTTCCACTGTCTGAATGAACTGAACGATGGTTCTCTGGTGGAGGAGATCCAACAGTCCCTGAGATCAGGACGTCTCTCCACTGGTGGACTGTCTCCTGCTCAGTGGTCAGCTCTGGTCTTCATCTTACTGTCATCAGAAGAAGATCTGAAGGAGTTTGACCTGAAGAAATACTCTGCTTCAGAGGAGGCTCTTCTGAAGCTGCTGCCAGTGGTCAAAGCCTCCAACAAAGCTGTGTACGTGGTTCATGAACAAATATGTAGAACTGAGTCCATGACAAACATTGAACTGGTTTTCATTGTTGCTTCTTCTTCAGGTTGAGCTGCTGTGGTCTGTCATGGAGAAGCTGTGGAGCTCTGTCCTCAGTCCTCAGCTCTCAGTCCTCCAGTCTGACACATCTGGACCTGAGTGACAACAAGCTGCAGGATTCAGGAGTGAAGCTGCTCTCTCCTGGACTGGAGAGTCCTCACTGTAAACTGGAAGCTCTCAGGTTCTGACATTATTGATCATTAATATCCACCACTCTCTGTTCTCCTCACATCTCTAGAACATCAGTAAAACATCTCAGTAGAACACTGCAGCCTCTTGATGTTTTCTCCTCTATTAATCAGGAAGTAAAACTACAAAGTAAAGTTTCCAGTGTAAGTTCAGGTGGAGAGCAGCAGCTTTACTTCCTCCACTCACTGTGTTTGTGATGCTCCATGTCACAGAGTTCTGCCTCAGACTCTGACACCGACACGACTACGAGCAAGAACACCACACATGAGACAAGCCCAGCAGCAGCAGGACACTCACTTCAGGTGTGCTCCTGTGGCTGGATGAAAATATCATCACTTAGGAGGCTGAGGATCCACCAAGGAAAGAGAGGAGGATGAGAGAGCAGAGGCAAGAGCCTCACAGTGAGCAGTACTTCTTATGGAGCAACCAGTCAAATCAGTGGAGTGAAGCACAGCGACGGGACAAAATAGAATAGAATAGTTTATTCTAGTGATGGCCAGATGAAGCTTCATGAACCACTGTCTTTACTTTCTGACCCTCACAGAGAACATGTGTAGTTTTCTTCTTTTCATTTTAAATGAATATAATCTTAGGAATCCTACTGTCACTACTTGCTGTCTTATTAATGTGTAGAAAGGTGAATTAAATGTCGACCTCTTCTGTGTCAGGAACTCTGAAATTCTTCATCCTTTATGATTAATTGTGTTAATTGTTATTATTAAACTATGAATTAAAATTCTAAATGAATAGTTTTGTACAGTACATCTTGATGAGACTGATATAAATTGGCATCATTTCCTGTTAAACAGGTGGTGCCCCGAGGTTTTCTGATGCTCATCAGATTCCATGTTTTGTTCATGAGTCATGACTCTTTGATCAATACTAATCAGTGTTGCCACAGTTAGTTTGAAAAAGTAATCCAAGTACTGATTACTAGTTACTCCTTTTTGCCACAAACTCAGTTCTGATCACTGCCTGGCCTCCTGCTGATACATATTTAACCTTTGACCTTCATTAAACTAGTGATCTATTTATATATTTGCACTGTCTGCTCTATCTGCTCTATCCGACCTTTTAATTACCCCCCTCTGGAGCAAATAAAGTATCTTATTGATTGATCGATTGATTGATTGATTGATTGAAAAAGAAAAAAAAGAAAAAAAGAGTTCAACATCTCTGCAGTTCTTGTTGCAATGATGTAGTTTAGTGTTGACATTTCTAGGTTCCAATTCTTTTGTGTCACCTGAATTAGTGAGAGTGAGTTTGTCTGTGATTGGCTGAGAGTGGAGAAGGGGGCGGGTCAGGTCGGACTGCATGCTCTGTGTGTGTCAGAGAACGAGCAGCCGCTTCTGTTTAATAATAAAGTGTCTTTGTAGAGAAGAATCTCTTCCTGCTGGACGCAATAGTAATGCTACAATAGTAATGCCACAATAGTAATGCCACAATAGTAATGCTACAATAGTAATGCCACAATAGTAATGCCACAATAGTAATGCCACAATAGTAACGCTACAATAGTAATGCTACAATAGTAATGCTACAATAGTAATGCCACAATAGTAACGCTACAATAGTAATGCTACAATGGTAATGCTACAATAGTAATGCTAAAATAGTAATACCACAATAGTAATGCCACAATAGTAACGCTACAATAGTATTGCTACAATGGTAATGCTACAATAGTAATGCTACAATAGTAACGCTACAATAGTAATGCTACAATAGTGACGCTACAATAGTAATACCACAATAGTAATGCTACAATAGTAATGCTACAATACTAATGCTAAAATAGTGACGCTACAATAGTAACGCTACAATAGTAAGGCTACAATAGTAATGCTACAATAGTAACGCTAAAATAGTAATGCTACAATAGTAACGCTACACTAGTAATGCTACAATAGTAAGGCTACAATAGTAACGCTACAATAGTAACGCTACAATAGTAAAGCTACAATAGTAACGCTAAAATTGTAATGCTACAATAGTATTGCTACAATAGTAATGCTAAAATAGTAATGCTACAATAAAAAATGCTACAATAGTATCGCTACAATAGTAATGCTAAAATAGTAATGCTACAATAAAAAATGCTACAATAGTAAGGCTAAAATAGTAATGCTACAATAGAAATGCTACAATAGTAACACCACAATAGTAATGTTACAATAGTAAGGCTACAATAGTATTGCTCCAATAGTAAGGCTACAATAGTAACGCTACAATAGTAACGCTACAATAGTAACGCTAAAATAGTAATGCTGCAATAGTAATGCTGCAATAGTAAGGCTACAATAGTAATGCTACAATAGTTAGGCTACAATAGTAACGCCACAATAGTAACACTACAATAATAATGCAACAAAAGTAATGCTATAATAGTAACGCCACAATAGTAATGCCACAATAGTAACGCTACAATAGTAATGCTACAATAGTAACGCCACAATAGTAACACTACAATAATAATGCAACAAAAGTAATGCTACAATAGTAATGCTACAATAGTAACGCTGCAATAGTAACACTACAATAGTAATGCTACAATAGTAACGCCACAATAGTAACACTACAATAATAATGCAACAAAAGTAATGCAACAAAAGTAATGCTACAATAGTAATGCTACAATAGTAACGCTGCAATAGTAACACTACAATAGTAACGCCACAATAGTAATGCTACAATAGTAATGTTACAATAGTAACGCCACAATAGTAACACTACAATAATAATGCAACAAAAGTAATGCTACAATAGTAATGCTACAATAGTAACGCTGCAATAGTAACACTACAATAGTAACGCTACAATAGTAATGCTACAATAGTAAAGCTACAATAGTTACGCCACAATAGTAACGCTACAATAGTAAAGCTACAATAGTAACGCTAAAATAGTAATGCTACAATAGTAATGCTACAATAGTAATGCTACAATAGTAACACCACAATAGTAACACTACAATAATAATGCAACAAAAGTAATGCTACAATAGTAATGCTACAATAGTAACACCACAATAGTAACACTACAATAATAATGCAACAAAAGTAATGCTACAATAGTAATGCTACAATAGTAACACCACAATAGTAACACTACAATAATAATGCAACAAAAATAATGCTACAATAGTAATGATACAATAGTAACGCTGCAATAGTAACACTACAATAGTAAAACTACAATAGTAACGCGCATGGACTTAATATAAGAAGTAACTTTAATCTGATTACTGGTTTGGAAATAGTAACACGTTAGATTACTCATTACTGAAAAAAGTGGTCATATCACTGTTACTCATCATCATCAACAGTCAAATTGCCTGATGCACAACCAGTGTTCCTAACAACATCAACTGTTTACAAACCAATCAGGACAACAGACGGTAATACAGACGGGTTTGGACTGAGGACTTAATGGAGTTACCAAAATAAACTTAATGCACTTTTCCTCTAGTTCCTACTGTAGGAGCCATTTAAGGTTTCATATGGGTTTGTTTGTTTCTGTTTGTGTGTGCCCTCCTATTGACTGGCCATTTGGGTTTTGAATGTATGTTTGCCCACTAGGTGGAGCTAGGGCAAGGTGGAGGTTCTAAAGCCTCCACCTAATCGATGCCAGGTGTGCAGACACAGTTTGTGAACCGGGCCAGGGAGAGTGGCAGTAGGAGGAAACATTTATTGTGTTAGAGGAACTCAGTATTGGGCGAGTCATTGAGGACAGGAATCAACAATTGGACTGTGAATATCAAATAAATACTTTGACATGTCCAAAGTAAAAACTGCTGATTGGACCTGATCAGTGTTGCTCCTGAATACGTTCTAAACAAGTTACCTGTCCTCACCAGAGCAGCACCTTGAATAGGTTAAGGTGCTGCTCCACCTCCTCAGCCTTACTCCACTTGACTCTACTCACTTTTGACACTTTTCCACAACACATGATGGTCCCTGCTACCAGGTACTTTCATGGTAGACCGTAGTAGACTGAGGTTCCAAGCGAGCGAAGACGAGGAGACGGCAGGCTGCTCATTCACCCGCCATTTTTTAAACCAGAACACAATAAAAAACAAAAAACAACCAAAGTCTGCAGCTGTCCTGGTGAACGCTGTTTAACCACATTTCCATTAGAATTTAAAGTATCGTATGGTTTGTTTTTCTTATTTTAACATCAGTAGCTACTAACAGCTTGTGGCAGAAGTCACCAGTTAACAGGAGCACCAGTGAAACCGAAACACCGGACAGTGAAGCATCACATCGGGGTGATTACTTGTGCATGACGGAGAAAGCTCCGATGACTCCGCCCACGCCGTGGTCGTTCTATTGTAATGGAAAACAAGTGAGGCTGAGTGGAGTAGAGGCAAGGCCAGTAGGGTCAAGTGGAGTAAGGCTGAGTAGGAGCTGGTGGAAAAGAGCTATTTATTACAAGTGACTGGGAATCAGAATATCTAGACAACAATGTGAATAAAGCTGTAAGAAATGCAGAATTAGGAAGAAATGTTAAACAAAAAAAACAATAACAAAGATCATCTATTGATCAAAGAAGGATTAAAAGATTCTGTCAAAAGGAAAAATACATGATACAGAGAATCTATAAAACACAAAAGAAGTGGCAAATACATTTGTGAAATATAAAAATACTTTAACTACTACTGTGAGAATTGTCATAAATCTACAAAAATAAATGTGGTGAAATGTAAGAAAAGAAGAATCCTATTAAAGACACATGGAATCTATTAAAGAGTGTAAAGTGAAAGACCCAGAGACATTTCATTAGTAAGGAAGAAATCATAGAAATTATCATCAAAAGTAAAACCAAATCTTCAGATTGAGACTAAATGGAGATGAAACCAGTAAAGAGGGTGATTGAGTTTATCTCCAAACTACTGACACACATCTGGAACCTTTGTCTTTCCAAACTGGACAATTTCCTGACAAAAAGACTCAAATCAAAGTGAAGTACAAAACTAGAACCAAAGAAGATTGAACAAACTCCAGGACAATGTCTCTGCTCCCACAGTTCTCACAAACTAAACCATGAATGAATGAATGAATTGTGTCTCTCAGAAGAATGATTGTCTCCACTGTCCCCGTCTCTCCAACCAAACAGTCTGTAATGAATAGAAAGAAGTAGCAGGACGTCCAGCTCCACTCCACAGCTTCACTTCAACATCTGGAACTGAAGACATGAACAAAACATGTGGACCTCCATGTCCTCTCCTTCACGTCCACATGAAGCCAAAGTCAAACCCAGAGAAGACGATCTGAAGCTCTGAGGTCCAACAAAGTCCTCATACCAACGTCCTGTCCTCTCTGTGTCTCATTACAGCCTCTCTTCATGTCGACTCTCCGACTGTGAAGTGATCTCCTCGGCTCTGAAGTCTGACTCCTCCCATCTCAAACATCTGGACCTGAGTAGGAACCAGCTGAAGGATTCATCAGTGAAGGTTCTGTGTGCTGGACTGGAGAGTCCAAACTGTAACCTGGAGACTCTGAGGTCAGTTCACTGTCTGAAGTTAGAATGTGTTGAAGTCAAACCACTGAGAGGAGTTTAGGAGGATCCAGATGTTGGAGGACAGAGATGGACTGAGCTCTGCAGCATGTTAGTGATCAGCATGTTGATGAGACTCTTCTCCTCCTGGTGGCTTCAGCTGTTTGGACTTTACATTTCTAAACTCTTCCAGTCTGAACCTTCTTCAGTCTCAATGACTTCAACATCAAACTTTGTCCTCTAATCTCACTTCTTTCTCTCTTTATTCAGGTTGGAGTTCTGCAGGTTGTCAAAGATCAGCTGTTCTTCTGTGGCCTCAGCTCTGAAGTCCAACCCCTCCCTCCTGAAACATCTGAAACATCTGGACCTGAGTGAGAACCCGCTGCAGGATTCAGGAGTTGAGCAGCTGTGTGGTTTTCTGGAGAGTCCACTCTGTAGTCTGGAGACTCTGAGGTCAGACTCCATGTTTGAGTTTGTGTGCAGTGAAAGTTGTGTTGACACTAAAGGTCAGACATCAGGCTGATATGAGATGATCCACACTGAGGATCTCCATGAGAAACTGAGACTTCTTCTCTGGGCTTTAGTCCTGTGACTGTGGCAGAGCCGTGTGGAGCTCCACATTTCAAAGCTTGGTAGAAGAAGCAAGGTGCTGCAGTGGAGAATTCTCCGTCAACCTCTGACACGCTCCATGTTGAGCTTCAGCTTTCAAAGCAGGCTGATCTCTCCTGGATGAAGAGTCACTGATCTCCCAGCTGGAGCTCCAAACTCTCCCTCACTCTGCCATTGTTGCCCCCCTGACCCAGTGTGTGTCATGTAGGGGTGTGATTCCATCCTGTAATAGGAAACAAAGAGGCAGACCACTTGAGCTGGTGTTTGGCTCGGCTGCAGGATTTAATATATGATTTCAACAAGTGTCAGACTCATAACAAGTTACACACTTTCACAAATACAGTAACCTCAGTTAGTTACTTGAGGGGAGTAACAATTATGTTGTAGCTACAAATCAAAGGTTTTTTGTGTGAATGAACTCTGGAGTTAAAGAACACTTTTTGGAAAGAACTTTATAATAAACTAAACAACCAAACAAAAACCTAAAATAATTAAAAATGCAATACCTTAAACCTTCTAACTATCATAAAAACTCCAAACACGTTTTCTACAATAGAATAACTGTCACTTAAATTTACATTACTTACAGTCGTACTACCAGAGACTTCAGACGTCCTTTCGTCTCCTAATTCTACAATCTTCCAGTGAAACTTATCAAAAGTCCAAATCAGCTCTTCTGCCTCTTGCTCTGACTTCCAGGGTGATAAAGTCCATCTACAATAGAACTGATCTATTGTTTCACTGTTAATACTCAGACTATGTCTCTGTGGTCTGCAGGTGCACAGCATTAGCCCCGCCCCATTTTCTTCAGTCTAACCAATCACAACAACAGACAGCAACAGGAACCAATGAAAATAACAGAACACATTAAAACGTCACCAGGAAGATTCACACATTGATCTAGGTTCTATGTTGTATATTTCTATTTTTAACTCTTTATTTTACCAACAGCTACACAGATTTACACCAAAGTTATAAAATATTCAGGAAACAAATGTTGAAGGGTTTGGAGTTCAGTATAGAAGAGTTTGTTTGTGTGTGTGTGTGTGTGTGTGTGTGTGTGTGTGTGTGTGTGTGTGTGTGTGTGTGTGTGTGTGTGTGTGTGTGTGTGTGTGTGTGTGTGTGTGTGTGTGTGTGTGTGTGTGTGTGTGTGTGTGTGTGTTGTGATCCAGATGTTGGAGGACAGAGATGGACTGAGCTCTGCAGCATGTTAGTGATCAGCATGTTGATGAGACTCTTCTCCTCCTGGTGGCTTCAGCTGTTTGGACTTTACATTTCTAAACTCTTCCAGTCTGAACCTTCTTCAGTCTCAATGACTTCAACATCAAACTTTGTCCTCTAATCTCACTTCTTTCTCTCTTTATTCAGGTTGAGGGGCTGCAGGTTGTCAGAGATCAGCTGTTCTTCTGTGGCCTCAGCTCTGAAGTCCAACCCCTCCCTCCTGAAACATCTGAAACATCTGGATCTGAGTGGGAACCAGCTGCAGGATTCAGGAGTTGAGCAGCTGTGTGGTTTTCTGGAGAGTCCACTCTGTAGTCTGGAGACTCTGAGGTCAGACTCCATGTTTGAGTTTGTGTGCAGTGAAAGTTGTGTTGACACTAAAGGTCAGACATCAGGCTGATATGAGATGATCCACACTGAGGATCTCCATGAGAAACTGAGACTTCTTCTCTGGGCTTTAGTCCTGTGACTGTGGCAGAGCCGTGTGGAGCTCCACATTTCAAAGCTTGGTAGAAGAAGCAAGGTGCTGCAGTGGAGAATTCTCCGTCAACCTCTGACACGCTCCATGTTGAGCTTCAGCTTTCAAAGCAGGCTGATCTCTCCTGGATGAAGAGTCACTGATCTCCCAGCTGGAGCTCCAAACTCTCCCTCACTCTCAAACTCTGGACTTGTTGGCTTGATGTCCAGTAACCTTGGCTGTTGACTTGTCCTCCCACTGGACACTGCTTCTGTTTGTTGTCACATCAGTTCAGCTCCAAAAGAACAAAGATCACATCAGTGACAATAAGAAGCTCCTTCTTCTTCCACTTCCTCGGGGCTCCAACCTTCTTAAGAAGAAGAGCTGGACAACAAGGATCAGTCTGATCAGTCTCTTCTAAATATGATCAGCTGCTCATTTCAGCTCCTGGAGCAGCCCAGCTCTCTAAAGTATTATTGCTCCGAACTGAATTAGAGGAGCTTTGACTTAAAGGCTGAGGTGCTCGGGTTCCTTAGCAGGTAGAGACCACCAAGGTTTACCAGTAGGGGGCGACACTCAAATGAGCCTTCTTATTATAAACCCATGAGAAATATTCACACAGTTACTTAAAGGACCAGACCCAGACAAATATGTTTTTGTTTATAGAGCAAACACATATTTATTTACAGTAAAACACACACTACAAATTAAAGGCTTTTTTAAATGAACTTTGGAGTTCAACAACTATTTTTAGAAAGAACTTTATACCAAACTAAACAACCAAACAAACACCTCAAATAATGAAAAACTCAATAACTTTAAACATTTGACCTTTCTACTAAACTCCAGCTTTTCTCCACAATGTAACAACAATCACTTCAATTTACATTACTTACAGTCAATGGTCCACACACACACACACACACACACACACACACACACACACACACACACACACACACACACACACACACACACACACACACACACACACACACACACACACACACACACACACACACACAGGTTAGTGTGGAGGTCCTGAAGAGAAAACATAAATCCTCAGGAGGTCAAAAGGAGAAAAGAAGAATAAATGAGGTCCAGGTGAGACGTTCAGGTGCAGTCCTCCCTCAGCATGCGTCCTCCTCGTGCTACCAGAGACTTCAGACGTCCTTTCGTCTCCTAATTCAACAACTGACTATGACTGGCTGCAACACCAACCAATGAAAATGACAGAACACATAGAAACGTTATCAGGCATATTAACACAGGGACCTAGGTTCTATGTAGGGTTGTTCGGTACACCGGTACTGTATTGGTATTGCGGTACTGACGCCTTTAAAACGATACTATACTGGGCCCGGCTGGTACCGGTATCTTTCTTTTTTTTTTTTTTTTCCGTCGCCGCGGAGCGTCACTGTTGTAATTTGCACCGAGGAGAGTCGACAGTCTCTCTGTGGGGGAAGCGTCGGCGGGCTGCTCCTCTTTCTCACTTGTTTTGGATGTTTTGGACAATCGAAGTGCGGAACAGCGCTCCGCTTTCTTTTCTTTTCTTTTTTTTGGACTCCGGTTTCTCCGAGACGGGGTGCGCGAGCTTAACCCCGCTCCGACCCGAGATCCGCAACTGAATAAGCGCTTCATACTCGACCTTCACAACTTCAAAATAAAAGTCAAAACAACGTATTTTCAAAACAATCTTCTCCCAACCGAGCATGTACTTTGAAAAGAATACCGGATGCGCATGCGTAAATGACATGGCGTTTGCTTCGTTGTGAGAGTGAGCATGCGTAACTGACTCACTCGTGGAAACTCTGTGGAGAGAGAGAGAGAGAGAGAGAGAGAGAGAGAGAGAGGTTATTTGTAGAAAGAAAGGTGCACCGAGTGCTACATGGAAGTACTTGTGTCTCCATCAACACAGAAGCTCCACTGAGCAAACGGTGTTAGAGAACATGTCTGGTCCATAGTGGAAACACTACTAACCTGCTAAACTCCTGAAGGACAAACACCTGTCCTTCAGGAGTTATTACCTGTGGTTCAAAGAACCACAGGTAATAACTTATATAACCATGAAAAAAAATGTAAGCTATTATAAATATTAGTATTATAAATATAATATAAAAAATATAATATTTAAAAATATTTTATTTTAGCCATTTAATGTTAAAAAGATTACTGCATAGTAACAAACCATTTAAAGACATTGGTCCTACTTGAGTCAGGCTGGATCTAATGACATTTTTTGTGTTTTCCTTTTATTTGGAAAAGTTTCGAAAACTATCGAAAGTATTGAACTACATGGTTGTATCAGTATCGATACCAAAATGTTGGTATTGTGACAACACTAGTTCTATGTTGTATATTTACGATATTTTTCTTAAAGAAAATAAAAAAAGACAATCCCACACTGAAGTTCACGCCCTGTTAGGATGATCTCTCCTGGACGAAGCGTCTGCAGCGATCTTTAAAATAAACTTTCTACCAAACTAAACAATCCAACAAACATCTAGAATAATGAAAAACCCTCCACTCAATACCTTCAACCTTTTACCTTTCTAATAAACTCTACAGCCTTTTTTCTAGAATCAACAACAATCACTTCAATTCACATTACTTACAATTGTTTCTAGCCCGCACGCACGCACGCACGCACGCACGCACGCACGCACGCACGCACGCACGCACGCACGCACGCACGCACGCACGCACGCACGCACGCACGCACGCACGCACGCACGCACGCACGCACGCACGCACGCACACACACACACAGGTTAGTGTGGAGGTCCTGAAGAGAAAACATAAATCCTCAGGATGTCAAAAGGAGAAAAGAAGAATAAATGAGGTCCAGGTGAGACGTTCAGGTGCAGTCGTCCCTCAGCATGCGTCCTCCTCGTCCTACCAGAGACTTCAGACGTCCTTTCGTCTCCTAATTCAACAATCTTCCAGTGAAACTTATCAAAAGTCCAAATCAGCTCTTCTGCCTCTTGCTCTGACTTCCAGGGTGATAAAGTCCATCTCCAATAGAACTGATCTATTGTTTCACTGTTAATACTCAGACTATGTCTCTGTGGTCTGCAGGTGCACAGCATTAACCCCGCCCCCTTTTTATTCAGTCTGACCAATCACAACAACAGACAGCAACAGGAACCAATGAAAATGACAGAACACATGAAAACGTCACCAGGAAGATTCACAAATTGATCTAGGTTCTATGTTGTATATTTCTATGTTTAACCCTTTATTTTACCAGCAGCTACACAGATTTACACCAAAGTTATAAAATATTCTGGAAACAAATGTTGAAGGGTTTGGAGTTCAGTATAGAAGAGTTTGTTTGTGTGTGTGTGTGTGTGTGTGTGTGTGTGTGTGTGTGTGTGTGTGTGTGTGTGTGTGTGTGTGTGTGTGTGTGTGTGTGTGTGTGTGTGTGTGTGTGTGTGTGTGTGTGTGTGTGTGTGTGTGTGTGTGTGTGTGTGTGTGTGTGTGTGTGTGTGTGTGTGTGTGTGTGTGTGTGTGTGTGTGTTGTGATCCAGATGTTGGAGGACAGAGATGGACTGAGCTCTGCAGCATGTTAGTGATCAGCATGTTGATGAGACTCTTCTCCTCCTGGTGGCTTCAGCTGTTTGGACTTTACATTTCTAAACTCTTCCAGTCTGAACCTTCTTCAGTCTCAATGACTTCAACATCAAACTTTGTCCTCTAATCTCACTTCTTTCTCTCTTTATTCAGGTTGGGGGGCTGCAGTTTGTCAGAGATCAGCTGTTCTTCTGTGGCCTCAGCTCTGAAGTCCAACCCCTCCCTCCTGAAACATCTGAAACATCTGGACCTGAGTTACAACCAGCTGCAGGATTCAGGAGTTGAGCAGCTGTGTGGTTTTCTGGAGAGTCCACTCTGTAGTCTGGAGACTCTGAGGTCAGACTCCATGTTTGAGTTTGTGTGCAGTGAAAGTTGTGTTGACACTAAAGGTCAGACATCAGGCTGATATGAGATGATCCACACTGAGGATCTCCATGAGAAACTGAGACTTCTTCTCTGGGCTTTAGTCCTGTGACTGTGGCAGAGCCGTGTGGAGCTCCACATTTCAAAGCTTGGTAGAAGAAGCAAGGTGCTGCAGTGGAGAATTCTCCGTCAACCTCTGACACGCTCCATGTTGAGCTTCAGCTTTCAAAGCAGGCTGATCTCTCCTGGATGAAGAGTCACTGATCTCCCAGCTGGAGCTCCAAACTCTCCCTCACTCTGCCATTGTTGCCCCCCTGACCCAGTGTGTGTCATGTAGGGGTGTGATTCCATCCTGTAATAGGAAACAAAGAGGCAGACCACTTGAGCTGGGGTTTGGCTCGGCTGCAGGATTTAATATGCTGCTGCCTCTGTGCAGCTTTTAGGCTCCTTCAATCGCCATCCGCCCTCTGCTGGCCTTTTAGAGTAACCCACTACTGCTTTCACCTGAAAAGTACTACTCTGTTTGAGCCTTTTAAACTCTATTTGAGACACAGTACAATAAAATATATCTATAGGGGGTCTAGCTTTATTCACTTTGAACTTATTTCATTTATTGTTTTAACCCTGAGCTGTAATTTACTCCTATTGGCTTTTTAACATCTTTTAAATACGCTTTAAATTGCTGCACCTTTTTTTATCCTTAACACCGGAGCTCCTCAATTAGTTTTCCTTGAGGGCCAAAATCAGAGCAACATGCCAAACCAAGGGCTGGAACATCTGCAGGTATTCTGCACTCTGGCAGTAAAATCTTTTTTTAATTGCAGATGTTTGAGCTGATGTCACCATTATGAGGGACCGAGCAGAAAGACCAGGACCTCCAAAGGAGGCCAGGACCTCCAAAGGAGGCCTGGACCTGGAGGCCAGGACCCTGTTGTATTTGGAATGTTTCTTATTATTAGTTTTTGGAAATAAAACCCTGTATAAAACCCCCCTAAACATGCTCAAAAACTCACCAAACTTGGCACGCTCATCAACCCCCAGAGAGCCAAAATGTCTCTCTAGCGCCACCTAGAAAAACCAAAACGGCGACCAGGGCCCGTAGTAATGTCGTAGAGAGATCAAACCAAAACTCAATTGTTCGTCTCATCAAGACCTAAAAATCACGTTCCACTACCCCCAACTTAAATCTGACAGGAAGTCCGCAGTTTGCCTTTCAAAGTAAGATTTTCTACCAAAAACGGCCCTTAACCTCTGAAGGAGAATACATTTGACCCCCTGAACATGCTCAAGGACTCCCCAAATTTGGCACGCTCATTAACACTGGATGACATTATAAGAAAATGTAAAAATGAACCCCGAGAGAGCCAGAATGTGCTCTCTGGCGCCACCTACAAACACTACAACGGCCACTAAAAACACTTAAACGGCCCATAGGAATGTCGTAGACTGATCAAACCAAAACTCAATTGTTCATCTCATCGAGCCCGACAAATCACATCGTGGAACCCCTGACCTAAATCCAACAGGAAGTCCGCAATTTGCCTTTCAAAATAAGATATTCAAACGCTAGCTACTCTGAGCCCGAATATCTATCGACTTCAGAAACCTACTAAATGACAGAGGAGACTCTCCTCCTCAATAATCCCCAATATCATTTTCAGTGGTGGAGCGGTTCTGTTTTTATTAGCCGTCAAAGTTTTGAACACCGAATCCGCCTCCTCGTCCAGTTTAAAGGTCTTGTGCTTTGAATGACGGGACATTTTGTCTTTATTTGATACGGAAGAGTTTTAGGGCCACTGAAGAAAAAAAAAAAATTCGGAGGCTAAAAAAAACAAAAAACCTTCTTGGCCCCAGAAAAAGTCAAAAATCAAAGTCGATATTTTTTTTTTCACGGTGGAAAAAAAAGTCCGTCCATCCAGATGCCAGCGCGTGTGACTGCTTCCTAAAAATGCATATCAGGCGGTTTAATGAAGTGATGAAAAGATGCTTCAGGACAGAATGTAGCTCATAAACACGGTGCAGTTACCATCAGTATCAGGACTAGAAGAGACAGAGCAGCTGCTGCATTGTTCCCTCGCGGAAGTTCGTCGAATACGAAGGACAAAGACACGGATCCTCGGCTGTTTATTTAAATGTGTTCTTATTAATCAAGGAAATCCTGTGTATCACATGTCCATAAGCAGTAAGCAACACTATATAGTCAGAATTAAGTGATTTAATGTGAATTCACATCGACCGACAAATGATGAGGGATGGACAGACGTCTCTCTGTGGAAAAAAAAAAAATCTCGACTTTGATTTTCGACTTTTTATGAGGCCACGAAGGTTTTTTTTTTTTAACCTCCAAATTTTTTTTTTTCTTCAGTGGCCCTAAAACTCTTCCGTAATTTGAAACGGTTCTCCATTAACAATCATTTTTTCTTGATGTCCCCATCGGCAGTGCTGATTCTCTCTCAGGGCTGCTGGCTGCAGACGGAACACACACACACACACACACACACACACACACACACACACACACACACACACACACACACACACACACACACACACACACACACACACACACACACACACACACACACACACACACACACTTGTGGTGCAATACTGCCCTCTTGTGACGAGTTGGTAAACATGCAACTTTGACGAGGGAGAGAGGTGTGTTCATGGGAGATTCTTCTCTGTGTAGCTCTATAAAGTGGTTCTGTGTCTGTAGCTCTAGAAACAGCAGCCCAAGGCTTTAACTTTTTTTTCCCACACCTTCAAAAGAATTGTACTCACAGTGAGTACAGGATTCCAGCTGGTCGCGCAACTGATCCTTAAAGCCTGTTTTATTCTTGATGCGTCAGCGAGCTCTGTACGGCTCCGTGCGGCTGAATGACGTCATTGTAGCCGCCAGGCCCCTCCGAGCGGCTCTGTTCACGCTGACGTCACCGCTCCATGCTCCTCCAACTTCTTGTGACTCCAGTAGAACCTGTGAGGTGTGGAGCGGTAAGAGCTCCACCCTGTACTGAGCAGACACGTCACTGTGCACGGACACATATTTAACTGTTAACACACCGTGATGAGGGACAATGACAACCTACAGAAACACTCTGATTCTACTTTTCTTTCACATGAAGCCGTTAAAAGGATCATTTTATGGCTCCAAATCCAAGCTTTCCTTTCCAGTAGTATGTGGTTTGTTTAGTCGTTACTGATGAAGCAAAAGTCTGGCTTCTTTAGAAAGAAGTTCTATTAATGATGCGTCTCATAGCGGAGCGCCCCCTGCTGCCTCATGCAGACCTCAGCCTGCGGTCAGAACGCCATACAAGACCTGGAAGTGAAGTTAGTTCCAATCAGGTTCCATGATTACTTCATAAAACACTCTGGCTTCACTTCCATGCAGTAATGTAACATAATGATCCCAAAGATCCCTGCAGAGGGGCGGAGCCTCCAGCACAGGGTGGAGGAGGAGCAGGAGGAGGAGGAGGAGGAGGAGGAGGAGGAGGAGGAGGAGTGTAACGTCACCAGTCCTTAAGTTTGACTTTCACATGACAGCAGAGGACATAAGGCCCGTGGACCAGAACCCACCAAGAGGTCCAATCTGGTCCCACCAAGCCAGGAGCTTTAAAGGATTTATACACTTTGTTTTGACATTTCAGTGGATTTTCACAATAAGTTTCAGTAAAACTGACTTCATTTTCAGGAACTGATGGAAAAATATAGAGAATTTCATTACAGACACTGAATTTAAAGGTTCTTATAGCACTGGAGGAGGAGGAGGAAGAGGAGGGGGAGGAGAAGGAAGAGGAAGAGCAGGAGGGGGAGAACAGAGAAAGAGGAGGAGGAGGAGGAGGAGCAGGAGGGGGAGAACAGAGCAAGAGGAGGAGGAGGAGGAGCAGGGGGGGAAGAGGAGGAGGAGGGGGAGGAGGAGGAGGAGCAGTAGTAGGAGCAGGAGGAGGGGGAGGAGCAGGGGGAGGAGGAGGGGGAGGAGTAGGAGGAGGAGGGGGGAGGAGTAGGAGGAGCAGGAGGAGGAGGAAGAGAACAGAGGAAGATGAGGAGGGGGAGGGGGAAGAGGGGGAGGAGAAGGAGGAGGTGGAAGAGGAGGAGGGGGAAGAGGAGGAGGAGGAGGAGGGGGAGGAGGAGAACAGAGCAGGAGGAGGAGGGGAAGGAGGAGGGGGAAGAGGAGGAGGAGAACAGAGCAAGAGGAGGAGGAGGGGGAGGAGGGAGAGGAGGACTGTGTGTGTGTGTGTGTGTGTGTGTGTGTGTGTGTGTGTGTGTGTGTGTGTGTGTGTGTGTGTGTGTGTGTGTGTGTGTGTGTGTGTGTGTGTGTGTGTGTGTGTGTGTGTGTGTGTGTTGTGATCCAGATGTTGGAGGACAGAGATGGACTGAGCTCTGCAGCATGTTAGTGATCAGCATGTTGATGAGACTCTTCTCCTCCTGGTGGCTTCAGCTGTTTGGACTTTACATTTCTAAACTCTTCCAGTCTGAACCTTCTTCAGTCTCAATGACTTCAACATCAAACTTTGTCCTCTAATCTCACTTCTTTCTCTCTTTATTCAGGTTGAGGGGCTGCAGGTTGTCAAAGATCAGCTGTTCTTCTGTGGCCTCAGCTCTGAAGTCCAACCCCTCCCTCCTGAAACATCTGAAACATCTGGAAATGAGTTACAACCAGCTGCAGGATTCAGGAGTTGAGCAGCTGTGTGGTTTTCTGGAGAGTCCACTCTGTAGTCTGGAGACTCTGGGGTCAGTTGACTGTCTGTTACTGTTGTAGAAGGAGAAATGTTTGTGAGCAGCTGTGATGTGAGACTCTGATCCTGCAGTGAGAGATGGACTGAGCTCAGCAGCTTGTTACTGATGTGTGTGGACATGAGGAGGAGTGGCAATGTTGTGCTGACATGTGGAGGATGAGTGTGATGAAGATCCACAACAACAGAACAGCTCATTGATCAGGACACAGTAATGTGGAGCTGCTCATTTCTCCATCAACACATCTGATTGGTTCTCCTCATTCATTCTGCTGCTTTCTCTCTTTATTCAGGTTGATTAACTGCAGTTTGTCAGAGATCAGCTGTTCTTCTGTGGCCTCAGCTCTGAAGTCCAACCCCTCCCACCTGAAGGAGCTCAACCTGCGTATCAACGACCTTGAGGGTCCAGATGTGCAGCAGCTGGTTGGTCTTCAGCAGAGTCCAGCCTGCAGCCTGCAGACTTTCTGGTCAGTAGATGTTGGAGTGAGTCCATGCTGCTTCCAGCAGGTTTCTACTAAACACAGTTAGTGTGAGAACAAAGATCCAGAGTTTGACTGCTCTGTGAGGCTGTGAGAGGAGAACGCTGAGCCGCTTCAGGATTGGACAGCAGAGGACACAGTCAGCCAATCAGAGGAGCCTCAGGCTTGTTGTGTTGGTCTGACAGTGGTGGTCCTTCATGAGTTCTGAGCTGCTGCTGTGGACAGGACTGAAGTCCTGGCTGCTCCACAGAGACTCTCCTCATCACCTCTCATCTCTCTCATCTCTCTGCAGGTGGAGGTAGAGCAGAGAGGACGCTGTGTGTCCTGAAGATCCATGAGGAGAGCAGAGCTTCATCCAGCAGTGAGCGACAGAGGAACCACCTGAAGATCAGCAGAGTGTCAGTAGAGCAGTGTGAAGAGCTGTGAGAGTCCAGCATCGAACCAGGGTTCCTCTGGATGTGATACAGAACCATCACTGAGTGGACCGAACCTACTGCTCCTCCTCATCCTCCTTCTCTTCTTCCTGCTCCTCCTCCTCTTCCTCTTCCTCCTCCTCTTCCTCCTCCTTCTCTTCTTCCTCGTCCTCCTCTTCCTCCTTCTCCTCTTCCTCCTCCTGCTCTTCCTCCTGCTCCTCCTACTTCTCCTCTTCCTGCTCCTCCTCCTTCTCCTCTTCCTCCTCTTCCTTGGGCTCCTCCTCCTCAGCCATCTCCTCCTCCTCTTCCACATCCTCCTCCTGCTCCTCCTCCTTCTCCTCTTCCTGCTCCTCCTCCTCTTCTCCTCTTCCTTGAGAACTTTTTAACTCCCTTCTCTCTCCCCCTCCTTCACTAATCCGCCGCCGCTCCTGTTATCTGATCAGATAAGCTCACACACACACACACAGTCACATTTAGCAGCCAAACTGCTATCTGGTGCTGCTAAACCACATCCACATCCATCACCAGAGTTCTAACTGCATGTCCCGTTAGAACTCCGGCGCTCAGAACCGGGCCGACAAAGTCCACCAGTCTTTACGGGAGTAGATGAGACCGCGTCGTTCCGAGACCCCCTCACACATATTCGCGTGACAGGCGTCTTGTTTATCTGGTCGCTAAGAATCCGCTGCCTCCCCAGAAAGAGCGAGTCAAACGCCTCTAGTGGTCGCGTTGGTCATCGCAATCCCTCTTGACGTCCACCTGGTTGACACATCAGGCCATTGCGCTCTCCCTCTGCCTGCCAGAAGAGGCTGCCGCACGCCCTTAGTGGTTGTCACGGTCACCACACTGACCCGCCAACGTTTGCCTCCCTCTGGTGGACACTCGAGGTCATTACACCGATTCCAGTCATCACTCCAGGCCAGACACACACACACACACACACACACACACACACACACACACACACACACACACACACACACACACACACACACACACACTCTTTGTACATAGTGTTTGCTGTTTGATAGATTAGATCTCCGTGTTAGATGATGTTTGCTACTTGAATGTGTTGATTTATGAGACGATTTCAGAATTATTTATGAATTAATACATTTTTATTAATAAACGCCTGTTAGCTGAATTGAACGATTCTTGGTGATTATTGTGTATTTATTGTTGACAATTCACTGGTTTGTAACAGTCTGTGCTTGGATCTCACACCTCCCCTTTTATTTCAGATTGTTATATTTTTGCTCAGAAATATTAACTCACTTAAATAAACCTTTTACAAACGAGACTGATATTTTGGTATTAGCTATTTCCAGTTTATCTGGTGGTGCCCCCCCCTTTTCATTATTAATAAATAACGAATTTATTCAAATTAACAATTTCTCATTAATAACTTATTTTTGATAATTTATTAACTTTTAAGTAATTACTCAATTACTTTAGGAGTTGTTGATGAGTAAATGACCGTTTACTTCCATTAATAATTTACATTTTTCATATAATTACTTCCAGTGATTTATTACTTTTAGTAATCTATTACTTACAGTAATTTAATGCTATTAACCAACCATAAATCCCAACAACCTGAAACAGATGTTAACCAGGTGTGAACGGCCCAGAAAGACCTGATGAGACACACAAGCTGAAGAGGCTCTGACAGAACTCACTCAGAAACCTGAGTCACTTCTCTGGCAGACAAAACAAACTCCTCCATTTCTTATCATCTTCTTATCATTTTTATCATCCTGTCTTCTATCAGCTGTTCTTGTGATGATGTCATGGTTCTGAAAGAGTTCTGCTCCTGCTCCTGTATCCATAGCAACTGTGGATGGAGCTTCAAATAGCCACAGTCCACCGTGGTCCCTGAAGGTCTCCTGAGTAGGACATTACAGTCGTCCTTCATCACAACAAGTTGCCTGACGAGCTCAGTCGCTAGAGCATGAGACTCTTCATCTCAGGGTTGTGGGTTTGAGTCCCACGTTGGGCGGTGCTCTCTTTTCAGGCAGTGGTTCACAGTGATGAATCCTACAGCTGACCACTCGCCACTGTGGCTCCCTGAGCATGACCTTTGACCCCCATCAGCTCTCTGATTCCTCACCAACTCCACCCATCCAGATCTCTCTCCGTGATCTGGATTGACAAACATTTTCATTCCTTGATAAGCGTTACTACAAAGCAGGTGATCAACTCAGTAATTCAACCAGGCTGTTCCATCCTGATCAGAGTTTGTTTCATATAAAAGGGGCGATGATGAAATAAACAATACTAACTCTTCTCTTATGTTCTCATGAGAGGCTCTAATACTCTTCTGTAATAACCAGCTGGTCTGAGCTTCTTAAAAAACATCTCCAACAATGTGTTTACAGTCTGTGGCAGACAGAAGAACCAGACAGGAGCTAAGCTGTGCCGAGCCGAGTGAATTCATTCTATGATGCAACAGTTACCATGGCAACATGGCAAGCGCTCCTTTCTGACATCACTGTGATGTCATCAGTCTCAGTATCTCCTCCATGACGAGCAGAACAAAATGAGAAGTGTTGAAATGTTGAAGTGTTGAAGTGATAGAAAAGCTGCAGTGAGAGTCCTGACAGGAACCAGCAGGAGAGATCACATCACTACAATATGAGCTTCTCTTCAATGGCTTCTTGTTCAATCTACAAGAGAATTTAAAATCCTTCTTTAACCTCTAAAGCTCTTAACAACCAGGCTCCATCCTAACTTAAAGAGCTCTTAGTCCCATATTACCCACAAGAACCCTTGGTTCCTCCATTTCAGACACAAGTTGTCCTCAATCAACTTCAACACTTGAACTTTGGTTTAAAATGTGTTTCTTTGATATTTTGAGATTAAGGAATTATGTCACCAATGAGCCTGAAATATATGTTTGGAGGTTTTCAGGAAAACAGGAGCAGCTAGAGAAAACCCAGGAGGGACAAGGAGAACATACAAACTCCAAGCCGGCCCTGACTTGAAGTGTGGAAATGCTCCAAACCTGCAGCTTTATGACAATCACTGGAGTCCTTTAGCTTCTTCAACATGTCTGTTCGTTGGTCTACGAGGATGATTCTCACTTAGGGTGTGAGAGGTCCCGGGTTCAATTCCTGGATGAGCCTTTTGGTCATCAACCATGATCCTTTGTGTTAAATTTCAGAAGAGGTTTTGACTTTGTGTGTGAGAATCCTCCTCCTAGACCAACCAGCAACATCTTCAAGAAGCAAAAGGACTCAACCAACAGTATCGGGGCTTTATTCAGTTTGAGGAGCTTTCAAACAGCAACGCCGACACATTCCATGATGAACTCATAAACAGTGGAGCTAAAAGGGGGATAGTACTATAAGTGGTACATAGTGACTCTGTGCTACAAGGAGCCAAGACGGTAGATTCTGGATTTAACAGGTTTTTCGACATGTGTGAATGATATGATCAATAACAGAGGCCCTATTATATACGTGTAAATATGTATATATATGTTGTATACAACTTTATATTGGTTCAGTTATGTGCTTTTAAATAAGTATGTTTCTTCCATAACATATTTGCTTTTTGGTTCGTTTAATATCAACTGGCCCTACAGTTTATCACATGTCACAATGTAGTATTTAATAGTCCACAATCTATTACAATTTACCATTTGAAGTCCATTTACATCAAAATACAATCCACACTCTCTGTTCTGCCTTCTGTCTCTGTTTCCATTATTAATCCTACAAATTGATCAGCTGTGTCATTACAGGCTGTCACTGTCACAGTGTCTAATGTTGGATTGACTTTGTTTTAAGTAATATCTTGCTGTTGATCTATGATTTTATTTCATATTTTGAAACAAAGCACCAATACGACTACAAAATTAAGGGCAGAACATATGGACACTTAAGGTGAGAACTGAGTGACTTCAGTTGGGCTTTCTTCAATTCAGCAGATGAGAGAGACACCTCATGGAGATCAAAGGAGATCAGTGCCTGTTGCCATGGAGATGCTGCCTGCTCAGTGTTGTAGCGACCTAGTCTACCTAGTTAGCATTGAGATGAGCTAATGGATATCATGCTAACTCGGTTCCGTAAACAAATGTGGCTTTGGTGAACATCTGTGCTCTACCGAGTGTAGGTTGGTAGGTTATTGATACTTTTTCACTGTTACTATTATTTTCTGATACTTTTTCACTTCTACGAGTACTTTATTGAAATGTCTTTACACAGTACACATTAGCTAACATACATATTAACATTCAGGAATAGTGTGCTGTGAAAAAATAAAATAAAATTCTCATTCAAGGTGGACAGAGGTTTGATGAAAAACACAAAAAAAGCCTCTAAACTTAAAAATCAAAATGTTGCATCATCTGTCCTCTATTATGGAGACGATACGAGTCGGCAGCAAGAGACAAAATGGAGGCACAAAGATTATTATCATAGGAGTGTAATGATTCTAGAGTGTAATGTGTAATGATTCTACCAATATAAGAGCCAGAATACAGCTGAGCAGGTCTGGGAGGGATTTCTTTATTTCTCTGCCATGTGTAGTGAACTAGAGGTAAATATAGCAACATATATAACATATATGAACATCCCAGCTGCTCTCGAGTTGCTTTGTCTGGATCAGTCAACCAGGAAACTGAGAGATCCTGGATGTGTTGATCAGGGTTTGTAGTACAGACCTCAGGGCAGTTTGGATTGTGGTGTGTGGCTGCTTGCTGGAGGTGAGTATTTATGGAAGTGTTGTCTGTTAGTGAGGATTTCATGGTTGTAGTCAGAGCAGTTTATGATATATATCACAAATCTGTCAACTAAATCATTACCAAACAATTTCTTAACCAACATGTGTCTTTAATCAGATGAAGAAATCAAACCCATCATCCAGTACAAAGCAACACTGTTGCTGCAACAAAATCCAGGAAGGATTGCTGCAGAAAATGAGCGACTCTGTTAATGAGTCACTTTGTGAGATTCTACAATATTAATTCATGGGACAATAGAAACACTGTGATCAGTCAGTTTCACTTTATTCCAGCACAGACGTTTCAGGCAGAGCTTCCTCACTGCTCTTCCTTTACTTTACATTTTCATTGAGTTCTTTTGAGGCTCCGCCCCCCGTGTGAGCCTGTTTGTTTGTTGGAATATTAATTCCTCACTGTCACTATGTTGTATCACTGGATCAAGGTGACTGTTACTCAGTACTACACTTATTATACAGTTCTTTACATGTGTGATCAGAGTCCTGCCCTGATCAATTCCATAGACCAATATACAGTCACAGTGATAGCGCCACCTGGTGGATGGACAGGAAGTTCTGCAAAATGATGCAGTATTTCAACTTTGTTATCATATTGTATGATGAAAAAGTATATCAACATTTGGATTTTTTATCAAATTACATTAAAAGAAAAAAAACCTTATTTTATTTTCTCATGAGTGGCCCTAAAACTCTTCTGTAGTAACACGTTAGTCTGAGTTTCTTAAAGAAACAAACATATTGAACAATGTTTTTACAGTTTGGATGTGATATTATCAAATAGTTCTGTCAATTCTTAAAATAAAAGAAGTGACCCCCCCAAAAACAAGAATATTAATCATGAAAAGGTCTTTATTAAAAGCTGCTAGTGAATTTCAGTCCACCATGTCTGTGGCAGACAGAAGAACCAGGCAGGAGGTAAAACTGTGCTGAGCTGAGTGAATTAATTCTATGAACAACAACCCAAATTTCGACAAGGTTTTGGTGACGGTGTCACTCTGGTTCATCTTGTGGATAAAACTTTGGTCTGAATGAAACTTTCCCTCCGTTGAAGGAAAACGACAGGAAGTGAGAGAGAGGGGAGCGTGTTTCCCTTTAAGAAATGTAACAGGTGGAAGTGGAGCGAGTGAGAGACATGAGAGCTGCAGGGCAGGAGACACAACGTGATTTGTCCTGCAGGACAACGTGGTTGTTTTATTGTAGGACAAGAAATACCAGAATGAAAGGTTTGGTGAGTGAAAGTATTGTTGGGGTTCAGGTTTGATCAGAATATGCAAATTACTCTAGTGATCGGCCAATGGAAGGTTCTGAACCACCAGAGGTAATTTACATATAAACAAATCATCAAACAGGTAAATTGTTATCTACTTTTGGACAATTACTGATCACTAGAGGTAGACCACCAAAGTAATGGATTACTGGAGTAATAGATTACTAAAGCGATGTACCAAGTGTTCCTGTGGGCTCACCACCTGCAGGAAGGTTCTTAATCAGGTGTGATGTGATCTGGGTGACAGTGCTCAGACTGTCACACCCGCAACCCGGAAACGGATAACCGGAAGAATATGGATGGATGGATGGATGGATGGATGGATGGATGGATGGATGGATGGATGGATGGATGGATGTACCAAGTGTAAGTTATGCAGGGCTACAAGGGTTGATTAAAGTAAATAGTCAGTTGTTGTCCTTCCACAGCGCTCGTTTCTGTTTGGTGAAGTGAGCCGCGCCAACATTTTTATGGTAACTCGTATTGGGAACTTTACGGTAATGTCTCAAGCAGAGTTGAGCTCTCAGTTTTCAAAATAAAGGACATTTTGAAATGATATGGTTTCGACTTTGTTTTTCGAATATGGACTGATTAGTAACTCGTGTTGTGGGAGACGTGATACAACACAGATTTGGAATCTGTTACCTGGGAGTTATTAAGCTCCAGAAAAGTTTTTTTTTTTTTAGAAATATGTGAATATCATAAAAAAATTACCATTAACAGGTCACAGGAAGAGCTGTACCTTCATCAGCTTATATACTTATGGGATCCAATACAGACTTTGAGCCAGTAGGTCGCATGACCTGGAAGCTACTGAGCAAAATTACTATATTTTTCAAAAATATTGTAATATTTTTCATTAAAACCATTTAACACTAATTCAACGACATTTGTCTGAACAATCATGACTAGTGACACAATACAACACTGATTTGGAGTCAATAGGTCACATGACCTGGGAGCTGTTGAGCAAAATTACTGTATTTTTCATCACATTTTAATGAAAAATACTGTAATTTTGCTCAATAGCTCCCAATTCATGTGAGCCACTGACTCTAAACGAGTGTTGGATCATGTGAGTAGTCAGTGTTGAGACACATGTCATTAAATTAGCATTTAGGGGAGCTTTGTGGGGGGCTTCACACCCACATGGAGCCATAGCAGAGGATTAAACTACAAGTGTCACCTGGACTGTGGAAACCTACTGAAGAAAGACATGAAGCCACTTCAGTTTCAGATCTAAAGATTTGGAAGACACAAGGGTTAAGAATTTCAGCATTTATTTCATGGTATGTACACCGTTTTTCATCAAAGCTTCAGGTCCTGATGGACGTGTGTGTGTGTGTGTGTGTGTGTGTGTGTGTGTGTGTGTGTGTGTGTGTGTGTGTGTGTGTGTGTAGGAGAGAGAGAGAGGTGAGTGAGGGTCTTAGAGTGTCTTTGTTGTCTTTCTGTCCCTGCTGTTACCAGACAAGCATTGATAGTACCTGTCTGCTCTCACATTGTCCTTTTACCTCCTCGCCTGCTGCTCCTGTTGCTCATTGGTTGGTTGGTTGCTGCTTGGCTTTGGTGAGTGTGTTTGTTGCCTTCAGGGGCAATGGGAAATAAAACCACGACATGAAAAAACAAACAAGACCAACCATTTGTAGGAGGGGGTCATGGTGATGTTGGACTCACTTTGTTTTTTATATGTTGATTGTTCAGGTGTGAGACTTTATTTTAATTTTTGGAATAAAAGCTGTTGATCCAGTCTGTTTTTGGCAGCGACCAAATTCAGTTCAGATCCACATCAGAATCTTAATGTGATTTGTTAACAAGTGAAAGAGCCAATAGGTTGTAAGGGCCCATGACTCCACCCATCTCAAATGTGACACTTCATGCAAGTCCTTAAAACACGTACATACATACATACATACATACATACATACATACATACATACATACATACATACATACATACATACATACATACATACATACATACATAAAAACCAATAATTAAATGCAGCAGATGAAAACATAACCTAACTTAGTTGGTGAAATTAATAAATAATAATTTTGTCAAGATCAAAGTGAAGATCGAAGTAAAATAACTTTGATCATTTCCATTCTTTTATGACATCACTATGACATCACCAAACAGAGTCAGCAGATAGAACCATCAGGGTATCGCACTTTACAGCCTCTCTGGGAAAGTTCTGGAAGACATAGTACTCAACCAAGGTTGTGTCTTGTCAGCCCTTCTGTTTGAGATTTTCATGGACAGGGTGTCGAGGTGCAGCTGAGGCAAGAGGAGACAAAAACTCAGGGAGGCTGACAGTAAGGTAAGGCTCTATACTTTCTATTTCATTGGACTTATACTTTGTTACAGGTCTGTGCTCTCTCTCTCTCTCTCTCTCTCTCTCTCTCTCTCTCTCTCTCTCTCTCTCTCTCTCTCTCTCTCTCTCTCTCTCTCAGCCTGCTGGTCACTTCATAAGAACAACCAGTCCATCAAAGAAAATTAATTCTTCATCACATCACAGCTGAAGCTCCAGACATTAGCCGACATTTTACTGTGTTAATGTGACGTAGCTAAACTGTACAGCTGAAACACTAATAACTAATAATTAAAAACATAATGAATGCGATATATCTTTGTGTCCATTGAACCATCAGCTTAATTCATCCATGTAAAAATTCCTGCAAACTTATTTACAACACATTCAGGCAGTAGGTAGGTCATAAACATTTTAATAAACTGGTGACATCTTATTGGTCCATGCAGAGACGTCCCCCTCCGTCCCCCCGGCTTTTATTAACACATGATAAATTTGAGGTTCAGAGTCAGTGCTGTCACCAAAGATTGCTGAGATATTATCATTGTAATGTTTCCTTGTGACCATGATCATATAGTGGTTAGTACTCTGCATTGGGGCCGTGATGGTATAGTGGTTAGTACTCTGTGTTTTGGCCGCAGCTTCCCTGGTTCAACTCCGGGTCACGGCAGTGGCTCCTAATGTGTTGATGTTGTCGTCACTCATGAAGTTGCTTTATCATCAACTTGTAGTCTGGAGGAATCTCAAGTAGATTCTAACTCCTTTAAAATCTACCATCAGTATGTCTCTCTCTCTCCTAGTTTATCTAGAATAAAATAGTTACTCACTATCTATTATATGTTGTTGCTTCTGTTCATATTTATTTCTGTTCTTAAATTCTATTAACATTTCAGTACAAATATTAGGGGTCCATATATTGTGCTGTGGAAAATGGACCTCGGGGTTCAGATTCTATCAGGGTCCTTTTACAATCTTACACCGGCACTGAGCCTCGGTGGAGCCTCGGCCAAATAAAGCCTCATCAACCATTTTCTTTATTTTCTGACTCCACCAGATGGCGCTGCTGGTTTGAAGATAGAGGCTGAAAGATTGGCAATGAAGTGTGCTTTCAAACATTTGTTGAAGAGACAGCGCCATCTAGCGCCATCTGCTTGTATGGAAGACTGCCTGAGAATAGCAGGTGCTGTGAGCTTTTAATCCCCCTGGCTAGAGGGGGCGCTCTTCTTGCTCTTTTTCAACTCAAATGTTTGGTAAACGCTGTGTGACCTGGAAGGAAGTGATTAAAAGGGCCTTTCTGACCTGAACCTGAGGGTTATCAGTTAGTAAACTAAAGAGCAGTACTCCCTGTCAGGGAATTGAACCCCCAGCTCCCATATGACAGCCAGGATTCTCTCCACTATACTAAGGAGGAGATGTTGCTATGCATGCTGTCTGTCAGGGTCGTAGCCAGCTGCTGTAGGCAATCATCAATACGCCAAGGGCTCACGATAGAACTGTCAACTCATGAAGGAACTCCAAACTTTGCCTGCTGACAAGGAACCTTAAACCTTTTCATTGCCCAGGGGAACCAGGTTGTTCTTTCCTCCAGCCATGAGTGGTCCACCACTTGGTGTGACATCTGCAATCTGGAAACTCCAACAATCAACTCACCATCATGAACAAGCCCTGATTACACCCTCATAAGCAGTGTTACCACCTTGAAAAAGGATTACTACTGATTACTAGTTACTCTTCAGGATGGGAAATGAACTGTTTCCAGGTAAAAAAAAGAATAAATATGGAAACCTAAGGTTAGAACTGAGTCAATTTATTTACAAAGTGACTCAAACTCAAAGTTAGGCTTTCTCCTGTCCGGTGGACATTGCTAATTTGCATATTGCAGGACTGACTCCAGCAGACTCTAACCTTCAGTTGTGGATGAAGTTTATCTGCAGATACTTCTGGACAAAAAACCCTTGAGTTATTACCTCCTGCTGTGATTGAAACTCCAGTATTTAAAGCTTGTAGCTCACAGGTGTGTTTAGTTGCATAATAAGAGAGCGACAGAGTCCATCAATGTCTCATTACCACCTGTGGATTCTATTCAGCAAATGAGAGAGGAACCTCATGGAGATCAAAGGAGATCAGGGTCTGTTACCATGGAGATGCTCCCTGCTCAGTGTTGTTGCTACCTGGTCTACCTAGTTACATCTTCATTTTGATTTAAAAAATACATTTTTGTCAACATCAATGTCAAAATCAATGTACCTTAAAGTGAAACTCTAAATGGGAATTGATGTTTTTGAAAAAAAGTCCAAAGTGAAAAAAGTTTCTTGTCAAATCAAAGTGAAAAAATTATCTTTGTCAAATTGAAGTTCTTAGGTTGTTATCAACTTATAAGGAAAGTCTCTCCTCTGTGACGGCCGGGAATCGAACCCGGGTCAACTACTTGGAAGGCAGCTATGCTCACCACTATACCACCGTCACTACTCTGAGTGGCTTCACCTGTCAAAGATGATGAAGAATATAGAGCGATGGTGAAGAAGACTTGAAGAAGTTTGTAGAATGGGACAGAAAAGTGTCTCTTGTTTGTGAGTGAGACGTGTCAGAGCCTGTTTGTCTCTTGTCTCCTCACGATCAAGAGACACTAACTCACTATTAATCTACTTGCTGCTGTTGATGTCAGACATAAAGCTTGGAGATGCTGGGGATTGAACCCACAACCTCATACAGCTAAATCCTTGTTCTGGTGGTTTTTATTGAACTGAATGAGTTGATTTAAGACAAGGAGGACAAGCCCTGAGCAGCATGTGTCCCTCTCTCACCAGGACCCTGTCCCTCTCCCACCAGGACACTTTGGATTGTGGTGTGTGGCTGCTTGCTGGAGGGGAGGATTTATGGAAGTGTTGTCTGTTAGTGAGGATTTCATGGTTGGAGTCAGAACATTTTAGGAGATATTTCACTAACCTGACAACTAAATCATTACCAAACAATTTCTTCACCAACATGTTTGTAAAGATGGATGTATTTTAAACATTAAAATATTACAACTCAACTTCCATTGGAAAAAAACCCCAGCTCAATTTAGGGTACCAATAAATGATCGTGGAAACTTTTTTTTTAATTTTTTTTTTTTTAAATCGGGTCTCAGTAACTAGCTGCTCCCACATTACTATGGACGAGGGGAGGATCCACTCTGGATGGTCTCTAGTCCATCACAGGACAAACAGTCACGCACACACACACGCACACACCAGTTAAACTCACATGCTTGTTTTTGGACTGTGGAAAGAAACCAGAGTAGCTGGAGGATGGATGGATCCATGGAAAGTTTCTTCTTCAGTATTATGAATAGAAACATCTACAAACGTGAAAATACAATGAAGAACACTTCTGACTACGGATCAGAAGGTTCCAGGTTCAACTCCTGCCTTGCTTGACAAAGCTTTAGCTAACTTCAGAGACAACATTTCCCTTGTTGTTGTTGGAACCTTCACATTATTCTACAAAGAACCCAAAAGCCTTAAAAGTCATGGATTCTTTAAAAAGTTGAACAGAAAAACTTTCTTCTATCATTTGTTCCCAAGATTCACACCAATACTGAGTAAAGGAAACTTTTTCCTAGTGGACATAAGTCATGTCTGTATATTATATCCATCCATCATCCATCCATCCATAATCTATCATCCATCATCCATCTATCCATCCATTCATCCATCTATCCATCCATCCATCCAACCATCATCCTTCCTTCCATCCATCCATTCGTCATCCATCTACCAATCCATCCTTCCATCCATCCATCCATCCATCGGTCATCCATCCATCAATCCATCTACCAATCCATCCATCCATCCATCCATCTGTCATCCATCTGTCATTCATCCATCCATCCTTCCATCCATCTACCAATTCATCCTTCCATCATCCATCCATCCATCCATTGTTCCATCCATCCATCATCCATCCATCCATCATCCATTCAACCATCCATCCATCCATCATCCAGCCATTCATCTATCCATCTGTTATCTATCTGTCATTCATCCACCCATCCCTCAATCCATCCATCAATTCATCAACCTTCCTTCCATCCATCCATCCATCATCAACCAATCCATCCATTTATCGTTCCATCCATCTGTCATTCATCCATCATCCATCCATCCATCCATCTGCCATCCATCCGTCATTCATCCCTCCATCCATCTACCAATCCATCCTTCCTCATCCATCCATCCATTCATCTACCAATCCATCCTTCCATCTATCAATCCATCAATCATCCTTCCTTCCATCCACCATCCATCCATTCATCCATCATGCATCCATCATCCATCCAACCATCCATCCATCCGTCATCCATCCATCCATCATATATCCGTCATTCATTCATTCATCCATCCATCTATCAATCTGTCATCCATCTGTGATTCATCCATTCATCCATCCATCTACCAATCCATCCATCCTTCCATCATCCATCCATCCATCTATCAATCAATCCTTCCTTCCTTCCATCCATCATCCATCCATTCATCCATCATGCTTCCATCATCTACCAATCCATCGATCGATCAATCATCTATCCATGTTTGGATTCATCCATCATCCTTCCTTCCATCCATCCATCCATCCTTCATCCATCCATCCATCCATCATTCATCCAACCATCCATTCTTCCGTCATCCATCCATCCCTCCTTCCATCCATCCATTCATCAACCTTTCTTCCATCCATCCATCCATCCATCATCCATCCATCTATCAATCTGTCATCTAACCATCATTCATCCATTCATCCATCCATCTATCTACCAATCCATCCTTCATCATCCATCCATCCATTTACCAATTCATCCTTCTATCCATCCATATGTCATCCATCCATCATCCATCCATCAGCCATCCATCATTCATCCATTCATCCATCTATCATCCATTTATCAATCCATCCTTCCTCATTCATCCATATGTCATCCATCCATCATCCATCCATCAGCCATCCATCATTCATCCATTCATCCATCTATCATCCATTTATCAATCCATCCTTCCTCATCCATCCATCCATTCATCTACCAATCCATCCTTCCATCCATCAATCCATCCATCATAATTCATTCCATCCATCCATCTGTCATCCATCCATTCAGCCATCATGCATCCATCGTCCATCATCTACCAATCCATCCTTCGATCCTTCGATCCTTCGATCCTTCGATCCTTCGATCCTTCGATCCATTAATCCATCTATCATCCTTCCTTCCTTCCATCCATCCATCATCCATCCATCCATCATTCATCCATCCGTCATTCATCCATCCATCCACCCATCTATCATCCATCCATCATCCATCGGTCATTCATCCATCCATCCATCTATCCATCCATCCATCATCCATCCATCCTCCATCCTCCAGCCTCCATCATACATCCAGCATCCTTCCTTCCTTCCATCCATCCATCCTAATTTGATCCAGTAAACATGTCCAAGCAGTAGTGTTGTGTTTTTGCTTCTTATTGTCAATAGAACCAAGAGTGACTGATAATCTTGTATGATCACTGGACCTTTTGAAAGCAGTCAGACTCTCATACTGTACCAGTAGCATCTGTGTCGTTCACAACCCGCCTACATCTTAACTGGACTTTCTGTGGTGGACCAAACAACACAGTTGGGTCACACATTAAGCATCTTTACATTTAAAGAGATTCAGACCTCAAACTCCAGAGATGCTTTCTGCTACATTTAAATAGTAGGAGTTGATGGATTTAAACCACTAGTAGAGCTGTCTTTGCCGAAACCCGGGATTGAACCAGGGACCTTTAGATCTTCAGTCTAACGCTCTCCCAGCTGAGCTATTTCGGCTTATATGAGTTGGTTTCTCATGAAGATATGGAAATTTAACATCAGAACCCTTATATTAACTACCGGATCACCACAGGATCAGCTTGGTTTCCATTGCATCCATCCATCCATCCTTCCCTCCCTCCCTCCATCCATCCATTCATCAACCTTTCTTCCATCCATCCATCCATCATCCATCCATCTATCAATCTGTCATCCATCCATCATTCATCCATTCATCCATCCATCTACCAATCCATCCTTCCTCATCCATCCATCCATCTTCCAATTCATCCTTCTATCCATCCATATGTCATCCATCCATCATCCATCCATCAGCCATCCATCATTCATCCATTCATCATCCATCCATCATCCATTTATCAATCCATCCTTCCTCATCCATCCATCCATTCATCTACCAATCCATCCTTCCATCAATCCATCTGTCATCCATCCATTCATCCATCATGCATCCATCGTCCATCATCTACCAATCCATCCTTTGATTCTTCGATCCTTCGATCCTTCGATCCTTCGATCCTTCGATCCTTCGATCCATTCATCCATCCATCATCCTTCCTTCCTTCCTTCCATCCATCCACCCATCATCCATCCATCCATCATTCATCCATCCATCCATCATTCATCCATCCATCCACCCATCTATCATCCATCTGTCATCCATCCATCATCCATCCGTCATTCATGCATCCATCTAACATCTGTCATCCATCGGTCATTCATCCATCCATCCATCCATTGTTCCATGCATCCATCTATCCATCCATCCATCCGTCATCCATCCGTCATCCATCATCCATCCATCCATCCATCCATCCATCCATCCATCCTAATGTGATCCAGTAAACATGTCCAGGCAGTAGTGTTGTGTTTTTGCTTCTTATTGTCAATAGAACCAAGAGTGACTGATAGAGTGAGTATGAGAGTGACTGATACTCTTGTATGATCCCTGGACCTTTTGAAAGCAGTCAGACTCTCATACTGTACCAGGAGCATCTGTGTCGTTCACAACCCACCTACATTTTAACTGGACTTTCTGTGGTGGACCAAACAACACAGTTGGGTCACACATTTAGCATCTTTACATTTAAAGAGATTCAGACCTCAAACTTCAGATATGCTGTCTGCTACATTTAAAGAGTATCAGACGTCGTACTCCAGAGATGCTACATGCTACATTTAAAGAGTATCAGGCCTCGTACTCCAGAGATGCTACATGCTACTTTTAAAGAGATTCAGACCTCAAACTCCAGAGATGCTGTCTGCTACATTTAAAGAGTATCAGACGTCGTACTCCAGAGATGCTACATGCTACATTTAAAGAGTATCAGGCCTCGTACTCCAGAGATGCTACATGCTACTTTTAATGAGATTCAGACCTCAAACTCCAGAGATGCTGTCTGCTACATTTAAAGAGTATCAGACGTCGTACTCCAGAGATGCTACATGCTACATTTAAAGAGTATCAGACATCGTACTCCAGAGATGCTACATGCTACTTTTAAAGAGATTCAGACCTTGCACACCATAGATGCTACATTTATAGAGTATCAGGCCTCGTACACCAGAGATGCTACATGAGACATGCTTGAGGGTTTCAGACCTTACACACCATAGATGCTACATGCTACATTTAAAGAGATTCAGACCTGGTACACCAGAGTTGCTACATGATACAGGCTTATGAGTATCAAGCTTCTCACGCCATAGATGCTACATGCTACATCTAAAGAGGTTCAGGCCTCATCTCTGGTGTTGGAGGCCTGATACGCTTTAAATGTAGCATGTAGCATCTCTGGTGTAAGAGGCCTGAATCTCTTTAAATGTAGCATGTAGCAACCTTACATTTAAAGAGTTTCAGGCCTCATCTCTGGTGTTTGAGGCTTGAAACTCTTTAGCATGTATCATGTAGCATCTTTGGTGTGTGAAGCCTGATACGCTTTAAATGGAGCATGTAGCATCTCTGGTGTACGAGGCCTGAAACTCTTTAAATGTAGCATGTAGCATCTTTACATTTAAAGAGATTCAGACCTCAAACTCCAGAGATGCTCCATGCTACATTTAAAGAGTTTCAGGCCTCGTACACCAGAGATGCTACATGCTACATGCTACATTTAAAGAGTTTCAGGCCTCATCTCTGGTGTTGGAGGCCTGATACGCTTTGAATGTAGCATGCAGCATCTTTACATTTAAAGAGATTCAGACCTCCAACTCCAGAGATGCTACATGCTACATTTAAAGAGTATCAGGCCTTGTACTCCAGATGTTATGAACTTACATTTTGTCTCACTGACTAACTAAGTAACTAACTAACTAAGTAACTAAGTAACTAACTAACCAAAAATTTAGAAATTTATTTAAAAATACACAATATATAAATATATTTATGTGTAGTCAACATCGTAGTACTGTCGGTAAAAATGTCTGTGATGAAGGTTGAGTTGGATGGTTTCATGGAGGATTCATGTCAGACGGTGAGTTCAGTACAGCTCCAGGTCGGGCTGTCTGAGGTGGGGGAGGGGAGCCATCAATTAAACACCTGCTCTGTCTGCGCCACAGTATTGCTGCTGTTGCATTCACTGAGCGTGGGAATTACTGGGTTACCAAACTCACTACTTTTTCTGCATAAAACTACACAACTGTTGAGCTCGCACACGTTTTGGTGATCATTTCAAGAACAAGCAACAATTTTAGCTCCATTTGATTCTTCGTTTTAAAAGACTGATTAAAATTTAAAGGCTTTTAAAGATTTAAAAGGCTGATTTACTAGCATTTAGAGAGTTAAAGTTCTGATTAGTATTAAGCATTTGATAGATCTTATCAGTACTAAAAGTATTACTAAGATATAACCCAGTAAGTAGACAAAATATAGAGTTCAGTACTTTTATATCAGTTTTCAAAAGTGTATGTTTTTGTCTTCAATGATTTAAGAGTGTGGTTACTTATTTCTGAATGTGTTTCAGGATAACACCACCAGTTAAATTTATGTTTATTTTTGTTTTATTTGTGTATGTTTACTTGAAACATTGGTTTTTGTTAATATGTGAAATGTTCCCAATTTGTCTTCACAGAAGATGAAGAACAAGGAAAAGGAGAAAGAAGTGGATGAAGTGGTATGTATTGTTTTTAAGTCTTATTTCTCATTTTGACGTGGATCATACCAAAATAATGGACATAGAGTTTATTTAATAAATTCACGGTGTCCCAGAAGGGCCAACATCACAATACAACAGAAAAAGCCACAATACAACAGTAAAAACTCAAAATGCAACAGCAAAGACCACAAATGTGACTGAATCATCCTACTTAACTAGTTATATCAGGGTTGTCCAGCTCCGGTCCTGGAGAGCCGGTGTCCTGCAGGTTCTAGTTCCTCCCTGCTTCAGCTTACCTGAATCTAATGATGATGTCATCACCAAGGTTGTGAAAAAGCCCAATAAGGAGCCCTCCATTGCAATCAGGTGTGTTACAACTGGGAGAGAGCTAAACCTGCAGGACGCCGGCCCTCCAGGACCCAGTTTGGACCCCCCTGAGTTATATTAATAAAGTTGAATTGAATTGAACATCTGACAAACATCATATTTTGGTATCATTTCAGGAGGATTGCATATCAGAAGATAGTTCTTCAGAAAGCAGTCATGGTGAGGACAGTGATTATGTCCCATTGTCTTCTGAGGCCTCAGATGATGACATGGTTCCAACATTGAAAGGAACAAACCCAAAACTTCAAGAATCGGAAAAATCTCACAACAGAAATATAACTGATTCACAAAAATGCACGCTGTTCAACAGAAAACTAAGGGAGACATCGACTCGGATGAAAACAGAAACTCTGAAGATTGGAACAGGAACGAAGATGATGACGATCAGGGTAGGCCGCATGTCACGGTTAAAAAATGCTCAAAAGGAGAAAGTGGGACAATAATAAAATAAATACATCTGCTTGTATTTATTTATTTATTTTTATGTATGTATGTATGTATGTCTGTCTGTCTGTCTGTCTGTCTGTCTGTCTGTCTGTATGTATGTATTATTTATTATGTATTATGTGTTATGTATGTACTGTATGTACGTGTTTTAACTACTTGCATGAAGTATCACATTTCAGAGGGGTGGAGTCATGGGCCCTTACAACCTATTGGCTCTTTCACTTGTTAACAAATCACATTAAGATCCTGATGTGGATCTAAACTGAATTTGGTCGCTGCTAAAAACAGACTGGATCAACAGCTTTTATTCCAAAAATAAAAATAAAGTCTCACACCTGAACAATCAACATATAAAAAACAAAGTAAATCCTACATTAGACACTGTGACAGTGACAGCCTGTAATGACACAACTGATCAATTAGTAGGATTAATAATGGAAACAGAGACAGAAGGCAGAACAGAGAGAGTGTGGATTGAGCAATTTTTTGTTTTCAAATTAAAGTGAACATCAATCCACTTCAATAAAAAAAATAAATCTTACTTCACTATTCACTATTCGCACTTGGGTGCCAGGGGTCCTGGCATTCCCTGATGTGCCCTTGAGATTACCATGACCCCCTCCTACAAATGGTTGGTCTGGTGTTTCTTTCATGTTGTGGTTTTATTTCCCATTGCCCCTGAAGGCAACAGACACACTCACCAAACCCAAGCAGCAACCAACCAACCAATGAGCAACTGGAGCAACAGGCGAGGAGGTAAAAGGACAATGAGGACGGAGAGACGAATGAAAGTCAGTACATGTAAACTTAAGATGCTATCAGAAGATCAAGTTTTTGACACGATGACTGTTGAGTAATTTCATCTGTGACGTTAGCAGAAGCAGCTTTTCCAGCAGAAGTCTAGTAAATATGGTATAATGGTACTTAACATACTACAGCATGGACAGTTTTAACCACGAAGGGACTTGAACCCTCAACCTTCTAATCCTAAGTCAGATGCCTTATCCATTAGGCCACGTGGTCCCATGACTCCAACATTTCAACCAAACACTGACAAACTCACTTCCTTGATAAAGTGTCAGGTGTGTTCAATAATGTCAAAAGGTGGACAGTTCATACATTTATACACACTTCTCTATTGTCTCAACATCTGATCCTGGTTTTAGCTCCTTTATGGATTTGATGTTGACTTTGACATTGTGTCCTCCACATCCTGCCACATGAGTCAATCTGCTTGAAGGTTCAAATCTGCTGTTTTCACTGCATGACTGTTTCAACTAACTATTTGCGTTACAGTAATTCTACTATTTTTCATTTGGTTACCCCAAAAATACATAATTGAGAAGGAATTAGGTTTTCTCAAATTATAAAGAAACACCAGTGAAGCTGGCTCAGTTTTTTATTTCTTTAAACGTAATAAAATCTTACCAGGATGTACAATGGAGGTCACTGACGTCTACCTCCCTCTGGTGGACATTTGTGGTCATTACACTCATTCCCCACTCAATCACACACACACTCGTTCCCTTCTCTCTTTCACGCACGCACGCACACACACACACACACACACACACACACACACACACACACACACACACACACACACACACACACACACACACACACACACACACACACACACACACACACACACACTTTCTTTGCTGGCTTTTGTTTTGTATTGTGTTGTTTGATGAGATCTGACTTGATGTTTATTGATCAGATGTGATTGGTAGATTGATGATTCAGGAATAGACGTTTGTTAATAAACACTTAGTAGTTGAATTGAAGGATTCTTGGTGGTTTTGGTGTTTTTCTGTGACGATTGCTGGTTGGAACAGTCAGTGCTGGGATTCCCAGCCTTCCTTCCCTGTTTCATTTAAAGTTCTGCTTCTCATTCCAACCAGGAAGAAGAACTTCACTCATTTAATAAGACTGATGTTTAGTTTAAGATCCTAACTTCAGCTGGAGCCCCGACTCTCTGATTAAGTAACGGTAATATTCATTGATTAATAGTTTGAATGGTTTAAATCAGTTTCAATGATTTTAACACTTTCAGTAATTTAATACACTTAAGAGTTGTTGGCTAATGAATGCAGGTTTATTGCTGGAATAACCCGCATTGCTTTTAAATCATTTTGGTGTCTAATTACCCGCAGTATTATTGATTGATTTAATACTCAGTTAATTTAATCACAACTTGAATTGCCTCTAAAGCTATTGGTCGGTGACTTCATTGCAGATATATAATTAGTATTTCTTATTAATTAATAAATTAATACATTTATTTAATTAATAATCAAGATTGTTTTTAATAATTTTTCAGTGGTTTTCTTGCATCTCAGCATCTAATTATCCAGAATTATTAATTAATAAATCACAAGTTTGTTCAGTTGATAATCCTAACTGCCTTTAATTCATTTTCAATGGTTTGGCACATTCAAGTAATTCATTGTATTAATTAGTAAACCACGACTTTACTTAATTCCAACTCCTTCTTGATTACTTCTGATTGTTACTAAATAAATAACACAATTTGTTTAATTAACAATCTATCCTAAATGACTTGTAGATCACCCTCGGTGATTCATTCCACTGAAGTAGTTTAACCTCCCTTCAACTATTAATTTATAAATCCCAGATTTGTTTCATTGATAACCTGAATCATAAATTACTTCCTGTAATTTAGCCGTCACTGGTAATCAAGTACTGTTGATCATTGATTGGTCAATAACCATTTGTGACTCCGAGCAGTTTGAGTTCTTCCCAGGTTGCTTCAGCGAGTCGCCTCCTGTGGCTCCACAGATGCTTTGGTAGTTCACACCAGTGACCCGCGGTTGTTAACCAAGGAGTGACCAGTCACTCCTATTGACCAGTCACTCCTATTGACCAGTCGTATCACTTGTGGACCGCCTTAGTGATCTGAGACCTCTGGAGGTTCCTCCCGTCAGGTGACCCTTTATAGGTCACAACTGTCGGTCGACCACTGACTATTTACTGTTATCAACCCTTGTAGCCCTGCATAACTTACACTTGGTACATTGCCTTAGTAATCTATTACTCCAGTAATCCATTACTTTGGTGGTCTACTGCTAGTGATCAGTAATTGTCCACAAGTAAATAACAATTTACCTGTTTGATAACTTGTTTATATGTAAATTACCTCTGGTGGTTCAGAACCTTCCATTGGCCGATCACTAGAGTAATTTGCATATTCTGATCAAACCCGAACCCCAACACCACAGAGAGTCTGGTTGTGATGAAACAATGAGTGCTCATGTTCTCCACTGAAATGATTTTCTCAACAAAGCAAAGCAAAGAGAACCCATGACCACTGACCACTGCACCAATGTGATAAACAACAACAACTGACAGTGCTGATAAAACATTTACTCAGGTACATAGTTGTATTCATAAGATGAAAGGTTATCAAAGTGACAAGTTTCTCCTTGGAGGATGAAAAAGTTCAATACCTCGTGACCAAAACAATAAATGGTCATAACTCAGACATTGTGCATTAAACTTCACATGCTGTCTCCTCTATCCTGTCATGATCTACTTCCCTCAATATTTTAATGATGAATCAATAATTATACAGGCTGTTGGATTTAACAGGCAGCTTGTGACCGTCTCTTTCAACTGATTCTGGCTGTCTTAGATGTAAATATTTTTTGCATTGTCCATCATGTTTTTGTCATTTGTCAACTAGTTCTGGCTGTCAAAAAGACATCCAGAATTATGGCCTGGATGGATGGACGGTCTTGGACGTCTATGAATGTTACTTGCTCAGTGTTGTTGATCTGCAACAGACGCTGATCTCCTTCAATCTGCTTTGATCTCAACAATGGAGACAGCATGGAGCCAACATCAAAGGAGATATATTCAAAGGAGAAATCAGCTTTATTCAGCCCCTTCAGCATTCACACTTGCATTTTCTTCTAGAAACGCAAACCTGTAGTTACAGCAGACTTCCTCTTTGATGGCTAATATTGAAGTTTGAGGCGTGGAAACAAAAGCAAATTGCAGACTTCCTGTAGGATTTAGGTCAGGGGTGTCAATGTGTGATTTTTAGATCTTGATGAGACGAACAAGTGAGTTTTGGATTGATCCCTATGACATTCCTACTGGCCGTGGTGTTTGGTTTTCTAATATATTTGAATAAGAGGAGGCAGGCGGCGGAATTCGGCATTGCATTCTTCGACAGCAAATACAATCCAAACCACTCCAGTAACTACAAAGTTGTATAGAAGTTTTGAGCAGAAGTGTCTCCTCTGTCAGTTAATAGTGTGTTGAAGCTGATATGATGTTCACCCTCAGAGGAGGTAGTGTTTGAGGGAGAGCCAGATTAAATTTGGGTGGTAAATCTTATTTTGAAGGGCACGTTGTGGACTTCCTGTTGGACTTAGGTCTCCACGACAATCCTAGAGAGATCACACCATGGCTGTGGTGGTCATTTTAGTAATTGTAAGTGGCGCTAGAGAGCACATTTTGGCACTTTGTAGGTTATTTTTTTACATTTTCTTATAGTGTGCACCAGTCCTGATGAGTGTGCCAAATTTGTTGAGTTTTGGAAAATGTTTATGGGTCAAATTATTTTTTGGGGGAAATTAAGAATGCCGCCTACGCATTAAAAGTGAGGCAAGTCAGGTGAAGTAGGGCTGAGTAGGTACCAGTGGAAAAGCAGCATAAGCTGACCAGTAAGAAAAAAAACCACGGTGTGATATTTATGTCAACTGTTCACAAAGTAGGGTTCAGAAAAGGTCTGTTGTATTGGCCGGGAATTGAACCCGGGCCTCCCACGTGGCAGGCGAGAATTCTACCACTGAACCACCAATGCTCACATAGCAGCTGATTTCTCCCAAGAGAGGTCATGTGATCCAACTGCTGTGCTGCATGAGCCCCTCCCCCACAGTTTGAGTGACACTCTGCTGTGGTGACACAAGCGTATGTGCAGAGTTTGGCTCCGCCTCTGAGAGACTAGTAGCTGTCTCACACCTCTTTGTTAGTATAGTGGAGAGTATCCCCGCCTGTCACACAGGAGACTGTAGTTCAATTCCCTGACAGGGAGAGCAAAACCTATTAGTTTTGTGATTGAAAACCATGAGGTTCAGATTGGGATGCAATGCAAATCATCTTGGAGAATGCTCGGGGCTTTGAGCTCGGCTGGAAGATTAAAAAACAATGGCCACTGATTTGGAGCAGCATGAAGACCAGAGACTCAAGGACGAGAGAAAGCTGAAGTCGTCCTGACAGAAAACAAATCTTATCTACATTGGGACACCCCCAGACGTCCAGAGGAACGGCGCCTGTGACTGGCGGTGCCATGGCTCGTCTCCTGCTGTGTAGATTATTAATGCTCATCTTTTCAACAAATGTGATCAGATCAGCCCAAATAACAACTGGAAAGAGTAGATGGAGGACAAGTTTGATAAACAGGACAGGTCCAAACAAACGTTTCCTCCTTTTACAATCGATCCCGACTCACCTGAACACTTGCTGCTGTGTCGGGACCAGCTGGAGTTCAGGTGACCGCTGGACGTGCCTTCGACCAACCCCGCTGAGCAACATGGACACTGTCTTCGTGACATCAGTTACAATCCTGCTTTGCTCAGCTGAGACGACTAGTCAAGACCAGGTCATTCCTCTCCCCAGCAGACCTGGAGAAAGTAATACATGTCTTCATCTGGTCCAGGCTGGATTACTTTAACTCCCTTTATTCTGGCATCAGTAGGCTTAATGTTCAAAGACTGCAGCTGGAGCAGAATGCTGCTACCAGGTTTTTAACAGGCACCAGGAGGAGGGACCACATTTCACCAATCCCTTCTTCCTTTCACTGGCTGCCTGTCAGTTTTAGAAGAGATTTTAAAATGCTACTGCTTGTTTTTAAAGCCTTGAATGGTCTGACTCCTCCAGATATCAGAGACCTGTTATGATAATATTAATTACTAGAGGTTTGTATTCCCTGAAGAAAATGCAAGAGTGAATGCTGAAGATTGAATAAAGCTGATTTCCTTTCATCTCAGCATCTCCATGACTCCAGTGGTGATCTCTTATCAGATCAAAGGAGATCAGTTCCTTTTGCCATGGAGATTTTCAGATCAAAGATTTCCTCTGGCTTTGATCTCTGTTAATCTCCATCTGGTGCCTCTCCCATCCACTTTCTAATGAAAGGCTTGTTATTGTTCTTTTTCACAACCTCGGTGATGACGTCATCATTAGATTCAGGTATGCTGAAGCAGGCAGAGAACTAAAACATGCAGGACACCAGCACTCTAGGACCCAGTTTGGACACCCTGATGTAGACCATCAAGAGATAGGTTAGTTTTATCCTACTGATGATGTGTTGCTGCAATAGTCATCCTGCTCAGTTTCAAGTTTCTTCCCACAAAGAGCCTGAACAGGGATTTGAACCCTGGACCCTCAGATTAAAAGTCTGATGCGCTACCAACTGAGCTACCCAGGTCTGCCAACACAGTGTTGTGTGTCCATATGATTCTCACTTATGAGTGAGACGAAGCAGACACTGATCCTGACCACCAAGGTGCAGAAGTGGAGACTCTTCTTGCTCGCTGTTTTGAAACTCATCAAATTGTCATCCATTGTTCCTTCCTGAAGATGCTGAAAAGCTCCGCTCTGGATTTGAAAATAATCAGGAAACATCTGAGCAGACTGCTGGCTGTATTGCATGATATTTTCTCACTGCCTGATTGGCTGCAGGTGAGAAGTTTTTTCTTCAGGAAAACCAGTTTTCTCTCCATTTGAAGCTGGAATGAAGAACTGCTTGGTTTTACAGCAAACCTGAACAGGGATTTTAATGGTGGAAGCTCTGATTAAAGAGCATTCATTGATAACGATCATGACTTTTCAAAGCTTAGTTTAGCCTGGTTCTACCAAGTCGTACGTTCTAGAGCGGACCAGGACAGTAAGGTAAAGCAAAGCTCATCCGGACCCAACTGTGTTGTTTGGTCCACCACAGAAAGTCCAGTTAAAATGTAGGCGGGTTGTGAACGACACAGATGCTCCTGGTACAGTATCAGAGTGTGAATGCTTTCAAAAGGTCCAGTGATCATACAAGAGTATCAGTCACTCTCATACTTTCTCATGGGTCTATTGACAATAAGAAGCAACAACACAACACTACTGCTGGGACATGTTTACTGGATCACATCATGGATGGATTGATGGATGATGGATGATGGATGGATGGAATATACAGACATGACTTATGTTCACTAGGAAAAGGTTTCCTTTACTCAGTATTGGTGTGAACCTTGGGAACAAATGATAGAAGAAAGTTTTTCTTTTCAACTTTTTAAAGAATCCATGACTTTTAAGGTCTTTGTAGAACAATTTTATGGTTCCAACAACAACAAATGAAATGTTGTCTGTGAAGTTAACTAGAACAGTATCAAGCTAGCCAGGAGTTGAACCTGGAATCTTCTGATCCGTGGTCAGACTCGTTATCCATCGCGCCACTAGCTCCTTGCTGTGCTTTGATTTAAAATACTGAAGAAGAAACTTTACAAGGATCCATCCATCCTCCAGGTACTCTGGTTGCCTTCCACAGTCCAAAAACAAGCATGTGAGTTTAACTGGTGACAGTAAATGTTTCCAGGTGTGAAGGTGTGTGTGACTGTTTGTCTCTGTGTGTTTGTCCTGTGATGGGCAGGAGACCATCCAGAGTCTTGATCTCCTGCCTTATTTATGACAATGAGTTGATTCCTTTAGCTTCTTGAACATGTCAGCACATTGGTCTAGGACAGGGGTGTCCAAGTTCGGTCCTGGAGCTCTGGCGTCCCGCGGGGTTTAGCTCTCTCCAAGTTGCACCACACCTGATCACAATGAAGGTTCTTGTTATGGTGCTTTTTCACAACCTTGGTGATGACATCATCAGATGAAGAGAGAACTAAAACATGCAGGACATCTGGTCCAGGCTGGATTACTGTAACTCCCTTTTTTCTGGCATCAGTAGGCTCAATGTTCAAAGACTGCAGCTGGAGCAGAATGCTGCTACCAGGTTTTTTTAACAGGCACCAGGAGGAGGGACCACATTTCACCAATCCCTTCTTCCTTTCACTGGCTGCCTGTCAGTTTTAGAAGAGATTTTAAAATGCTACTGCTTGTTTTTAAAGCCTTGAATGGTCTGACTCCTCCAGATATCAGAGACCTGTTATGAAAATAATAATTACTAGAGGTTTGTATTTCCAGAAGAAAATACAAGTGTGAATGTGGAAGGTTGAATAAAGCTGATCTCCTTTGATGTCAGCGTCTCCTTGGCTCCAGTGCTGAGATCATATCAGATTGAAGGAGATCATCGGCTGTTGCTGTGTAGATGCTAAGATCAAAGATGTTCTCCTGCTTTGATCTGCTCTGACCCCCATGAGGTGCCTCTTCCATCTGGTTTTGTTTTTCTTTCTTCTTATCTTTATTTTGTATGCTCTGTATTTCATTGTTGTACATTATATTGTGGTTTTAATGTAAAAACCACTTTGTAACAGTTTAGAAAAGTAAATGAAGAAAATACAATTATTATCATGTTTGCTGGTTATGTGACCTCAGACACTTTTCATACTTATATGATCAAGATAAACAGCAGCTCCATCAGAGTATTTCTCTCTTTTTTCTTTTTCTTCTTCTGCCCTTGTTTTGTTCGGCAGCTTGGGCTAACAATATTATGTGATTGAGAGCCTTCCGGAGTCAGAACAGTTGTTGCTCTTGCAACATGAAAAGACCTGGAGTCTCCTCCTGTTGCAGCGATGCCAACTTTATTAGAAGTTGGCATGGCTGCCGTACACGACCAGGGGGGGTGGACGCTCAAAGATAGAGAGAAGATAAGAGAAGATAAGAGGAGAGGAGAGGAGAGGAGAGGAGAGAAGAGAAGAGAAGAGAAGAGAAGAGAAGAGAAGAGAAGAGAAGAGAAGAGAAGAGAAGAGAAGAGAAGAGAAGAGAAGAGAAATTGGGGGGGATAACATACAATACCCTTGTTCGTGCTACATATATTATTTGCAGTTATCACACTGATCTAAATACTTTTCAACTGTTATTAAACTAAACCAGCCTGAGCAGCTCTATCTAGACAGTAAGATGATTTTCTAGATTAACCAGCCTGGGCAGCTCTATCTAGACAGTAAGATGATTTTCTAGATTAACCAGCCTGGGCAGCTCTATCTAGACAGTAAGATGATTTTCTAGATTAACCAGCCTGGGCAGCTCTATCTACACAGCAACAATAAGCAGGAACATGAATTAACAAAGAGGTGACAACAAAAGAGGAACATGAATTTTAAAGTTTGAGCAAATGATGACAGAGAACAAGCAACTTCAGCAGCACCTTTCGTGAGGAGTGGAAGTGTGTGTGTGTGAGTGTGTGTGTGTGTGTGTGTGTGTGTGTGTGTGTGTGTGTGTGTGTGTGTGTGTGTGTGTGTGTGTGTGTGTGTGAGCCTCATAACCCGCCACCCACTTATCCGCCCCATGATTCTCCCCCCGATCTCTGTAACAGTAGAGGCACAGGTTAGGTACAGGAAGAGGTGGAGGCACAGGACGAGGTGCAGAAGGAGGAGGAGGAGGAGGCAAAGGAGGAGGTGCAAGGAGGAGGCGCAGGATGAGGTGCAAGAGGCGCAGGAGGACCCACAGGAGGAGGTGCAGGAGGAGGTGCAGGAGGACTTGCAGGAGGGGTGGAGGAGTAGGCGTAGCATGTGTAAAGGAGGAGGCACAGGATGAGGTGCAGGAGGCACAGGTTTGGTACAGGAAGAGGTGGAGGCACATGACGAGGTGCAGAAGGAGGTGGAAGAGGAGGCACAGGAGGAGGTGCAAGGAAGAGACGCAGGATGAGGTGCAAGAGGCGCAGGAGGACCCACAGGAGGAGGTGCAGGAGGGGGTGCAAGAGGCGCAGGAGGACCCACAGGAGGAGGTGCAGGAGGAGGTGCAGGAGGAGGTGCAGGAGGGGTGGAGGAGTAGAAGTAGCTTGTGTCCAGGAGGAGGCGCAGGATGAGGTGCAAGAGGCGCAGGAGGACCCACAGGAGGAGGTGCAGGAGGAGGTGCAGGAGGAGGTGCAGGAGGAGGTGCAGGAGGGGTGGAGGAGTAGGCGTAGCATGTGTCCAGGAGGAGGCACAGGAGGAGGTCCAGGAGGAGGCGCAGGAGGAGGTCCAGGAGGATGCGCATAATTGTGCAGGAGGAGGTGCAAGGAGGAGGCGCAGGATTGTGCAAGAGGAGCTGCAGGATGTGTGCAGGAGTATTAGCAGGAGGAGGTGCAGGAAGAAGCACAGGATTGTGCAGGGGGAGGTGCAGGGTGTGTGCAGGAGGAGGTGCGAGGAGGGGATTCAGAATTGTGCAAGAGGACGCGCAGGAGGAGGCACAGGAGGAGGCGCAGAAGGAGGTTCAGGAGGAGGCGCAGGAGGGTGTGCAAGAGGAGGCGCAGGATGAGGTTGAGGATGATGTTCAGGAGGAGGTTCAGAAGGAGGCACAGGAGGAGGTTCAGGATGACATTCAGGATGAGGTTCAGGAGGAGGATCAGGATGAGGTTCAGGAGGAGGTTCAGGAGGAGGATCAGGATGTGGTTCAGGAGGAGGTTCAGGAGGAGGTTCATGATGAGGTTCAGGAGGAGGTGTATTTTTGTTGTATTTGATCCCTTTGAGAAAGATCCTCCAAAGGTTCCGTGATGTTTCTTTCCACTTATTTGCTGATGATATCAGCGTTACTGTTCCTTTAAGCCGTCTGAGATCAGGAAGCTAAACTTGCTCCATTGTCTGGTGGAAATAAAACAATGACTCAGCGATAACTCTCTGCAGCTCAATGCAGACCAAACAGAAACACTGGTTATTGCCCCTGATGATTCAATCCCTGGGATTAAACAGTACCTGGGTGACTGAGGCCCGTCTGCTAAGCCAAGTCTTAGAACCTTGGGAGTTCTCTTTGACAAAGACCTGTCATTAGTGCAGCACTGGAAGCAGCTGACCAGGAACTGCTTCTCTCAACTCAGGAAAAGATCTAAACTTAGGAACATGGTCTCACGGAACGATTTGGAGCTTCTCATTCCTGCTTTTGTGTCTTCGTGTTTTGAAGTGACTGGGAGGGCATTTCTGATCTGAACCTGAAGGTTATCAGTAAGTAAACTAAAGACCTGCACTCCCTATCGGGGAATTGAACCCCCAGCTCCCTCATGACAGCCGGGGATACTCTCCACTATACTAACGAGGAGGTTGTTTCTTAAATATTATGAGAACCATCATCCATCAAAACTCTGGACTTCACTTGGTACCAATAGATCGAAGACAGAGGCAAGTAGGAGAGCTGAGAGTGCTGCAGCTCCCCCTGTAGGATGGTATATGAACTGCATATCTTCCACTTCAAAGGTCTAGAAATCAGTGTGTCCACCACTGCAAGTCAACAGATAGAACCAAACCTTTGGGTTTTAGTGAGGAGTCAGTCTTCTCTTGTATTGATATTAGTACTGTGACCGGCTGAGTTCTACTTTATTATTCTGATCATAGAATCAAATGTGTTTTTTCTCCATATTTTTCAGACTGTTATCAAATGTAAAAATGGCACTCTTCCTGCTTCTTTACAACTGCACTCCCAATCAGGGAATTGAACCCCCGTCTCCCTCATGACAGGCGGGGATACTCTCCACTATACTAAGGAGGAGATGTTGCTCTGCATGCTGTCTGTCAGGGTCGTAGCCAAACGTAGCATCTCTTCTTGTGTCACCACAGCTGAGTGTCACTCAGACTGCGGGGGAGGGGTTCACTGAGAACCTCAGTGGGATCAGATGAGCTTTGGTGGCTGGAATGTGCTGACATGTGAGGTGGTGGTTCAGTGGTCCACTTCTTTCCTGCCACGCTGGAGCCCCGGGTCCATTTCCTGGCCAATGCAGTGGATGGTTTCATTAAATACCACTCATTCACTAGTTTTCATAATCCCAGGGAGGGCGCTGAGGGGCAGGGACTTGTAGTGGGTCCTTACAGCCTATTGGCTCTTTCACTTGTTAACAAATCACATTACAGATCTGGGGCTCATTTATAAAGCTGGCTGAAGCACAAAACAGGTCCTGAAAGATGCGTACGCCACGTCCCAGGCAAAGTTTGTGATTTAAAAAAATAAACTTTGCATGAGAATGTGCGTAACGGTACGCAAACTTTGAACCTTGCACACACACATCTTGGAGACGGAGAACCTGCAGCGCTGATGGTGAGGTGGAGAATTGAAGTCAGATTCATCTCAAACATTTATTATCTTCAAATCTCAGAGTTACAGATCCACGTAATCATGAGCAGCCAAGCTGCAGTGTTCAACGAGTTTCTTTAGTGGAACGTTGATACTGAATCAGCAGCACCATGTTCATATGTCAAACTTCCATCTTCAAATGATCCAGAGGACAGAACTGATTGATTATTAATCGTGACAAAGTGAGTAACAATCAGTTTAATTACAGAGTAAGCACATAAATAGCACGGAGACAGCTGTGAGTAAAGCTGCAGTGTCTGGAGGACACTGACTGTCTGTCTGTCTGTCTTTAGGCTCTGGGGACGTCTGCTCTGTTCCAGCTGCTCTTATTAGGATTTACAGCCAGAAGGTACAAATATACTAAACTCTATGTACACGGTAACAACTAAAGTGAGTCTCTGGGAAAGTCTCATGCAAAAAACAAACTGCAATTGAGATGATTTACCAACGTGTGAAATAAAGAAATTATAGGTTTTATATTGCTTATTTTATTATTATACATATGTGATATGTGATACAGTTTAGTATATTTCTACTTTATGGTTGTAAATCCTGATAAAAGCTGCTCGCGGTACTTTCATCCGCTCTGGACGCACTGCTGCTGGAGACAGATGACCTCCTCCACCCTCCGCCTCCACCTCTAGAGTGACTGAGGATAAAACATGAAGTCCACTGAGCCTTTTTAGAGTCCCTGTTCATATATTTATTTTATACATTTAATATTCATATGAAACTGAACTTTATCGGTCCGCTGTGTCTCCACCTAAATGTCTCTCCGACACTCTGACACACGCTGACCCTCACAACCATGGAGGCTGTTTTGGTGTCCAGAGGTGAGCTCTGGTGCTGACCCCATGATGTCACTCTCCTCTGACCTCCATGATGTCACTCTCCTCTGACCTCCATGATGTCACTCTCCTCTGACCTCTATGAGGTCACTCTCCTCTATGATGTCACTCTCCTCTGAACCCATGATGTCACTCTCCCCTAGCCTCCAAGATATCACTCTCCTCTATGATGTCACTCTCCTCTGAACCCATGATGTCACTCTCCCCTGGCCTCCATGATATCACTCTCCTCCATGATGTCACTCTCCTCTGGCCTCCATGATGTCACTCTCCTCCATGATGTCACTCTCCTCTGACCTCCATGATGTCACTCTCCTCTGACCCCATGATGTCACTCTCCCCTGGCCTCCATGATATCACTCTCCTCCATGATGTCACTCTCCTCCATGATGTCACTCTCCTCTGGCCTCCATGATGTCACTCTCCTCCATGATATCACTCTCCTCCATGATGTCACTCTCCTCTGACCCCATGATGTCACTCTCCCCTGGCCTCCATGATATCACTCTCCTCCATGATGTCACTCTGCTCCATGATGTCACTCTCCTCTGGCCTCCATCATGTCACTCTCCTCCATGATATCACTCTCCTCTATGATGTCACTCTCCTCTGAAGCCATGATGTCACTCTCCCCAGGCCTCCATGATATCACTCTCCTCCATGATGTCACTCTCATCTGACACCATGATGTCACTCTCCTCTGACCTCCATGATGTCACTCTCCTCTGACCCCATGATGTCACTCTCCCCTGGCCTCCATGATATCACTCTCCTCCATGATGTCACTCTCCTCCATGATGTCACTCTCCTCTGGCCTCCATGATGTCACTCTCCTCCATGATATCACTCTCCTCCATGATGTCACTCTCCTCTGGCCTCCATGATGTCACTCTCCTCCATGATGTCACTCTCATCTGACCCCATGATGTCACTCTCCCCTGGCCTCCATGATATCACTCTCCTCCATGATGTCACTCTCCTCCATGATGTCACTCTCCTCTGGCCTCCATGATGTCAGTCTCCTCCATAATGTCACTCTCCTCTGACGCAATGATGTCACTCTCCTCTGACCTCCATGATGTCACTCTCCTCCATGATGTCACTCTCCTCCATGATGTCGCTCTCCTCTGACGCCATGATGTCACTCTCCCCTGGCCTCCATGATGTCACTCTCCTCCATGATGTCACTCTCCTCTGGCCTCCACCTTCACATCAGATTCTTCTTCTCCACCTCTACAGTCACTGTTCTCTCTGTGACTCTCACACTATTTCCAGCGGTGACGACGTGCTGCCGATCGTTGTTTTTCTTATTCCATTTATTAGTGATTCCACTACTGTGACACCAAATCATATAATTTCCTGACCTCCACCTCCTCCATCACTTTTTCTCTCTCCGTAAAATTATTTTTCTTTGTCTTTTCTGTCAGGATTTAGCGTCAAATGCCGGCGATTAACAGTCTGAATGAGATGCAAAAATATTGACGAGGCCCTTTGCATTGACCATTTCTGGTAGAAAGTGGACGTGTTGAGGGTGATATAGGAGGAGGCGCAGGAGGAGGTGCAGGGTTAGGCACAGGGGGAGGCACAGGAGGAGCTGCAGGATGTTTGCAGGGTGACTCAAAGAAGGAGGCGCAAGGAGGAGGCACAGGATGAGGTGCAAGAGGCACAGTTTAGGTACAGGAGGAGGTGGAGGCACAGGATGAGGTGCAGAAGGAGGTGGAGGAGGAGGCGCAGATGGATGTTCAGGAGGAGGTGCAGGAGGATGCGCAAGAGGAGGTGCAAGTGGAAGCACAGGTGGAGGCTCATTATGTGTGCAGGAGGAGGCGCAGGAGGAGGCGCAGGAGGAGGCGCAGAAGGATGTGCAGGGGGAAGCGCAGGGGGAGGCACAGGAAGAGGTGCAGGAGGAAATGCAGGAGGAGGCGCAGGAGGAGGCGCAGGAGGAGGCGCAGGAGGAGCCGTAGAAGGATGTGCAGGGGGAGGCACAGGTGGAGGCACAAGAGGAGCTGCAGGATGTTGGTCACTCTCATCTGACGCCATGATGTCACTCTCCTCTGACCCCATGATGTCACTCTCCCCTGGCCTCCATGATATCACTCTCCTCCATGATGTCACTCTCCTCCATGATGTCACTCTCCTCTGGCCTCCATGATGTCACTCTCCTCCATTTCTGGTAGAAAGTGGGCGTGTTGAGGACGGGGATATGAGCTGCACCACCTTCCAGGTGGATTGTGATTTATAAAAGAAAAGTGCGTGCAGATGTGCATACACACGGTTTTATTGATTAAAATTTATTTGGGCGCATGCCATTTTCAGCTTTTGGGCGCACGTACATTTCCCGTAGAAATCCTACATAACGTTTTATAAGTGAGGCCCCTGATCTGGATCTGACCTGAATTTGACCGCTGCCAATAAGAGAATAATAATGGAAACTGAGACTGAAGGCAGAACAGAGAGAGTGTGGATTACATTGAGTTGTGCGGCACAATTAGCACTACTTCAGAACCATGGACAGCTCCATAGATTTTACCAATAATGAGCTCAAACCTGGTCAGATAAAGGTTAAAAAGTTAAGCAGAGTGGGAAACAAAGGCTAGAAGGTCAATGACGTTCAGCCAGGGCTGATGCCACACATCTCTCACACCATAGTGGGAATAGTTTTTTTTTTTTTTCAAATTAAAATGAAGAACAAAGTGATTCAGTATGAAGGAGTTGGTGACACGGTGAAGCTCCTAAGGAGATGATGGGGGTCAAAAATCATGCTCTGGACCCACAGTGGTGAAGGCGGGAAGACGAGGGAGGACAGGATATTGGATGAGCACTCAATTCAAACTGATGCAGGTAGTGTGGCCGAGCGGTCCAAGGCGCTGGATTAAGGCTCCAGTCTCTCAGGAGGCGTGGGTTCAAATCCCACCACTGCCATTTTCAAAGCTTTAGATGGATTTACTTCCTCAGATCAGCAAATAATGAAACACTGCCATCAGTTCTGCTCCTCCTATATTGGAGACTTGCTCCACCCCTGTGAACTTTCACCCTAGCAGAACCTTGGGGGTCAAACTGGTCTGTTCCTACAAGCAGGCAAAGCAACGTGATTGATACAAAACACTATGGATACCACAGACCTCCGTCTGAACATGAGGCTAAACATCTGGAAGCAAGACAAGACACTGCTTGAGAATGAGCTCATTACTCACACCTCAAGGAGAAGACACATTTATTTGAGGACATCTTGTCAAGAGAAGACCCATGCATCAGAGCTAATAGAAGGAAGCTTCGCTTGTCTGACTAGAAACTATCTTTGGACGAGTGCGTGGGCCAAGACAACACGCCGCTCCAGTCTATTGTTCCTGACCAAGATTTGATCTGTTTCATTCATTGATAACAGTTGAGCTTGACCACTTCCACCTGACAAGGATTGTTGTTGACATGCTTTAAATTTGAAAAAAGTACCATTTTTCACTTTAATTTAAAAAAAGAAAAAATCCCATTTTGATGTTCACTTTAATTTGAAAATAATACTATATTCAATTTGATGTTCATTTTATTCTGAAAAAAAATCCCATTTTGACTTTGATGTTTAATTTGAAAAAATAAATCATGTTGACATCACTGGTGTTGCTCTTAACTAGTTTTCCTGGTATTTATCAGACAGATCATTTTCTGTCCAGCTTGGAGAGACCTCTTCCTCTTGTGCTGCTCTTTGTTGTGGTGTCCCTCAAGGCTCTGTTTTGGGTGGCCTTAATGTTAACTTTCATTTTTATGAAGACGACACATAACTGAACTTCCCTATAAAGCCTTGCTCTACGGACTCTGCCTCTATCCTGTCCTGCCTCACAAAAGTAAAGAACCAAAGTCCAAAAACTTTTTACAGCTGAACGGTTTAAAAACTGAAATCATTTTGATCGCCCCCAATGGACCCAGTTCTGGTGGTTTTAAAAACCTTTGCTCTAGTCTTTGTAGCTCATTGAGCAATGTTTGAAAAGACTGCAGCTAGAGCAGAATGCTGCTACCAGGTTTTTAACAGGCACCAGGAGGAGGGACCACATTTCACCAATCCCTTCTTCCTTTCACAGGCTGCCTGTCAGTTTTAGAAGAGATTTTAAAATGCTACTGCTTGTTTTTAAAGCCTTGAATGGTCTGACTCCTCAAGATATCAGAGACCTGTTATGATAATAATAATTACTAGATGTTTGTATTTCCAGAAGAAAATGCAAGTGTGAATGCTGATGATTGAATAAAGCTGATTTCCTTTGATCTCAGCGTCTCCATGGCTCCAGTGCTGATCTCTTATCAGATCAAAGGAGATCAGTCCCTTTTGCCATGGAGATGCTCAGATCAAAGATTTCCTCCGGCTTTGGTCTCCATTGATCTCCATCCACTTTGTAATGGAAGTTTTGTTATTGTTCTTTTTCACAACCTTGGCGATGATGGGGAGAGAACTAGAACATGCAGGACACCGCCACTTGAGGACCCAGTTTGGACACAAGATGATGTCAACCATCAAGAGACAGGTTAGTTTTATCCTACTGATGATGTGTTGCTGCAATAGTCATCCTGCTCAGTTTCAAGTTTGTTCCCACAAAGAGCCTGAACAGGGACTTGAACCCTCGACCCTCAGATTAAAAGTCTGATACTCTACCATCTGAGCTGCCCAGGCCTGCCAACACAGTGTTGTGTCTCCTTATGATTCTCACTTCTGAGTGAGACGAAGCAGACACTGATCCTGACCACCAAGGTGCAGAAGTGGAGACTCTTCTTGCTCGCTGTTTTGAAACTCAACAAATTGTAGTCCATTGTTCCTTCCTGAAGATGCTGAAAAGCTCCGCTCTAGATTTGAAAACAATCAGGAAACATCTGAGCAGACTGCTGGCTGTATTGCATCATATTTTCTCACTGCCTGATTGGCTGCAGGTGAGAAGTTTTGCTTCAGGAAAACCAGTTTTCTCTCCATTTGAAGCTGGAATGAAGAACTGCTTGGTTTTACAGCAAACCTGAACAGGGATTTTAATGGTGGAAGCTCAGATTAAAGATCATTCATTGATAACGATTATGACTTTTCAAAGCTTAGTTTAGCCGTGGTTCTACCAAGTCGTACGTTCCAGAGCGGACCAGGATGGTAAGGTAAAGCAAAGCTCACCCAGACCCAACTGTGTTGTTTGGTCCATCACAGAAAGTCCAGTTAAAATGTAGGCGGGTTGTGAACGACATAGATGCTCCTGGTACAGTATCAGAGTCTGACTGCTTTCAAAAGGTCCAGTGATCATACAAGAGTATCAGTCACTCTCATACTTTCTCATGGTTCTATTGACAATAAGTAGCAACAACACAACATTACTGCTGGGACATGTTTACTGGATCACATCATTGATGGATGGATGATGGATGGATGGATGGATGGATGGATGGATGGAATATACAGACATGACTTATGTTCACTAGGAAAAAGTTCCCTTTACTCAGTATTGGTGTGAATCTTGGGAACAAATGATAGAATAAAGTTTTTCTTTTCAACTTTTTAAAGAATCCATGACTTTTAAGGCTTTTGGGGTCTTTGTAGAACAATGTGAAGGTTCCAACAACAACAAGGGAAAAGTTGTCGGTTAAGTTAACTAAAGCTTTGTCAAGCAAGGCAGGAGTTGAAGCTGGAACCTTCTGATCCGTAGTCAGACGTGTTCTCCTTCGTATTTTCACGTTTGAAGATGTTTCTATTTATAATACTGAAAAAGAAACTTTCCATGAATCCATCCATCCTCCAGTGTGTGTGTGTGTGTGTGTGTGTGTGTGTGTTTGTGTGTGTGTGTGTCTCTGAGGGTTCATCCTGTGATGGACTGGAAACCATCCAGAGTGGATCCTCCCCTCGTCCATAGTAATGTTCGGAGCAGCTAGTTACTGAAACCCAATTTAAAAGAAAAAAAGATTTTTCGACAATCATTTATTGGTACCCTAAATTGAGCTGTTTTTTTTTCCAATGGAAGATGAGATGTAATATTTAAATTTTTAAAATATTCCAATGGAAGTTGATTTGTCCTATTTTAATGTTTAAAAAACATCCATCTTTACAAACATGTTGGTGAAGAAATTGTTTGGTAATGATTTAGTTGTCAGGTTAGTGAAATATCTCCTAAAATGTTCTGACTCCAACCATGAAATCCTCACTAACAGACAACACTTCCATAAATCCTCCCCTCCAGCAAGCAGCCACACACCACAATCCAAAGTGTCCTGGTGAGAGAGGGACAGTGTCCTGGTGAGAGAGGGACAGAGTCCTGGTGAGAGAGGGACACATGCTGCTCAGGTCTTTTCCTCCTTGTCTTACATCAACTGATTCAGTTCAATCAAAATCACCAGAACAAGGATTTAGCTGTATGAGGTCCTGGGTTCAATCCCCAGCATCTCCAAGCTTTATGTCTGACATCAACAGCAGAAAGTAGATTAATAGTGAGTTAGTGTCTCTTGATCGTGAGGAGACAAGAGACAAACAGGCTCTGACACATCTCACTCACAAGCATGAGACACTTTTCTGTCCCATTCTACAAACTTCTTCAAGTTTTCTGCACCATCGCTCTATATTCTTCATCATCGTTGACAGGTGAAGACACTCAGAGTAGTGATGGTGGTATAGTTGATGGTGGTATATAGATGAAGGCATAGCTGCCTTCCAAGCAGTTGATCTGGGTTCGATTCCCGGCCGTCACAGAGGAGAGACTTTCCCCTACTAGCTTGGACGTTGGATCTTTTTCACTTCTTTCAAACCTTTATTCAAAGACTCAGTCTCCTGATTATTGAATGTCCTCTTAGAGAAAACACAACTCTTGGACAAATGAGCTACACCCTTCCAAGAAAACCAGCTAGAGCAACCAGACACACAACACAGTACAATCCTCTCCTTCCATGCAGGAGTCCAGGGTTTGATTCCCTGCTCCTGTGTGAGCTTTCACAACCCAGTCACATGTTAACGGCTCAGTTTTGATCTGAGTCTTAGGCTCCGTTTACACCACAACATTCCAAGTCACAACAACTTGTCCGTTAAGGAAAAGTGAAGCTTTTACAGGACAGCAGCACTACGGAGACCGCCATGTTTGTTACTCACACATGAGTAGAAGCACTATTTACCACGGTGGAGGTGCACATGCTCAGTAACAGTGCTCCGTAGCCTACGCCTGTCCCTGTCGGTGGAGTCGGGAGTGTGAAAGAAAAGTTCCACCTTCAGAGCCGGGACCAGAAAGTGACGGTTGCAGTGTATCCGAGCACCACCGTCGTATCAACGGAGACAAATGTGAATAAAGTTTTGTGGTTCCACTTGTTTTTGTTGTGGTGTAAATGGGCCTTAAATCATCTGTAAATTAGAACCCTGATTGTTGTGGGCTGAAGATGGAGATGTGCAGTCTGTAAGTCACCAGCAGCTCAGTGTCTCTGACTAGAAAGCACTAAGAGAGTGTTGAGGGCCACTGAGAAGATCATGGGGATCTTGTTGCCTCCAACAGGGGACTTGCCTGTCAGGGACATTGAAGACAACCAAGGACGTCCTCAGCCTGCCCTGGACTGTTTTCTCTCCTCCCCTCAGGCCTGAGATGGAAAACTACAGCTTTCTTTCCCACTGCCATCCAACTTTAAACAGAGAACTGTAAATATCACATGTGGGATTAGGTCAGGTACAGTGACGGCCATTTATTCTCTCTTTCTACTGATTTATTCCCAGGCACTGCATTTCCTCACTAGTATTATAGAACTCATTGTAATTCTGGTATTTTTTAATTGCTTGTGTTTCTATCACTGACCAGGACTCATCATTTCATTCTGCAGAGCGTCTTTGATGTGAATGGTCAGAATTGCAATAAAGGAATGAATGTTTTCCCTGTTTTCCATTCTTTTATGACATCACTATGACATCACCAAACAGAGTTAGGAGATAGAACCATCAGGGTGTCTGGAAATCTTGAATACACAGACACTTTGAAACTTACATGGTGATTTCATTTAAATGCAACTTCTTTACAATTGTCCCACAGATTGTCAGAATAGTTGATTATTCTTTTGTTCTCTGGAGGATTTTGCAGTGAAAACACTGAAGATAGAAAATTGGATCACTTGCAGGTTGCTGGTCACTGTGTCTGGTTCTTCTTCTGGTGATCCCTGGTGGTTCCTGGTTCTTCTGGCTCAGTTGGTAGAGCATGAGACTCGCAATCTCAAGGCAGTGGGTTCATGTCCCCTGCTGGGCGCCACCTTCCTGTGGGCTCACTACCTGCAGGAAAGGTTCTTAATCGGTGCAATGTGATCTGGGTGACAGTGCCGACCCGGGGATGGATGTATCTTGTTTTCAAAGGCAAAATGTAGACTAAGATTAAGTCAGGAGTGTCATTACATGATTTTCAGGTCTTGTTGAGACAAACAAGTGAGTTTTGGTTTCATCTCTCTATGACTTTCCTACGGGCCGTGAGACCCAATTTAAATTTCTGCTGATAATCTTATTTTGAAAGGCAAATTGCAGACTTCCTGTTGGACTTAGGTCAGGGGTGTCTGAGTGTGATTTTTAGGTCTTGATGAGACGAACAGATGAGTTTTGTTTTGATCTCTCTACGACATTCCTAGAGAGATCACACCATGGCTGTGGTGGTCATTGGTCATTTTAGTGACTGTAGGTGGCACTAGAGAGCACATTTTGGCACTTTGTGGATTCATTTTTAACATTTTCTTATAGACTGCACCAGTCCTGATGAGTGTGCCAAATTTGGTGAACAAGTTTATGTCAAATTTGGGTTCAATGTGGTCAGGAGAAGAAACAAAGAAAGACACACTACAGATGTAATAGGGTCCTCGCCTCCAGGCAGCTTCCCTTCTGGGCTCGGTCCCTAAAAAGAAGGTGCACAGAACCCGGTGTCCAGTGATGAGGTCCTAGAAAGGGAACCACAAATGGATTCCAGAGTCTTACTGTGCAACTTTTATGTTCACATTGGCAACAGCTGGAATGTCTGGAAGGGGCCATTGCCAGTCTGAACCCCATGGTTTTCAATAACAAAACTAAAAGGTTTTGCTCTCCCTGTCAGGGAATTGAACTCTGGTCTACCGCGTGACAGGCGGGGAGACGCTCCATTATACTAACGAGTAGATGTTGGTAGTTTAAACTTTCTGTCAGAACATCTCAGGAGTCAAAGTAGCCAAACTTTACATCTACTCTTGTGTAACCAGAGCTGAGTATCACTCAAACTGCGGGGGAGGGGCTCATGGACCAGAGCAGTTGTTTCACCTGACGTCCCCTGGTTGAACTGTGAGCACATGTCAGCAGTGGTGGTTCAGTGGTAGAATTCTCACCTGCCATGTAGTACGCCTGGATTTGATTCCTGGCCAGCGCAACAGAACTTTAGCAACCTCTACTTTGTGAAGAGTTGACATAAGTATCACACCGTCTGCACCTTTCAAGCCTCCTATCCGCCCCCCAGCCCCCTCACACGCCCCCATCTACTCCAACGCAACAATACTCGTTTATTCCACACGGGCCAGCAAACACACACGCATTCACACTGTGCTCCCCAAACCCTGGTTCCTATACACCAGCCCCTAATTATTGATTGTAGCAATAATTCATCCAACATTAAAAGTAGGAGAAATAATTATCACACAAACAATCTGCAATGCCAATGGAACAAGAACATTAGAGTCCATGATAACGCCACATGGGAATCTTCTTTCTTCTCCTCACTACTTTGACCTATAAAGTCCATGATGTGTGGCTGATGGGTGTTTATTTGGGGGGGGATTTACGTAGCACCATCCTCACTCACTGAGTTTTCACATCAGTGCCACACAATCAATCAGCAAAATGTATATTTACAGAAACAGACGACTACAGATCACAAACTGATCTTCTGTACTACACAGTGCTGATTTAGCACCTGTTGACTTTCAGGCCTGAGCAGTTTGAGATTAAATCAGATGTAAAGTCATTTATTATGAGCAAAATAGCAGAATTTATAAAACTGGAAGTGATGGTTGAGCTGGTTGATGGCAAAAATACAATTCCAAGTGACAGTGAGACTTCAGACTGGAGAGGTTTACTTTTGTTCATTCATCATTGGATTGTTATTTATTTGAGAAATATTGAACATAAAATAGTTGTTAAAGTTTTACTTAAACAGTCACAGGTCTACAGATTAGTTTGCAAGGTTGATGGTAGTCATGGCAGCAGGCCCAAGGGGGCGGGGCTTAACTCCTTTGATCCCGTGTGACCACACCGAGCCTTGAAGTTGGTAAAGCCACTTTGTGATGTCACACTGAGCTTTGAAGAATCACCAAACAGAGTTTACAGAACCAGTTGGCTCTTCTCTCATCAGTTAACCTCAGGAGACACCAGTCCAGGAACTTTTACAACCAGAATTCAACTATTTTTGAAGTGCCACTTCTAAACTTTGTCCACGAGTGTTTTAACTGGAGAAGTGAGTATATTGATTTTGTTGCTAAAAGGTGAAGCCACATTGTCCATTGATGGAGTTAATATTGAGAACGTATATCAGTTTGGGTTTTTGGGAATCATATTCTGTCTGTGTGGATTTTAAACTTTAGGCACTAGGAGGCGCAGTTTGACGCAGGCGCGTGATTTGCTCCATCTGTTAAAAGTCGCTTCAAATCGCGGGAACAAAAAATATGACAGCGTTAGTCTCTCTCACACACACTAGCAATTTCACACTCGCACTCTGAAGCGAGCCAACAAAGAGAACTTTATCATGACCCTCCTGGGGTGGGACTGAATTTTACTCTGAGGCTCATTTACTTGATCACTGCAGGTCGTTGCTGCTCTGTGATATTTTGGGATTTTTCACGGAGCACATTCATTGTGCACACTAATTAATTACCAGAAGATTTTATTTTGAATGCCAAATATCAAAAGTTTAACTGGGGTTCATGAGGGTTCATTTCAACATTTTGTCTGGACTTTCCACGGTCTGTCACTCTCTCCGGTCGGTTGATTTAACATTATAACACTACTAAGCTAGAGATAAACCCAGTTCAGTGAAAAGGTGGGACACTTCTTTGTAATATAGATTCAGAAGGACTAAACCAAAGCAAAAAACAGTCTATTTCAATAAAGTGAATGTACATCTAATGCACGAGCAAATGCTAAGCTGCATAATTCAGTAATTGGAAACAACATTCTGCACCATTCACCACCGCACGGTGCCATTTCTTTGACCGACCCAGTGCTCCAAAGAAATGACTCGTTAAATACAAAACAGACAGAAGAAAACAAAACAGATAAAGAGAAGGTTCTCCATGCTACATCAATAAAAATACAAAAATGAATTTCATGTTCATAGCTTAGGTTGCTAAAAGAAGTGCTGATGCAACTGTGTGCATTTTTCTCCATCTGATTTTCTCAACTAGAAAACTATCAGAGGACCTGTTCACTACAGCCGTGGTGCACATGCACAATAGCAGCGTTTCAGAAAAGTTTCATTTTGCCCTGTTTCCATGACAATGGAATTGAAGCGTTTTCAAAAGGTTGCGATTTCCTCCCTTTCCACAGAGATGTAAAGTTTTAGAAAAGTTCCACCTTGGGAGCTGTTTTCAAAAGTTGCGTTTTGGCGTGTAGATGTATAACCAAAACGTAATGAAAGTTTTCCGTTTTCATTTGAAAATTTTGTCATGGAGAGGTGGGGGTCATCAGGGGCTAGATGTAAGATGGTCAGTTAATCCCACCTGAGCTGAACATTCTGGTCCTACAACTTGTCCTCGTGACGAGACCCTCTGAAGAGGAGAACCTGTCTTCAGGGGACTCTTGTCCTTAGATTTCATGGCGTCTCTACAGCAGAGGTTTTACTGTATAAAATAATCGTCTTTCTTTAACCTTTATGAATGAGAACCTCATGAGTATTGAGCAGCGTTGTTGGCAGGATTCAAACCTACGCAGGGAGACCCCAATGGATTTCTAGTCCATCGCCTTAACCTCTCGGCCACAACAACATGCGTCAGTGTAGTTTTACATCAGGATAAACCTACTTTATTCGTGCAATGTGATCTGGGTGACGGTGCTCAAACTGCTTTTTAATTCATTTCAGGCTGAAACTGCGTTCTGCATTTGCACTAGTGACTGACTGCTATGTCCTTTCCATATGGCTGCAGATGATGAAGGGCAGAACAGCTTCTGTGGTGTTGAGCTTAATTTCTAGTCCACTTTCTGTACTATGTCTTCCAGAACTTTCCCACGGAGACTGTGAACTGTGATACCCTGATGGTTCTATCTGCTGACTCTCTTTGGTGATGTCATAGTGATGTCATAAAAGAATGGAAACGATCAAAGTTCTTTTACTTCGATCTTCACTTTGATCTTGACAAAATTATTATTATTAACTTCACCAACCAAGTTACGTTATGTTTTCATCTGCGTGCATTTATTTATTGGTTTTTATGAATGTATGTATGTATGTATGTATGTATGTATGTATGTATGTATGTATGTATGTATGTATGTATGTTAGTACTGTATGTGCGTGTTTTAACTACTTGCATGAAGTGTCACATTTCAGAGGGGTGGAGTCATGGGCCCTTACAACCTATTGGCTCTTTCACTTGTTAACAAATCACATTAAGATTCTGATGTGGATCTGAACTGAATTTGGTCGCTGCCAAAAACAGACAACAGCTTTTATTTCAAAAATAAAAAATAAAGTCTCACACCTGAACAATCAACATATAAAAAGCAGAATAAATCCTACATTAGACACTGTGACAGTGACAGCCTGTAATAACAAAACTGATCAATTAGTAGGATTAATAATGGAAACAGAGACAGAAGGCAGAACAGAGAGAGTGTGGATTGAGCAAATTTTTGTTTTCAAATTAAAGTGAACATCAACCCACTTCAATAAAAAAAAATCCTGAGGTCCTGGCATTCCCGGATGTGCCCTTGGGATTACCATGACCCCCTCCTACAAATGGTTGGTCTAGTGTTTCTTTCATGTTGTGGTTTTATTTCCCATTGTCCCTGAAGGCATCAGACACACTCACCAAAGCCAAGCAGCAACCAACCAACCAATGAGCAACAGGAGCAACAGCAGACGATGAAAAAGGACAACGAGGACGGAGCGTCCACTGACAGTCAGTCCATGTAAACTTAAGATACTATCAGAAGATCAAGTTTTTGAAACAATGACTGTTGAGTAATTTCATCTGTGATGTTAACAGAAGCAGCTTTACCAGCTGAAGTCTAGTAAATGTGGTGAAACCATGATGAGACTCTCTAATGGTACTTCACATACTACATGATGGATCATTTTAACCACGAAGGGACTTGAACCCTCAACCTTCTGATCCAAAGTCAGAAGCCTTATCCATTGGGCCACGTGGTCCCATGACTCCAACATTTCAACCAAACACTGACAAACTCACTTCCTTGATAAAGTGTCAGGTGTGTTCAATAATGTCAAAAGGTGGACAGTTCATACATTTATACACACGTCTCTATTGTCTCAACATCTGATCCTGGTTTTAGATCCTTTATGGATTTGATGTTGACTTTGACATTGTGTCCTCCACATCCTGCCACATGAGTCAATCTGTTTGAAGGTTCAAATCTGCTGTTTTCACTGCATGACTGTTTCAACTAACTATTTGCGTTGCAGTAATTCTATTATTTTTCATTTGGTTTAACCCAAAAAGACATAATTGAGAAGGAATTAGGTTTTCTTAAATTATAAAGAAACACCGGTGAAGCTGGCTCAGTTTTTTTATTTATTCAAACGTAATAAAATCTTAACAGGAAGTACAATGGAGGTCACTGACCTCTACCTCCCTCTGGTGGACATTTGTGGTCATTACACTCATTCCCCACTCAATCACACACACTCGTTCCCTTCTCTCTTTCACGCACACACACACACACACACACACACACACACACACACACACACACACACACACACACACACACACACACACACACACACACACACACACACACACACACACACACACACACACTTTCTTTGCTGGCTTTTGTTTTGTATTGTGTTGTTTGATGAGATGTGACTTGATGTTTATTGATCAGATGTGATTGGTAGATTGATGATTCAGGAATAGACATTAGTTAATAAACACTTAGTAGTTGAATTGAAGGATTCTTGGTGGTTTTGGTGTTTTTCTGTGACGATTGCTGGTTGGAACAGTCAGTGCTGGGATTCCCAGCCTTCCTTCCCTGGTTCATTTAAAGTCTGCTTCTCATTCCAACCAGGAAGAAGAACTTTACTCATTTAATAAGACTGATGTTTAGTTTAAGATCCTAACTTCAGCTGGAGCCCCGACTCTCTGATTAAGTAACCGTAATATTCATTGATTAATAGTTTGAACGGTTTAAATCAGTTTCAATGATTTTAACACTTTCAGTAATTTAATACACTTAAGAGTTGTTGACTAATGAATGCAGGTTTATTGCTGGAATAACCCGCATTGCTTTTAAATCATTTTGGTGTCTAATTACTCGCACTATTATTGATTGATTTAATACTCAGTTAATTTAATCACAACTTGAATTGCCTCTGAAGTTATTGGTCGGTGACTTCATTGTAGATATATAATTAGCATTTCTTATTAATTAATAAATTAATCAATTTATTTAATTAATAATCAAGATTGTTTTTAATCATTTTTCACTGGTTTTCTTGCATCTCAGCATCTAATTATCCAGAATTATTAATTAATAAATCACAAGTTTGTTCAGCTGATAATCCTAACTGCATTTAATTCATTTTCAATGGTTTGGCACATTCAAGTAATTCATTGTATTAATTAGTAAACCACGACTTTACTTAATTCCAACTCCTTCTTGATTACTTCTGATTGTTTCTAAATAAATAACACAATTTGTTTAATTAACAATCTATCCTAAATGACTTGTAGATCACCCTCGGAGATTCATTCCACTGAAGTAGTTTAACCTCCCTTCAACTATTAATTTATAAATCCCAGATTTGTTTCATTGATAACTTGAATCATAAATTATTTCCTGTAATTTAGCCGTCACTGGTAATCAAGTACTGTTGATCATGTAAGACAAGGAGGACAACCCCTGAGCAGCATGTGTCCCTCTCTCACCAGGACACTGTCCCTCTCTCACCAGGACACTTTGGATTGTGGTGTGTGGCTGCTTGCAGGAGGGGAGGATTTATGGAAGTGTTGTCTGTTAGTGAGGATTTCATGGTTGGAGTCAGAACATTTTAGGAGATATTTCACTAACCTGACAACTAAATCATTATCAAACACTTTCTTCACCAACATGTTTGTAAAGGTGTATAATAATAACATGTTGACAATGTTGAAAATCAACTCCCATGGGAAACCCTGAAAAAAAACTGCTCAATTTAGGGTACCAATAAATGATTCTCAAAATCTTTTTTTTTTTTTTTTTAATTGGATCTCAGTAACTTATGAGCAGTGATGTTCATCACATGTTACTCTAGTATGAACACTTTAACCCTAACCCTAGTGCTGGTGGTAGTGCTGGTGCTGGTGCTGGTGCTGGTGCTGGTGCTGGTGCTGGTGCCAGTGCCATTGCTCGTGCTCGTGTTCGTGCTCGTGCTAGCCCCTGTCACCAAAGTTTTCCAGCAGCTGCTTAGGAGGTGATATCTGGATCATGAAAGTGATTCTGGTTCTACATTTCTTTCTACATTATATTATCATATACCATGGCCCTAAACTTTGCAAAGTCATCCTTGAGATTGGTTGGAATATGAAGCACATCAGGAGACACAACAACATCATGATATCCAGAATCTAAACCCGACAGGAAGTTCGTCATTTGGCGTTAACTGTGACATTCTCATGTTGACCTCAAATGTTGCCTGGAGATACAACAGTCCTACACAATGAAAAGAGAAACAACATTCTTCCTCAAAAGTTAAAGGGTGTGGCCACGGCAGCCTGCCAAGAATCTGATGGTTCACCATGAAACCATGATCAATCCATCTTCTCCCGTTTCCAGGGGTGGAAGTCTGAGCACCATCACCCAGACCACATTGCACAGATTAAGACCTTTTGGTGGAGAGCCCACAGGAAGGTGGTGCCTGGTGTGGGACATGAACCCACAACCTTGAGACTGTGAGGCTCATGCTCTACCAACTGAGCTAGCCAGGGCACATAGAGTCTATTGAGATAGATAGATAGATAGATAGATAGATAGATAGATAGATAGATAGATAGATAGATAGATAGATAGATAGATAGATAGATAGATAGATAGATAGATAGATAGATAGATAGATAGATAGATAGATAGATAGATAGATAGGCTTTTCTCAGTCTGTACTGTATAAAATAAATACAAACTAAAACTTCTACATAATAAAGATAAAATTTGTTGATGAGCTGATAATGATCCTACAGTTGCAGAGTCACTTAACATACCGAGCAGAACGTAGTTCATTCTAGATCCTTTCACTTTGAAAGCTCACGACAGAGATCATGAATGCATCAATAACTCATAAAACATGCCTAAACCCCAGAACCTGAACACAGTTACCATACATTTGGTAAGGTACCAATCCTACACAGCATGTATTATACACAGAAATGCAGTAAAACACTGAATTCCCTCTTGAATGCAATAAAACTCTCTTTCACTGTATTTATGATGAATTGGTATATAATCAAACAAAGTTATCATAGTATCAAGTCATATTGGCCCCAATATGGATGATTTATTAAGGGTTGATAGTTACTGTACTTACCATGGAGAATCTTTCAGAATACAGTTGTGACAGTTCTTAAACGTGACGGTACAATAGATGGTCAAATAGACGTCCAGAATTACGGCCTGGACGGATGGACGTGTCTTGGATGTCTATGGATGTTACTTGCTCAGTGGGTTTGAGCTTCAACAGACACTGATCTCCTTTAATCTGCTTTGACCTCAGCACTGGAGATGCTATGGAGATGCTGAGATCAAAGGGGATTCATTCAAAGGAGAAAGCAGCTTTATTCAGCCCCTTCAGCATTCACGCTTGCATTTTCTTCTGGACATGCAAACCTCTAGTTTCAGTAGACTTCCTGTTTGATGGTGAATATTAAAGTTTGAGGCGTGTCCACAAACTCAAATTGCAGACTTCCTTTGGTTTTGCAATATATTTGAATGAGAGAATAGAGGCAGTGGGATTTATCATTCGGAGATTTGACTGCTCATCAAATCGAAACCTCTCAAGTAACCACAAAGCTGTACAGAAGTTTTTAGCAGAAATGTCTCCTCTGTCATTTAATAGTGTTTTGAAGCCGATACGATTTTCTCCCTCGCAGGAGATAATGTTTGCGTACGAGCCCATTTGAATTTGTGGTGAAAGTCTTGTTTTGAAAGGCAAATTGTGGACTTCCTGTTGGATTAAGTCAGGGGTGTCGTTGCATGTTTTCCGGGTCTTGCTGAGACAAACAAGTGAGTTTTGGTTTCATGTCTCCATGACTTTCCTACGGGCCGTGAGACCTAATTTGAATTTCAGGCGATAATCTTACTTTGAAAGTCAACTTGTGGACTTCCTGTTACACTTAGGTCAGGAATGTCTTCACATGATTTTTAGATCTTAATGAGATGATGAGTTTTAGTTTGATCTCTACAACATTCTTAGAGAGATCACACCATGGCTGTGGTGGTCATCGGTCATTTTAGTGATTGTAGGTGGCGCTAGAGAGCACATTTTGGCTCTTTATGGGTTCATTTTTTACATTTTCTTATAGACTGCACCAGTCCTATTGAGTGTGCCAAATTTGGTGAGCAAGTTTAGGTCAAATTTGGGTTCAATGTCGTCAGGAGAGGAAACAAAGAAAGAAACAGTATAGATGCAATAGGGTCCTCGCCTCCAGGCAGCTTCCCTTCTGGGCTCGGACCCTAAAAAAAAGGTGCACAGAACCCAGTGTCCAGTGATGAGGTCCTAGAAAGGGAAACACAAATGGACTCCAGAGTCTTACTGTGTAACTTTTATGTTCACATTGGCTACAGCTGGAATGTCTGGAAGGGGCCGTTCCCAGTCTGAACCTCATGGTTTTCAATAACAAAACTAAAAGGTTTTATTCTCCTCTTCGGGGAATTGAACCACGATCTCCTGTGTGACAGGCGGGCATATGCTCCACTATACTAACGAGGAGATGCTGGTAGTTTAAACTTTCTGTCAGACCATCTCAGGAGTCAAAGTAGCCAAACTTTACATCGACCCTTGTGTAACCAGAGCTGAGTATCACTCAAACTGTGGGGGAGGGGCTCATGGACCCGAGCAGTTGTTTCACCTGACCTCTCCTGGTTGGAGTGTGATCACTTGTCAGTATTGCTGGTTCGGGGGTTGAATTCTCACCTGCCACACAGGAGGCCCAGGTTCAGTTCCAATGCAACAGAACTTTTCCAAACCCTACTTTGTGAAGAGTTGACGTAAGATTCACACCATGTTTTTGGGGGGTTTATTTCTTACTTGTCAACTTATAGTGCTTTTCCACTAGTACCTACTCAGCCCTACTTGACTCGCCTCGCTTTTGATGCTTTTCCACTACATGGTAGTACCTAGTACTTTCGTGGTACCTGCTCGGTTGAGGTTCCAAGCGAATTGAAGTGACCGAAGTACTGAACCAAACTGTACAGATACATTTTGTGTCGTGGAAATTGGGCTGAACAGTCATGAGTCACATGGACACTCACCTTGGCAAACACTTTGTGACCTGAGAGGGAGTGATTGGGAAGAACGTCTGTCCTGAAAGGACGTTTCTGCTCTGAACCTGAGGGTTATCAGGAACCACACACAGAGAACCTTACACTTCCATAAAACACTACTGAAGCATGTTGTTGTGGCCGAGAGGTTAAGGCGATGGACTAGAAATCCATTGGGGTCTCCCTGCGTAGGTTCGAATCCTGCCAACAACGTTGTTCAATGTTTTGTGAATTTAAGAGAAAGACTCTTCTTGTGGATTATTTTATAAAGTAAAACCTCTGATGTAGAGACGCCCTGAAATCCAAGGACCAGAGTCCCCTGAAATCAGGTTCTCCTCTTCAGAGGGTCTCATCAAGAGGACAAGTTGTAGGACCAGAATGAACCAAACAGCAAATATGTTATGGAAGGAAGGTTTTGTTTGTATTTTAAGTCCCCACAAGGCCTCCCACTTCCTCCACCATGATAGTCCTTCTCCTGCACCAGAGGCCAAGTGGCTCGAGCCGAGCGCAGCGCCGGCCGGAGCTGAAGCAGAAAAAGCTGGGTGAAGAAGAACGAAGTCTCATCTGATCCCAGCAGCGCCGACATATTTTCTATCAGCTCCGTGAGTTTACTGTCCCCCAAACCGCTCCGCTCGTTCTTCCTGTGTGAGAATCTAACAAGAGTCTCTCTTTACATCCCATCTGAACTGAAACAACCATGGAATTGATCAGCTGGTCTCTCAATGCAATCGACCAAATTTTTAATTTTTTATGGAGAATCAGTCGGTAGGATGCTCTCTCTCTCTCTCTCTCTCTCTCTCTCTCTCTCTCTCTCTCTCTTTGAGTGGCAGCGGTCAAATCTGCCATATTTCAGCACTCAGCACATCACTGCTAATTTGTCCACTCATAAAATTTCATTAAACTTTCAGAAGAGAAAAATCTACAAATAATAAATATTTACCACCTTTTACACCCATAAGGCCACAAATCCTCTCATGAATCAGCAGCAGAGCAGAAAATGAAAAGAAAAAACCTGCTTACCTTTTTAATCGTCCAAAACAGCCCAAAAAGCAGCCCTGGTCTTAAAAAGCTCTTCAAATCCAACTGTCTCTTTTTGTCCATCGTCTCCCACCGTCTTCCCAGCGAGCTGACACACACAGTTTTAACTCAAAATCACAGTTTAGAGTGACGTGGCGTGGGAGCGCCGGAAATTCCTCACGGTTCAGTTTTTACATTCAGTTTTGTGTACAATGAACTTTCTAGTGATTTCAACTCAATAAAATACACAGCTGTCCATATAGAATATTTAAAAAAAAAAAAAAATTAATACATAAAAGTAAATAAAAGGAGTTAGATTTTATTTATTTTTTTTGTAATGAGCTGCTGGATCCAATCAAATAAGTGCCGGTCAAAATGTGGGAGGCAAGATCCAGCCCAGATTAAGCTCTGGGGTTATGTAACAAGACGTCTTCGTCCATTAATCTCCTGATATGTTGGAAACTGTGTTGATTAATTTCAAAAACCTTTCTATGTGTTTCTGCCCGGTTTCGAACAGGGGACCTTTTGCGTGTAAAGCAAACTCTGCTGGAGGTTAACAGGGTCGTGTGAAAACATTTGACTACAAGCAGCAACTCAATCCAGAAGAGAGTAGAACAAGAACACAGCTCCTTGGACCGCTTGGTTTCCTCACTCAGCTCATCTCACTCTGAGGGAAAAGTTGTTCTGGATGGTAAAAAAAGTTCTTCTGAGAACATCAGTCCTCATCACTTTCTGCTGAGGAACATAGAGAGTGAGCTACCAGCAGCTGCTCTCTGTGGAGGAGAACATCAGTCCTCACCTCCACCCTTTCTGACAGGGTGGCTGATGGATGAAGAATTCATCGATTCCTCTGCTTGTGTGTGTGTGTGTGTGTGTGTGTGTGTGTGTGTGTGTGTGTGTGTGTGTGTGTGTGTGTGTGTGTGTGTGTGTGTGTGTGTGTGTGTGTGTGTGCGTGCGTGTGTTCCATGACACAATTGGATGTGTATTTGATGTATTTATTTGATGTTTCACATTGTGGATTTGCTGTGAGATGTGAGGTGCAAGAGGAGCTGCAGGGTGTGTGCAGGAGGAGGTGCAGGAGAAGACACGGGAGGAGGTGCAGGAGGAGGCGTGGGAGGAGGCACAGGAGGAGGCACGGGAGGAGGCGCAGGTTGATGCGCAGGAAGTGTACACGAGGAGGTGCAAAAGGAGGTGCAAGAGGAGGCACAGGAGGAGGTGCAGGATGTGTGTATGCGGAGGCACATAAGGAGGCGCAGGATGTGTGCAGCGGGAGGTGTGGGAGGAGGCACAACAGGAGGCGCAGGAGGAGGCGCAGGAGGAAGTGCAGGATAAGGCACAGAAGGAGGTGCAGGAGGAGGTTCAGGGGGAGGCGCAGGATGTCTGCTGGAGGAGATGCAGAAGGAGGTGCAGGAGGAGGTGCAGAAGGAGGCTCAGGATTAGGCTCAGGATGTGTGTAGGAGGAGGTGCAGAAGGAGGTGCAGGAGGAGGTGCAGAAGGAGGTGCAGGAGGAGGCGCAGGATTGTGCAGGAGTTGCAGGAGGAGGCACAGGAGAAGCTGCAGGAGGAGGCACAGGAGAAGCTGCAGGAATAGGTTCAGGAGGAGGTACAGAAGGAGGTGGAAGAGGAGGCGCAGGAAGAGGTGCAGGAAGAGGTTCAGGAGGAGGTACAGAAGGAGGTGGAAGAGGAGGCGCAGGAAGAGGTGCAGGAAGAGGCGCAGGATGTGTGCAGGAGGAGGTGCAGGATGTGTGCAGGAGGAGGTTAAGGAATAGGCGCAGGATAGTTCTATGGTAGAACTAGAAGCTCCGCCCACCTCACTACAAGCTCCACTGGACTCTCTCCACCTATCAAGGCCAGCTGTCACTACAGGCTCAGAGGCTCAGGTGTTCTGTTGAGCTGCTGCTGCCCCCTGTTGACCGCTGTGTGACGGTGCAGATCACTCAGTGTGACCAACACACAGCGGAGGATTCATTTCACTTTCAAGACACAATCAGTCCAACGATCTCTGTCCATGCAGCTCACTCTCTGTGCTGAGGACACGTCCTCAGGTGATGGAGGTGAAGGTGGTGAACAGCTCCTGCTCCACTCTACACAAGCTGAAAAACTCACACACACACAGGACATACAGCGTCCTCTCTGCTCTCCTCAGTGGATCTTCAGGACACACACTGTCCTCTCTGCTGTCCTCCACCTGAAGAGAGGACGGAACACAGGAGCCATCTTGGATGTTCTGTTAAAGAAGTGATTGGAGGTGAATTCATATGTTCTTGCAGAACGTCTCTTCAATCAAAGTTCTTGTTCCAGTACAGAAAACTTGTGAAAACTTTCCAGGGTAAAGGAGGAGTGACGGGGCAGAAAATAAAGAGCTCCGTCACAATCTAATGTAAGCTCAGTAAAAATGTAAAGAACATAATTTTAATGAATTTGTAAGGTTCTATTGAGATTTACAGGAGACCTCCGAAGTATTTCAGCATTTTCATAATTTTTATGTTCTGAAGAGTCCATTTTTTTACAGTTTGGGATTTTCTTCCAGTTTGAGAGAGAGCATTGAGAAGAAGACAAACTGTCTGAGGTATCTTTCCATTAATGATTGTGAAGTGTTGTTATTTCCAGTGTTGGACAGTGTATTCATTGTACTCCATGTACAGCCACCAACGACCCCTTGTTTACTAGAAATGACAACTCCAGGTACATTTGTGTGGTTTTAAGAGTGTTGATAGTCTTCCTGGGGAAAACAAGTCAAACCAGGCTGCCTGCACTTCACACAGTCTGTCCTCTTCATGCTGACTTTGTCCTCTTCTAAATGGGACTAAACTGCTCTGTTGTCCGTCTCCTGTTTCAGTCTGATGTCTTCACCATCAGGAGGAAGAGTGTGTGTCCTCAGAAGCCTGGTTGTTTCCATTAATGAAGATCATTACACTCTCCTTCAGGAGGACCTGCTAAGTTGATCACTGGATATTGTCCATGTAGCAGTGTTACCTGCTTCTTCTTCAAATGGAACATTTATTCTGAAGAGTCTCCATAAGAATGAAAAGTCCTTCAATGTTATTTTTAGTCTGGAGATACATGACACCCCAAAATATTTGAACTTTTTCATACTTTTGTTCTTTGAAAGAGAAATAAATGTTGACATTTATTTTAATGCATACAATATTTGCTACTTACAATGTAAAAAAAAAAGTAAAGTTTCTAGGTACTTTGAATCAAGTTTAAATATCGCATGTTGGCCTGTTAGGTTTAAGAAAATAGAACTTTTTCAAGACTTTGTGATTTGCAGCTTGATCTTGATAACTCAATAGTTCATCTGTTCATCCTGACATTTCCATCAGAACAAGAGTGATGACTTGAGTTTGTACTGTAGGCAGATATACTGTGTGAGAATTACGCCCTGAATATCCCAAAAGTAGTTTTTTTTTCTAAATGTGTAAAGCTGTGTACTCACATTATTACAGGTGTTAGAGAAATCTTCTCTATTATCATTAATTCATGTGTTTGTAGACATTGTTGTGCTGCATAAATCCTATCTGCTGGTGGAGAAACACTGGGTGTAAGGACCATGTGTGTGTGTTCTTAGATAAACCGCTTAATCTGCTGGAACTGTCTGTGCAGACTGACGCCCGGGTGAGAGAAATGCATTGTGAGTCACTCATGATTACTAGATCAGGAAACGCCTATGCTTGTGTGAACCAACTGTGTGAATAAAATCTGCAGGGAGACTGAAGCTGGACGGAGATTTTCAGGAAGCTGAGTGAGTCAGACTTCATCTCCCCTTGCAAGTCAAAACTGTATGATGTGTGTGTTGTTCTTCACTCATCCGTATATTTGTCAGACTGCTATCGAAGAGTATTTTTCTGACACCTTCCTGTGTCCTGCTGCCTGGCCTCTCAGTCAGCTGGGACTGAATATTCTCTTGTAGGGCTTTTCCACTAAAAAGAACCAGGAGCTAGTTCGGGGCCGGTGCCAGAGCCAGTTCTTAAATGAGCACCACCAAAGAACCGGTTCTTTTTCCACCGTTAACGGAGCCAAGTGAGAGCCACGTCATTGCGTCACTCCAAAACGTGATACGTCACTGATTTCAACAATATTGCGCATACAGCCTCATCCAGGAACCAGGAGACGGACTGTATTCATTGGTTTAGTCCGGGTCGCTCCATCTAGTTTGGCCTGAACCTCAGATGCACCAAAGAGAAATAAGACATTACGTCTCTTCTTGTCTCTATTGGTGTTTTTTCACGTCCGTCTTGTTTTAGTCCGGAGCCCCAGAGTGGACATAGAGGGGGAAAAAATAACGCGTGTATGAGTTTGGGGCTTAATTTTCAACAATTGGGCATTACATAGTGAATTTCTGCTCCTTTCACTTTATTTCTGGGAGTGTCTGAATCAAATGCTTCAACATGGAGGAATGGAGGTTTACAATGATAGAACGAAGCTCTAAAAACTGTTTCCAATGGTAACCTACGTAAACACTCTGATTAAAACTCTTTCACATGAAGCCGTTTAAAGGCTCATTTTATACCAATAAAATCCAAGCTTTCATTTACAGTGGTACGTAGTTTGTTTTTTAGTGGCTGATGAACCAAAAGTATTCATTATAAAGAAGTTCTGTGGGTTAGAAAATAATATCGGCGCGTCTCGGAGCGGAGCAGCCTCACACTGCATGGCGCAGCGGCTGTAGCTCCTCAGCCTGCAGTCAGAACGCGAAATAAGACCTGGACGTGACGTTAGTTAAAATAATGTTACCATGAAAAGTGTGAAAAATAAATGACAATGGAAAACTGCTTGTAAATTATAGCCGACATAGCGGACTGACAGCGGTGGAGCGCGGCAGCGCTCTCGAGAGCCGCGGCTCTGCGAACGCGAATTAAATAATCCCGTTCCCTCGTATTATTAACTTCAGGGAACGACTTATTATATCGTTCCCACGCGTATTTTTTATTTTTTCTCTATAACCACTCCGGGGCTCCGTGTTCGCTGGAGTTTTCAGAAAGCCGGTTCAGCCTCGCTTCCGTCTTTTAGATAGCGATAACTCCAGAGATAACTCCAGAGATAACTCCAGAGATAACTCCAGAGATAACTCCAGAGATAGCTCCGCCCCCAGCTGATGACATGTCGGGTCCCAGTCTAGCTCCTCTTTGGCCCAGCAACGAAGTGGGGCCAGCGTAGCACCAGTTTAGCCTCTGTTTGGCCGGGGCTTTGGCAGTGGAAAGACAAAGAACTGGTGCTAAGGCTGGCCCTGGCTCCGAACTAGCACCTGGTTCTTTCCGGTGGAAAAGCCCCCATATAGTACTAACCCCCTTTTAGCACCACTGTTTGAGTTCATCATGAAATGTGTCGGCGTTGCTGTTTGAAAGCTCCTCAAACTGAATAAAGCCCCGATACTGTTGGTTGAGTCCTTTTGCTTCTTGAAGATGTTGCTGGTTGGTCTGGGAGGAGGATTCTCACACACAAAGTCAAAACCTCTTCTGAAATTTAACACAAAGGATCATGGTTGATGACCAAAAGGCTCATCCAGGAAGTGAACCCAGGACCTCTCTCACCCTAAGTGAGAATCATCCTCCTAGACCAACGAGCCGACATGTTGAAGAAGCTAAAGGACTCCAGTGATTGTCATTAAGCTGCAGGTTTGGAGTATTTACACACTTCAAGTCAGGGCCGGCTTGGAGTTTGTATGTTCTCCTTGTCCCTCCTGGGTTTTCTCCAGCTGCTCCAGTTTTCCTGAAAACCTCCAAACATATACTTCAAGCTCATTGGTGACATAATTCCTTAATCTCAAAATATCAAAGAAACACATTTTAAACCAAAGTTCAAGTGTTGAAGTTGATTGAGGACAACTTGTGTCTGAAATGGAGGAACCAAGTGTTCTTGTGGGTAATATGGGACTAAGAGCTCTTTAAGATACGATGGAGCCTGGTTGTTAAGAGCTTTAGAGGTTAAAGAAGGATTTTAAATTCTATTGTAGATTGAACAGGAAGCCAATGAAGAGAAGCTCTTATTGTGGTGATGTGATCTCTCCTGCTGGTTCCTGTCAGGACTCTCACTGCAGCTTTTCTATCACTTCAACACTTCAACAATTCAACACTTCTCATCTGGCTCATCATGGAGGAAACTGATGACATCGTTGTGATGTCAGAAAGGAGCTCTTGCCATGTTGCCATGGTAACTGTTGCATCATAGAATTAATTCACTCAGCTCAGCACAGCTTTACCTCCTGTCTGGTTCTTCTGTCTGCCACAGACTGTAAACACATTGTTGGAGATGTTTTTTAAGAAGCTCAGACCAGCTGGTTATTACAGAAGAGTATTAGAGCCTCTCATGAAAACAAAAGAGAGGAGTTAGTATTGTTTATTTCATCATTGCCCCTTTTATGTGAACGAGCTTTGATCAGGATGGAACAGCCCGGTTGAATTACTGAGTTGATCTCCTGCTTCGTAGTAACGCTTATCAAGGAATGAAAATGTTTGTCAATCCAGATCACGGAGAGAGATCTGGATTGGAGGAGTTGGTGAGGAACCAGAGAGCTGATGGGGGTCAAAGGTCATGCTCAGGGAGCCACAGTGGTGAGTGGTCAGCTGTAGGATTCGTCACTGTGAACCACTGCCTGAAAAGAGAGCACCGCCCAACGTGGGACTCAAACCCACAACCCTGAGATGAAGAGTCTCATGCTCTAGTGACTGAGCTTGTCAGGCAACTTGTTGTGTAGTGATGAAGGACGACTGTAATGTCCTACACAGGAGACCTTCAGGGACCACGGTTGACTGTGGCTATTTGAAGCTCCATCCACTGTTGCTATGGATACAGGAGCAGGAGCAGAACTCTTTCAGAACCATGACATCATCACAAGAACAGCTGATAGAAGACAGGATGAAAAGAATGATAAGAAGATGATAAGAAGTGGAGGAGTTTGTTTTGTCAGACAGAGAAGTGACTCAGGTTTCTGAGTGAGTTCTGTCAGAGCCTCTTCAGCTTGTGTGTCTCATCAGGTCTTTCTGGGCCGTTCACACCTGGTTAACATCTGGTTCAGGTTGTTGGGATTTATGGTTGGTTATTAGCATTAAATTACTGTAAGTAATAGATTACTGAAAGTAATAAATCACTGGAAGTAATTGTATGAAAAATTGAAATCATTAATGGAAGTAAACGGTCATTTACTCATTTACAACTCCTAAAGTAATTGAGTAATTACTTAAAAGTTAATAAATTAACCCAAAAATATTATATAAAAAAAATAGTTATTCATTTGAATAAATTCATTATTTATTTATTAATAATGAAAAGGGGCACCATCAGATAAACTAGAAATAGCTAATACCAAAATATCAGTCTCGTTTGTAAAAAGTTTATTCAAGTTAGTTAATATTTCAGTGTAAAAATATAACAATCTTAAATAAAAGGGAAGGTGTGAAATCCGAGCACAGACTGTTAATAACCAGTGAATTGTCAACAATAAATACACAATAATCACAAAGAATCGTTCAATTCAGCTAACAGGCGTTTATTAATAAAATGTATTAATTCATAAATAATTCTGAAATCATCTCACAAATCAACACATTCAAGTAGCAAATGGCATCGAACACGGAGATCTAATCTATTAAACAGCAAACACTATGTACAAAGAGTGTGTGTGTGTGTGTGTGTGTGTGTGTGTGTGTGTGTGTGTGTGTGTGTGTGTGTGTGTGTGTGTGTGTGTGTGTGTGTGTGTGTGTGTGTGTGTGTGTGCTTGTCTGGCCTGGAGTGATGACTGGAATGGGTGTAGCGACCTCAAATGTCCACCAGAGGGAGGCAGACGTTGGCGGCTCAGTGTGGTGACCGTGACAACCACTAGGGGCGTGCGGCGGTGGGCAGAGGGAGAGCGCCATGACCTGATGTGTCCACCAGGTGGACGTCAAGAGGGATTGCGATGACCAACGCGACCACTAGAGGCGTTTGACTCGCTCTTTCTGGGGACGCAGCGGTTGCTTTGCGACCAGATAAACAAGACACCCGACGCGCAAGTATGCGTGAGGGGGTCTCGGAACGACGCGGTCTCACCTACTCCCGTAAAGACTGGTGGACTTTGTCGGCCCGGTTCTGAGCGGCGGAGTTCTAACAGGACATGCAGTTAGAACTCTGGTGATGGATGTGGATGTGGTTTAGCAGCACCAGAGAGCAGTTTGGCTGCTAAATGTGACTGTGTGTGTGTGTGTGAGCTTATCTGATCAGATAACACGACCGGCGGCAGATTAGTGAAGGAGGGGGAGAGAGAAGGGAGTTAAAAAGTTCTGGGCCGGTCCACGTGAGTTAACACGCGGCTCCTTGTGTCTCCGTACGAAGTCCTGCGTCTGGATGGACGTGAATCCGTCTTGGAGATGGTTTGTCTTGGCAGGTTGGACTTTTATACCGGAGCATCATGGTCCGGCTCCCTGCTGTGCTCACCATGGCCTTGGCCAATCACAGCGGGGTTGGCTTCAGAGTTGCCGGGGCGTTTTCTAAGGCTGTGGATGGAGTTGGTGGATCCCCCTGGTGGTGAGGTGCAGGGATGCAGCTTCCAGGGAGGGGTCGCCGTGGACCCCCTAGTGGAGGTCACGTGACCAATGGCGAATTATTCCAGTGGCGACCACATGTTCCTTTGTCCTGAGGGGGTGAGCCATGGAGGCCAGGCCCAACACAATGAACCAACACATGAAGAGGAGGAGGAGGAGGAGGAGGAGGAAGAGGAGGAGGAGGAGGAGTGGATCTTCAGGACTCACAGCGTCCTCCCTGCTCTCACCAGCTGCAGAGAGATGAGAGAGATGAGAGGTGATGAGGAGAGTCTCTGTGGAGCAGCCAGGACTTCAGTCCTGTCCACAGCAGCAGCTCAGAGCTCATGAAGGACCACCACTGTCAGACCAACACAACAAGCCTGAGGCTCCTCTGATTGGCTGACTGTGTCCTCTGCTGTCCAATCCTGAAGCTGCTCAGCATTCTCCTCTCACAGCCTCACTGAGCAGTCAAACTCTGGATCTTTGTTCTCACACTTACTGTGTTTAGTAGAAACCTGCTGGAAGCAGCATGGACTCACTCCAACATCTACTGACCTGAGAGTCTGCAGGCTGCAGTCTGGACTCTGCTGAAGACCAATCAGCTGCTGCACATCTGGATCCTGAAGGTTGTTGTATTCCAGGTCGAGCTCCTTCAGGTGGGAGGGGTTGGACTTCAGAGCTGAGGCCACAGAAGAACAGCTGATCTCTGACAACCTGCAGCCCCTCAACCTGAATAAAGAGAGAAAGCAGCAGAATGAATGAGGAGAACCAATCAGATGTGTTGATGGAGAAATGAGCAGCTCCACATTACTGTGTCCTGATCAATGAGCTGTTCTGTTGTTGTGGATCTTCATCACACTCATCCTCCACATGTCAGCACAACATTGCCACTCCTCCTCATGTCCACACACATCAGTAACAAGCTGCTGAGCTCAGTCCATCTCTCACTGCAGGATCAGAGTCTCACATCACAGCTGCTCACAAACATTTCTCCTTCTACAACAGTAACAGACAGTCAACTGACCCCAGAGTCTCCAGACTACAGAGTGGACTCTCCAGAAAACCACACAGCTGCTCAACTCCTGAACCCTGCAGCTGGTTGAAACCCAGGTCCAGATGTTTCAGATGTTTCAGGAGGGAGGGGTTGGACTTCAGAGCTGAGGCCACAGAAGAACAGCTGATCTCTGACAACCAGCAGCCCCTCAACCTGAATAAAGAGAGAAAGAAGTGAGATTAGAGGACAAAGTTTGATGTTGAAGTCATTGAGACTGAAGAAGGTTCAGACTGGAAGAGTTTAGAAATGTAAAGTCCAAACAGCTGAAGCCACCAGGAGGAGAAGAGTCTCATCAACATGCTGATCACTAACATGCTGCAGAGCTCAGTCCATCTCTGTCCTCCAACATCTGGATCACACACACACACACACACACACACACACACACACACACACACACACACACACACACACACACACACACACACACACACACACACACACACACACACACACACACACACACACACACACACACACACACACACACACACACACACACACACACACACACACACACACACACACACACACACACACACACACACACACACACACTGTCCTCCTCTTCCTCCTTTTGCTGTGTTCTCCTCCTCCTGCCCCTCATCCTCTTCCCCCTCCTCCCCCTCCTCCTCCTACTCCTCCCCTGCTCCTACCCCTCCTCCTCCTCCCCCTCCTCCTGCTCCTCCTACTGCTCCTCCTCCTCCTCCTCCTCCTCCTCCTACTCCTACTCCTCCTCCCCCTCCTCCTCCTCCTCCTCCTTCTCCTCCTGCTCCCCCCCTCCCCTGCTCCTCCTCCTCCTCCTCTTGCTCTGTTCTCCCCCTCCTGCTCCTCCTCCTCCTCCTTCTCCTCCTGCTTGCTCTGTTCTCCTCGTCCTCCTCTTCCTCTTGCTCTGTTCTCCTCCACCTCCCCCCCTCCTCCTCCTCCTCCTCCTCCTCTTGCTCTGTTCTCCTCCACCTCCTCCCCGTCGTCCTCCTCCTCCCCCTCCTCCTCTTCCCCCTCCTCCTCTTCCTCCTCCCCCTCCTGCTCCTCCTCCTTCTTCTCCTCCTCTTTCTCCTCCTCCTCCTCCTTCTCCTCCTCCTCCCCTCCTTCTCCTCCCCCTCTTCATCTTCCTCTGTTCTCTTCCTCCTCCTCCTCCTCCTCTGTTCTCCTCCCCTCCCCCTCCTCCTACTCCTCCTCCTGCTCCTCCTCCTCCTCTGTTCTCCTCCCCCTCCTCCTCCCCCTCCTCCTCCTTCTCCTCCTGCTCCCCCCCTCCCCTGCTCCTCCTCCTCCTCCTCTTGCTCTGTTCTCCCCCTCCTGCTCCTCCTCCTCCTCCTTCTCCTCCTGCTCCTCCTCCTCCTCTGTTCTCCCCCTCCTGATCCTCCTCCTCCTCTTCCTCCTCCTCTTCTTCCTCCTCCTCCTCCTCCTCCTCCTCCTCCTCCTCCTCCTCCTCCTCCTCCTCCACCCTGTGCTGGAGGCTCCGCCCCTCTGCAGGGATCTTTGGGATCATTATGTTACATTACTGCATGGAAGTGAAGCCAGAGTGTTTTATGAAGTAATCATGGAACCTGATTGGAACTAACTTCACTTCCAGGTCTTGTATGGCGTTCTGACCGCAGGCTGAGGTCTGCATGAGGCAGCAGGGGGCGCTCCGCTATGAGACGCATCATTAATAGAACTTCTTTCTAATGAAGCCAGACTTTAGCTTCATCAGTAACGACTAAACAAACCACATACTACTGGAAAGGAAAGCTTGGATTTGGAGCCATAAAATGATCCTTTTAACGGCTTCATGTGAAAGAAAAGTAGAATCAGAGTGTTTCTGTAGGTTGTCATTGTCCCTCATCACGGTGTGTTAACAGTTAAATATGTGTCCGTGCACAGTGACGTGTCTGCTCAGTACAGGGTGGAGCTCTTACCGCTCCACACCTCACAGGTTCTACTGGAGTCACAAGAAGTTGGAGGCGCATGGAGCGGTGACGTCAGCGTGAACAGGGCCTCTTGGAGGGGCCTAGAGGCTACAATGACGTCATTCAGCCGTACGGAGCCGTACAGAGCTCGCTGACGCGTCAAGAATAAAACAGGCTTTATGGATCAGTGGCGCCACCAGCTGGAATCCTGTACTCACTGTGAGTACAATTCTTTGGAAGGTGTGGAAAAAATAAAAGTTAAAGCCTTGGGCTGCTGTTTGTAGAGCTACAGACACAGAACTAATTCATAGAGCTACACAGAAAAGAATCCTCAATGAACATACCTCTCTCCCTCGTCACAGTTGCATGTTTACCAACTCGTCACAAGAGGGCAGTATTGCACCACGTGTGTGTGTGTGTGTGTGTGTGTGTGTGTGTGTGTGTTCCGTCTGCAGCCAACAGCCGTGAGAGAGAATCAGCACTGCTGATGTGGACATCAAGAAGAAATGATTGTTAATGAAGAACCGTTTCAAATTACGGAAGAGTTTTAGGGCCACTGAAGAAAAAAAAGAATTTGGAGGTTAAAAAAAAAAAAACATTCGTGGCCTCATAAAAAGTCGAAAATCAAAGTCGAGATTTTTTTTTTTCACAGAGGGACGTCTGTCCATCCCTCATCATTTGTCTGTCGATGTGAATTCACATTAAATCACTTAATTCTGACTATATCGGGTTGCTTACTGCTTATGGACATGTGATACACAGGATTTCCTTGATTAATAAGAACACATTTAAATAAACAGCCGAGGATCCGTGTCTTTGTCCTTCGTATTCGACGAACTTCCGCGAGGGAACAATGCAGCAGCTGCTCTGTCTCTTCTAGTCCTGATACTGATGGTAACTGCACCGTGTTTATGAGCTACATTCTGTCCTGAAGCATCTTTTCATCACTTCATTAAACCGCCTGATATGCATTTTTAGGAAGCAGTCACACGCGCTGGCATCTGGATGGACGGACTTTTTTTTCCACCGTGAAAAAAAAAATATCGACTTTGATTTTCGACTTTTTCTGGGGCCAAGAAGGTTTTTTGTTTTTTTTAGCCTCCGAATTTTTTTTTTTCTTCAGTGGCCCTAAAACTCTTCCGTATCAAATAAAGACAAAATGTCGCGTCATTCAAAGCACAAGACCTTTAAACTGGACGAGGAGGCGGATTTGGTGTTCAAAACTTTGACGGCTAATAAAAACAGAACCGCTCCACCAGTGAAAATGATATTGGGGATTATTGAGGAGGAGAGGCTCCTCTGTCATTTAGTAGGTTTCTGAAGTCGATAGATATTCGTGCTCAGAGTAGCTAGCGTTTGAATATCTTATTTTGAAAGGCAAATTGCGGACTTCCTGTTGGATTTAGGTCAGGGGTTCCATGATGTGATTTGTCGGGCTCGATGAGACGAACAATTGAGTTTTGGTTTGATCTGTCTACAACATTCCTATGGGCCGTTTAAGTGTTTTTAGTGGCCGTTGTAGTGTTTGTAGGTGGCGCCAGAGAGCACATTCTGGCTCTCTGGGGGTTCATTTTTACATTTTCTTATAATATCACCCAGTGTTAATGAGCGTGCCAAATTTGGGGAGTCCTTGAGCATGTTCAGGGGGTCAAATGTATTCTCCTTCAGAGGTTAAGGGCCGTTTTTGGTAGAAAATCTTACTTTGAAAGGCAAACTGCGGACTTCCTATCAGATTTAAGTTGGGGGTAGTGGAACGTGATTTTTAGGTCTCGATGAGACGAACAATTGAGTTTTGGTTTGATCTCTCTATGACATTACTGCGGGCCCTGGTCGCCGTTTTGGTTTTTCTAGGTGGCGCTAGAGAGACATTTTGGCTCTCTGGGGGTTGATGATCGTGCCAAGTTTGGTGAGTTTTTGAGCATGTTTAGGGGGGTTTTATACAGGTTTTTATTTCCAAAAACTAATAATAAGAAACATTCCAATTACAACAGGGTCCTGGCCTCCAGGTCCAGGCCTCCTTTGGAGGTCCTGGTCTCCTTTAGAGGTCCTGGTCTTTCTGCTCGGTCCCTCATAATGGTCACATCAGCTCAAACATCTGCAATTAAAAAAAGATTTTACTGCCAGAGTGCAGAATACCTGCGGATGTTCCAGCCCTTGGTTTGGCATGTTGCTCTGGTTTTGGCCCTCAAGGAAAACTAATTGAGGAGCCCCGGTGTTAAGGATAAAAAAAAAGGTGCAGCAATTTAAAGCGTATTTAAAAGATGTTAAAAAGTTAATAGGACTAAATTACAGCTCAGGGTTAAAACAATAAATGGAATAAGTTCGAAGTGAATAAAGCTAGACCCCCTATAGATATATTTTATTGTACTGTGTCTCAAATAGAGTTTAAAAGGCTCAAACAGAGTAGTACTTTTCAGGCGAAAGCAGTAGTGTGTTACTCTAAAAGGCCAGCAGAGGGCGCATGGCGATTGAAGCAGCCTAAAAGCTGCACAGAGGCAGCAGCATATTAAATCCTGCAGCCGAGCCAAACACCAGCTCAAGTGGTCTGCCTCTTTGTTTCCTATTACAGGATGGAATCACACCCCTACATGACACACACTGGGGCAGGGGGGCAACAATGGCAGAGTGAGGGAGAGTTTGGAGCTCCAGCTGGGAGATCAGTGACTCTTCATCCAGGAGAGATCAGCCTGCTTTGAAAGCTGAAGCTCAACATAGAGCGTGTCAGAGGTTGACGGAGAATTCTCCACTGCAGCACCTTGCTTCTTCTACCAAGCTTTGAAATGTGGAGCTCCACACGGCTCTGCCACAGTCACAGGACTAAAGCCCAGAGAAGAAGTCTCAGTTTCTCATGGAGATCCTCAGTGTGGATCATCTCATATCAGCCTGATGTCTGACCTTTAGTGTCAACACAACTTTCACTGCACACAAACTCAAACATGGAGTCTGACCTCAGAGTCTCCAGACTACAGAGTGGACTCTCCAGAAAACCACACAGCTGCTCAACTCCTGAATCCTGCAGCTGGTTCCCACTCAGGTCCAGATGTTTCAGATGTTTCAGGAGGGAGGGGTTGGACTTCAGAGCTGAGGCCACAGAAGAACAGCTGATCTCTGACAACCTGCAGCGCTCCAACCTGAATAAAGAGAGAAAGAAGTGAGATTAGAGGACAAAGTTTGATGTTGAAGTCATTGAGACTGAAGAAGGTTCAGACTGGAAGAGTTTAGAAATGTAAAGTCCAAACAGCTGAAGCCACCAGGAGGAGAAGAGTCTCATAGACATGCTGATCACTAACATGCTGCAGAGCTCAGTCCATCTCTGTCCTCCAACATCTGGATCCTCCTAAACTCCTCTCAGTGGTTTGACTTCAACACATTCTAACTTCAGACAGTGAACTGACCTCAGAGTCTCCAGGTTACAGTTTGGACTCTCCAGTCCAGCACACAGAACCTTCACTGATGAATCCTTCAGCTGGTTCCTACTCAGGTCCAGATGTTTGAGATGGGAGGAGTCAGACTTCAGAACCGAGGAGATCACTTCACAGTCGGAGAGTTTACATGAAGAAAGGCTTTAATGAGACACAGAGAGGACAGGACGTTGTTATGAGGACTTTGTTGGACCTCAGAGCTTCAGATCATCTTCTCTGGGTTTGACTTTGGCTTCATGTGGACGTGAAGGAGAGGACATGGAGGTCCACATGTTTTGTTCATGTCTTCAGTTCCAGATGTTGAAGTGAAGCTGTGGAGTGGAGCTGGACGTCCTGCTACTTCTTTCTATTCATTACAGAGTGTTTGGTTGGAGAGACGGGGACAGTGGAGACAATCATTCTTCTGAGAGACACAATTCATTCATTCATTCATGGTTTAGTTTGTGAGAACTGTGGGAGCAGAGACATTGTCCTGGAGTTTGTTCAGTCTTCTTTGGTTCTAGTTTTGTACTTCACTTTGATTTGAGTCTTTTTGTCAGGAAATTGTCCAGTTTGGAAAGACAAAGGTTCCAGATGTGAGTCAGTAGTTTGGAGATAAACTCAATCACCCTCTTTACTGGTTTCATCTCCATTTAGTCTCAATCTGAAGATTTGGTTTTATTTTTGATAATAATTTCTATGATTTCTTCCTTACTAATGAAATGTCTCTGGGTCTTTCTCTTTACACTCTTTAATAGATTCCATGTGTCTTTAATAGGATTCTTCTTTTCTTACATTTCACCACTTTTAGTTTTGTAGATATATGAACATTCTCACATTTGTAGTTAACTTATTTTTATATTCCACATATTTATTTACCACTTCTTTTGTGTTTTATAGATTCTCTGTATCATGTATTTTTCCTTTTGACAGAATCTTTTAATCCTTCTTTGATCAATAGATGATCTTTGTTATTGTTTTCTTTGTTTAACATTTCTTCCTAATTCTGCATTTCTTACAGCTTTATTCACATTGTTGTCTAGATATTCTGATTCCAAGTCACTTGTAATAAATAGCTCTTTTCCACCAGCTCCTACTCAGCCTTACTCCACTTGACCCTACTGGCCTTGCCTCTACTCCACTCAGCCTCACTTGTTTTCCATTACAATAGAACGACCACGGCGTGGGCGGAGTCAACGGAGCTTTCCCCGTCATGCACAAGTAATCACCCCGATGTGATGCTTCACTGTCCGGTGTTTCGGTTTCGCTGGTGCTCCTGTTAACTGGTGACTTCTGCCACAAGCTGTTAGTAGCTACTGATGTTAAAATAAGAACAACAAACCATACGATACTTTAAATTCTAATGGAAATGTGGTTAAACAGCGTTCACCAGGACAGCTGCAGACTTTGGTCCTTTTTTGTTTTTTATTGTGTTCAGGTTTAAAAAATGGCGGGTGAATGAGCAGCCTGCCGTCTTCTCGTTTTCGCTCGCTTGGAACCTCAGTTTACTACGGTCTACCATGAAAGTACCTCATAGCAGGGACCATCATGTAGTGGGAAATTGTCAAAAGTGAGAAAAGAGTCAAGTGGGGTAAGTCTGAGGAGGTGGAGCAGCACCTTAACCTATTTAACCTGTTGAATAGCGCAGAGAGTGCAAATATATAAATATAAATATATAAATATATAAATATATAGATAAATAGATATAAATATATAAATAGATAAATAGTGCAACAACAGACTACAACTACATCACCACATAAATAACTAGCTGCAATATTAACAATCTGATAATAAAAGCGTGAGTCAGATATAAATACAACAAAGAATGAAGGTCAAAGGTTAAATATGTATCAGCAGGAGGCCAGGCAGTGATCAGAACTGAGTTTGTGGCAAAAAGGAGTAACTAGTAATCAGTACTTGGATTACTTTTTCAAACTAACTGTGTCAACACTGATTAGTATTGATCAAAGAGTCATGACTCGTGAACAAAAATGGAATCTGATGAGCATCAGAAAACCTCGGGGCACCACCTGTTTAACAGGAAATGATGCCAATTTATATCAGTCTCATCAAGATATACTGTACAAAAATATTCATTTAGAATTTGAATTCTTAGTTAAATTAATAACAATTAACACAATTAATCATAAAGGATGAAGAATTTCAGACTTCCTGACATAGAAGAGGTCGACATTTCATTCACCTTTCTACACATTAATAAGACAGCAAGTAGTGACAGTAGGATTCCTAAGATTATATTCATTTAAAATGAGAAGAAGAAAACTACACAGGTTCTGTGTGAGGGTCAGAAAGTAAAGACAGTGGTTCATGAAGCTTCATCTGGCCATCACTAGAATAAACTATTCTATTCTATTTTGTCCCGTCGCTGTGCTTCACTCCACTGATTTGACTGGTTGCTTCATAAGAAGTACTGGTCACTGTGAGGCTCTTGCCTCTGCTCTCTCATCCTCCTCTCTTTCCTTGGTGGATCCTCAGCCTCCTAAGTGATGATATTTTCATCCAGCCACAGGAGCACACCTGAAGTGAGTGTCCTGCTGCTGCTGGGCTTGTCTCATGTGTGGTGTTCTTGCTCGTAGTCGTGTCGGTGTCAGAGTCTGAGGCAGAACTCTGTGACATGGAGCATCACAAACACAGTGAGTGGAGGAAGTAAAGCTGCTGCTCTCCACCTGAACTTACACTGGAAACTTTACTTTGTAGTTTTACTTCCTGATTAATAGAGGAGAAAATATCAAGAGGCTGTAGTGTTCTACTGAGATCTTTTACTGATGTTCTAGAGATGTGAGCAGGAGAACAGATAGTGGTGGATATTAATGATCAATAATGTCAGAACCTGAGAGCTTCCAGTTTACAGTGAGGACTCTCCAGTCCAGCAGACAGCAGCTTCACTCCTGAATCCTGCAGGTTGTTGTCACTCAGGTCCAGATGTGTCAGACTGGAGGACTGAGAGCTGAGGACTGAGGACAGAGCTCCACAGCTTCTCTCTGACAGACCACAGCTGCTCAACCTGAAGAAGAAACAACAATGAAAACCAGTTCAATGTTTGTCATGGACTCAGTTCTACATATTTGTTCATGAACCACGTACACAGCTTTGTTGGAGGCTTTGACCACTGGCAGCAGCTTCAGAAGAGCCTCCTCTGAAGCAGAGTATTTCTTCAGGTCAAACTCCTTCAGATCTTCTTCTGATGACAGTAAGATGAAGACCAGAGCTGACCACTGAGCAGGATACAGTCTATCAGTGGAGAGACGTCCTGATCTCAGGGACTGTTGGATCTCCTCCACCAGAGAACCATCGTTCAGTTCATTCAGACAGTGGAACAGATTGATGCTTCTCTCTGCAGACAGATTCTCACTCAGCTTCTCCTTGATGTACTGGACTGTTTCCTGATTGGTCTGTGAGCTACTTCCTGTCTGTGTCAGCAGACCTCGGAGGAGACTCTGGTTGGTTTCCAGTGAAAGACCCAGGAGGAAGCGGAGGAACAAGTCCAGGTGTCCATTTGGACTCTTCAAGGCCTCGTCCACTGCTCTCTGATGGAGATGGTGGAGATTAACTTTCTTCTTCAACACTTTTGACCACCAGGAGGTTTGTTGTTGTTCATCCAGGAGGTTGATTCCAGAGTCGATGAAGGTCTGATGGACATGAAGAGCAGCCAGAAACTCCTGAAGGCTCAGATGGATGAAGCAGAAGACCTGGTCCTGGTACAGACCTTGCTCCTCTTTAAAGACCTGTGTGAACATTCCTGAGTACAGTGAGGCTGCTCTGAGATCCAGGCCACACTCTGTCAGGTCGGATTCATAGAAGATCAGATTTCCTTTCTGCAGCTCATCAAAAGCCACTTTTCCCAGAGACTCCACCATCTCCCTGCTCTCTGGACTCCAGTGTGGATCTGTGGCAGCTCCTCCATCATACTTGACCTTCTTGACTTTGGCCTGGACCACCAGGTGGTGGATGTACATCTGAGTCATGGTCTTGGGCAGCTCTCCTCCCTCTCTGCTCTTCAACACCTCCTCCAGAACTGTAGCAGTGATCCAGCAGAAGACTGGGATGTGGCACATGATGTGGAGGCTTCGTGAGGTCTTGATGTGGGAGATGATCCTGCTGGCCTGCTGCTCCTCTCTGAACCTCCTCCTGAAGTACTCCTCCTTCTGTGGGTCAGTGAACCCCCGGACCTCCGTCACCATGCCGACACAGTCAGGAGGGATGTGATTGGCTGCTGCAGGTCGTGTGGTGATCCAGAGGCGAGCAGAGGGAAGCAGGTTCCCCCTGATGAGGTTTGTCAGCAGCACATCCACTGAGGTGGACTCTGTAACATCAGTCAGGATCTCAGGGTGCTGGAAGTCCAGAGGGAGTCGACACTCATCCAGACCGTCAAAGATGAAGACCACCTGGAGGTCTTCAAAGCTGCAGAGTCCTGCTTCTTTGGTTGGAGTGAAGAAGTGATGAACAAGTCCCACCAAGCTGAACTTCTTCTCCTTCAGCACATTCAGCTCTCTGAAGGTGAATGGAAATGTGAAGTGGACGTCCTGGTTGCTTTGGTCTTCAGCCCAGTCCAGAGTGAACTTCTGTGTCAGGACTGTTTTCCCAATGCCAGCCACTCCCTTTGTCAGCACTGTTCTGATTGGTGGAGATCTTCCAGGTGAGGCTGTAAAGAGGTCTCCTGGTCTGATGCTGCTTTCTGCTCTGGCTGCTCTCCTGGATGCTGTTTCAATCTGTCTGACCTCATGTTCCTCATTGACCTCTGCAGTCCCTCCCTCTGTGATGTGGAGCTCTGTGTAGATCTGCTTCAGGAGGGTGGACTCTCCTGCTTTAGAGAGCCCCTCAAACACAACCTGGAACCTCTTCTTCAGGGCACATTTCACCTTCTGTTGGCAGACTCCAGCAGAAGCTCCTGAAAAGAAGAAAGCAGGAATGAGTTGAATGTGTTTGACATTGAATGTGAAGATGACAGTGTGTTAGTGGAGATGTTTCTCCTCCATCAGCTCCATCCAGCTCCTCAGTGGAGACCAAACAGCCTCTGATCTGATGCAGATGTTTGCATCACATGAGCAGCAGAGTTCAGGAACTCTCTTTGTGTCTCCTCTTCTCTGCTGCTTGTTTTGGACTTTCTGCCTGTTTCACACTTTCTGTGTCTGACCTGGAAATGACCTGTGTTCTCTGGATGGACTCTGTTTCTGACTACTTTCTGCTCCAGCTGAGAACATTTCAGCTTCATCTCCATCCTGTGAAATGAGATCAAATCCTCTTACTGCTCCTCAGACGCTCAGCCAGCTCCTCCTGCTTCATCCTCCTCAGGAAGTCCAGGGTGATCCTCAGAAATGACTCTCTGCTGCTCCTCTGCTCTTCATCCTCATTCTCCCTCTCACTCTCTGAGCATGCTGGGTAATCTGGACTCAGGAGCTTCTTCATCTGCTTCAGCTCCTTCTTCATGAAAGTCACCATGTGGTCCTCCAGCAGCTGGAACAGAGAAACATCTGGAGTTGACTTTGAGCTGAAACTGAAGCCAGATTGAGTTGTGAGTGTAAATCCAGTGCAGAGAGCAGGATGGACAACATGTGAAGCCAAATCACACTTCATGTGGGATCTCCAGCAGAAGCAGCTTCAAGCATCAGTGAAGACTGGAAGCTGGATGAAGGTTGGACTGTTTCACTTTGGACCTGAATGGATCTAATAAGCTGAGTGTCTGTTTCATGTTTCAGCTGGAAGTCACAGCAGCTTCTTCTGTCTCATGATGTGACAGTAAAGTGTTGAATGGAGACGTGTTCTCACCATAAATGTGGAGTCCAGATGTCTTTGATGCTGAGGGGCGGAGCCACCAGGGAGAAGCTGGGAGCTCTGCTGGCTCACGCTGCAGAAACATGTTGACTTTGTTAAAGCTGCTGTGTGGTGTGATGAGGAATCCTGAGACAAACTCTGATTCTCACCCCTCATCAGCACTTCCTGCTCCACATTTAAAGTATAAGGGTTCCTCCTTAGAGCAGTCACTCTTCATGGACACACAGCTGGATGGAGACCCAGAGTCAGAGCTAAAAACAAACACAACATCAGGAACAGACTGACTGGAACAATGGAAGATACATGGAAGAACTGAGACTTTGATTCTCTAAGTCAGACTTTGTCAAAATACTGTGAGGATATTTAATAGTTATAAACTGTAGTTCCACATTTAAAGGTACTCTACCAGAAAAACAATCTTCAAAATGTACTTCCCATAAAACATGTCCCTTCTGAAGAGAGAATAAACCAAAACACCAAAACAAGACCATCAACGCTCATTTGGACTCATTTCCAACCTGCAGTTTCCCAAATCGATCCACCAAAGTTGATGTTTACAAACCAAACATCAAACTGTGTTGATGTTTCCTAACTGACATCATCTTGGGAAATCTGCCACAAGGGTTTCTGGGATATCGAAGATGGCATCGCAGAAGCTGAAGCAAAATGATCAACATTGGACCGATTCAGCCCAAAATAAAAGACTGGACTTTCTCAGAGAAAGAGGATTAGAACCTCCAGAATATTCTTAAATGTTGTGAAACTGATCATTAATCAGCAAGAGGTCAACACACTGGTATGTTCCTTTAAATTTAAATGCTGGAATTATGTGTTTGTGTGAGTGTCATGATGAATTCCTTTCAGAAAGGTATTAATGTATCAGAGATCAACATCAACAACTGAAACTGGATCCTACATTTTTCATGTTTCCTAAATAAATTCTGGTCGAATAACTTTAAAGTTAAAAATCATTCAGTTCAAATCTTTTACATCCCCCCCATCCCCCTCTCCTCTGGTGTTCCTCAGGGCTCTGAAACGAGTAGATTCATCATCAAAATAGGACTTTTGAAAGAGTGTAGGATCAGACTTTGCTGGTCAGTTTGCAGTTTGGACTCTTGTACTAAAATACTGGAAGTGAATCTTAGAGTGAGCACAACTTCTCTCACTCTGGTTTTGAGGAAAGAAAAGAAAAGAAAGAGTTTCTTACTTTGTGTCTGAAGGTCCAGGTTCAGTACTGAAGTTTGGTGGACGATCTTTGGACCCGTCACTCTTCATAGACAAGCTGCTGGATACTGAAGACCCTGCTGTGTGTCTGAGCTTCTCACCTCTACACACACACACACACACACACACACACACACACACACACACACACACACACACACACACACACACACGCACACACAGTCAAAATGTTGTATCAGATCAACAGATCACACTTGGTTCTTATCATTTCATTTCCTGTTTTCAACAAAAGAACTTTAATGTTATTTCCTTCTGGAAAAGTTTTCAGGAATTGATCAATAAAAATATGTTTGATGAAAGAACTTCAATAACCTTTATGTCATTTCCAATCTGCCTTTTGTTTCAAAGTTCCTGGAAAAGTAGTAGCATCTGATCTTGACTCTGACTTTTCCCACAATAATCTGTATTCTGAATTTCTCCTCTTACAGATTAAACTTGGATTAGAAAGGCCCACAAAGCAACATCAAGTGAGCGGCTCTGCGGTGAAGCCTGGAAGAGCATTAAAATAGAGGAAACCCAGCGAGCGCCTGCTGACGTCATGAGTTCACAACTTCAGCCAGTCATTGCCTGCAAAGGCTTTTCAACAAGTGTGAGAGATGAAGGATTGATTCTCTCTTATTTCATTGGTTCAGTGACTTTTGAGCCTCTGACATGAAGGGATTGTGTTCAAATCCTTTAGTTCCTCACATTGTTATGGGATGTTTTAGTTGAAGCCACTGAATTAAAGCTGAAGTCTGGAGGGTTTCATTTCTATTTACTGTGGTAATATACAGAACAAAATGAGACAAACTTTGTCTCTGGACAAATCTTTGTGGACCAAACTGTAAGTTAGTGATGTGGGACGTTTGGACTTCAGTGTCATGTGGAGACGTCCACTTCCTTTAAACTCCCTGTTGGAAAGGTGACACTGCTCTGACCTTGGATCAGGTTAAGAGGAGTTAGAAACTCTGACCTGAAAGACAACACATGATCTTCTAGTCTTTGTCCTTTCCACTGCTTGTCCTTGTGTCTTTCATGATCACTTTGGGACTGATCATGGGGACGGTGGAATGTCTCTGCACCTCATGTCCTTTACTGCAGCTCTTTTTCTGCTGCCTGTTGAAATCACTTCAGCTCACTTTGGATGACTTGAAATCACTGAGCCTTGAGACGAGTCAATACAGCAGAGCCACTTTTACTACATTTCATCTTTCTATGGAGTTTATATTTAGTGTCCATTCTTCTGTTTGCTGTTTGACTGAATGCAGGAGGGGGGGACGTCTCTTACCTGTCCACACACTCTGGTGGGTCTTCTTCATCCACGTCCCACATGTTGAGTCAGACAGAGAGAAACACACCAACCTGCTCAACACACACACACACACACACACACACACACACACACACACACACACACACACACACACACACACACACACACACACACACACACACACACACACACACACACACACACACACACACACACACACACACACACACACACACACACACACACACACACACACACACACAGAAGATCATGTGTGTGGTGCAGCAGGAAACAGAAACACACATCCTGGTAGTTCCAGTTAGAGACGGTATCATTCAGTAGACTGAGATCAGAGAGCGACAGCCGAGACAAAACAGAGAGAAGAAAAACAAGAAGCATAAATAATGAACAAACAGAGGAAATAAGATGAGAGAAGAAAATATAGAAACATGAAAAATACAACAATCAATAGGATTAATGTCAGATGGAGGTTTCAGGGGAAACATGAAGCGTCTGGATGATAAATAATGAGATGATTGAGTCGTGTGTGTGTGTGTGTGTGTGTGTGTGTGGGAGGGCTGAAGCCCCGCCCACTGCTGAATGTTTTCAGAGTTTCTCCATGGAGAAGAAAAGAAGTGAAGAAAGGAGTTAAATGGAGGATGAAATGTTTTTCCAACAGGTGACGAAGAAGAAAGCAGCTGTCAGAGGTTTGTGATGGTGTGAATGAAAGAGAAAAAGAGAAGTTAGAAAGTCTTTTGCTCCGTTGTGGAAGCTTCTAAAGAGCTGACAGATTCTCACCTGAACGCTCTTCTCTTCTTCTTACAGACACTTTTCCATGTGTGAGGAAACTTGTGGAGAGAAGAAGCTGCTCTTTGTCCGTCTCAGTCCGTCTCTGATGTCTGACAACCTCAGCGTTCTCTTTCCTGCTCTGACACACCCAGAGGAGGACGTTACTGAGAAAACCTGTTTGAAATCAACATTGTGTTGTGGTTGCACTGGGAAGAAGGGCTCACATTAGAAGGGGGCGAGGCCAGGTGACATAAGTGGAGAGAGGAGGTGTGGTGCACTGATGTCAGGGGTGGAGTCAGAGGGGGTGGAGCTTCACCTGTTTGGCCTGACAGCTTCAGTCTGTGTGGAGAAACAAAGACTCTCCACTCCACCCACCGTCTGTCTGCTTCCACCACTTCTACACTCTTTTATTTTCATTCTATTTACACACCAGAGTCTTTTTCAAAAGGAATCTGGTCTCTTGTGAAAACCACTTTGAAAAAAACAACAAATGAAAAAGAAAAACAAGCAAAAACGAGTTAATGTGGAAAAAACACCTTACAACAGCAAAGATAAAAAAAAACCTTGAATGACCAGAGTTTTAAAACAAAAGAAGTTTAAATTTTTTTAAAAAGACATGAAATTCTATCTAAAAAGGAGCAAAAATGTTGAAAGAGTTAAAATGTTGAATTGACTTAATACATTTTAAAGATAAAATATGAAACAACTCCAAACAGCTGCTAATGAAACGTTGACCAGCCTGGATTGTAACTGAAACTTTATGAAGCAACATCAGACACACTTTAGAGCTTGTATCATAACCAGGGGTCTTCAAGGTTTTCCAGGCCAAGGACCCCAAACTGATGGAGAGACGGAGCAGGGACCCCGACTATATATATTGTATGAAACTGTGTTTTATATGAAGCTGGCCTGGTGCCATGTATAAACAGAGCTACTGTGTTATTGTCCATTCAATACTAAGCTATTGAAGTAATACACAGGTTGATATTTTCAGGTTTTTAAACATGAACAAGCTGCAGGGTGGCCGTGCCACTGCCTTTTACAAACAGACTTCTTGCCTACGACACTGAGCTGTTGGAATAATTCAGATTCATGTTTTTATCTGAAGCAGACATGTAGAAGTGACGTCAATCCTCAAGCCGTCTGTGGACGCTCACATACTCCCACATTAGTGTGACCTCTGACCCTGATGAGCAGCAACTGATGTGTCCTTGGACGGACGGAGGTCGTCAGGCAGAGGTCAAGCTCTGAAATCCTCCCTCCAGCGCCTCCCAGTGGTCAGGAACTGCTGGTATCACAGGAGGAGAGAGCACAGCAGAACCTGCCAGTTCCTCCACTGATGGAGACATGGAGGATCTTCCCTTTCTGATGCGCTCCCTCCATCTTCTGCTGGTTTGGAGAAAGCCTTCCATCCTGTCATACATGTGTACGGCCACCTTGCAGAGAAGTGTTCAGTTTGTTCAGCTCAGAGAAAATCAGCAGCATATGAACGTTTGGTTCCCCAGACATTGTGGCTGAAACATGCAGCCAGCTCTGTGAGCTTCTGGAGGAGGAAACACTCCAGAATAGACCAGAGTTTTAGACCAGGAATATCGACCAAAATGATTGTTAAAGCATTAATGGATGAACTTTTTATATTTATTCTTGTGCCTCCGTCTTTAAGAGGCGAGGCGCTCAGATTACTATTCCTAGGATCACGTTTATTTGTAATCTGCTTCTTCTTCCGCCGGTATTTCAGCACAATCAAGATGTCTCCTAATCAGGACACATGTTTAGTACACAGCTTACGGCCCCTGATGAGGACACCACTTAGCAAGCAGACACACAATCACTGCTTTCACAGTGGGACAGGAAGAGACGGACGTCTCCTAGACACCCTGCAAAGCAAGCAGGCAGACCCACCCTAAGATGGAATGACCTCATCAAGTACCAGTCAGAGCGAGGCGGGCCTGGGACCGGAGATGAGATCTGGAGTATCAGAGGCAGCATCAGGAACAAACAGATTATTTCACAGCCAGTGGAAGTTGAGCTGGAGTGTTTCTAGTGAGCTGGCGTGTGAGTGCTTGATTAACTTGATAGATAGCAGGTGAGCAGTGGAGGGAGGGGAGGCAGAGAAGGAGGAACAGCAGAAGGGGCGTGGCCAGCCTTGCCCTGCAGCAAGGTAGAAATAAATAGGAGAGAGAGACAGGCCACAGCCACAGACAGCAGAGAGAGACAGACAAGAAACCCTTCAGAGGGGAAAACACCAGGAAGAAGAGGGAAGAGGGAGGAGACTGCCGATACCCAACAACTCAACTGAGCCGGGGCGCCAAAAGCCAAGAAGATGACATCATCCATCAGGTCCTGCTGATTTTTCAGATTTCAGTGTTGAGATAGCAGCAGCAAATTCTTCCAGTGAAATAGGTCATATAACCTGGTCCTGTTATTTTCTATAAGATTAGGGAAGTATGGATGGTTGAAGAGGACCACACACTGGCACGGTGGTTTTCCCCCTCGCCTCAGAGAGAAATGGTTAAAATACCAGCTGGGGCCTTTCTATGTGGAGTTTGCATGTTTCCCCATATGTCCATGGGTTTCACGCTCCAAAAACATGCATGTAAGGTTAATCGGTGACATAAATTTCCACTCGGTTTGAACATGAGTATGTGTGTTTGTCCTGTGATAGACGGAGACCTGTCCAGGTGTGTCCTGTCCTCGTCCATAGCAGGCTGGGATCAGCGTCACTACCCCACCACCATGAGGGGGATACAAGATGGATGGATTATTTAAGAAGTTCTACTTAGAAGCAGTTTTCTGGAAAATCAGAGGTTTAGAGTCTTGAGTGAAACTTCCGAAAAATGTCATTTATTTTGAAAGGTCTCTATTGATTTCAACATTCTCTATTCTAATCTTTTCTGATTTGTTGTTTTGCGCTGATCATTTCAGTTAGTTTGCTTGTAGTTTCTCTGATTTATCTTAATGTAAGTAGTAGTGTTGTGCCGAGACCAGTATCGGGGGGGGGGGCGATACCACATTAAATGCTGGTATCGGTATCGGCAGGTACGAACTATTAACTTGCCGATACGCAGCGCCACGTGTTTTTCTCTTTCCAGACTCTCACTCACTGCTGCCCCGACTCGTGATCCATGTATGGTGACGTATTCAGTGCATGCCAAGGAAAGCCTCATATCTATATTATTTGTTATTTTAATTTAAATTTAACTGTTGTTGAACTACTGTTTTACATGTATTTACCAGTACATGGATATTGCACTATTCTTTTGGCATTTGTGAGCTAAAGCTCAGGTTTAAGAAAAGTTTAATATTATTTCAGTTGCAGCCATACCAGGTATGAAATAATAAAGTTGTCCTACATTTACTGTGTTGGAGTTTTTTTCCTGTTTCACAAAGGGTTAAGCAGCCAGATGAAGCCATGATAGCAATGATTTATACAACCAAGTCAGTATTCAGTTCTTAAGAAATGGAAGAAAAACAGGCCATATCTTTTTTTAAACACTGCAGTATAGGCAAGTATCGGCCAATACTATGCAACCGGGTATCGGTATCGGGACACAAAATTGGCATCGGAACAACACTAGTAAGTAGTGTAGACTCTTGTGTTTTAAAAGCTGCTGTATAACCGGGTATGTTGTTAAACGGTCGTGTTTAGTTTGGAGTTCCAGTCATTTTATTTTGTTAAGGCCTTGGCTATTAATTAGAATAACTTGATCTAATTATTTGATTATATTCGTTGGTTTCAATGTTTCCTTGTTGGCTCTTTATTTCATGTTTTCAGTGTAGAAACATTTTTGTCTTCTTAAATAAGCTTCCAAAGTTCCTCAAACGGCTGGACATGTCAGGACATGTTTGTTGATGTCCTCTTTGAAGACGGAAAGGTTGTGACACCTGGGACTTGGTGAGAATTGAAGCAGAGAGACATGAACACAGGAGCCCCACCCACTTTATGAAGTTTGAATCAAAGCCAATGTTTTCACTGACTTTGAAGAGATTCCTGAAATAGGAGTGGCAATTCTTTAAAAACCCAGTATGAATGTCTGAAATAACTGAGGCCAGAATGTCCTCTAGTCTACAAGACAGAACTTTAGCTGAAATATTTACATCTCCCTTAAGTGAGGATATTGATCTGTAAGAGGAGCCCTCTGATGGATCTTTACCTTTCTTTGCAAGGCCTCGTGGGTGGTTCAGGAAGCTGGCCCAGCTTTCTTGTACCTGAAAACATTAAACTCAGCCGGAGCACCAAGAGCCAGGAAAAGTACTAAAACATTCAGCAGGTACTCTGTCAGGTCTTGGGGATTTTCCAGATTGCAAAGAAGACATAAGTCCAAGTCCAGTGTAAATCTCTCTCTCTCTCTCTCTCTCTCACAGTTTATTAAGTTTCTCTGCAAATTGTGAATACATAGACACTTTGAAATGTACGTGGAGATTTAATTTAAATGCAACTTCTTTTATTAATCCCTTTCCGGGTCAAAGGGTTGTCAGTCTGAGCACCGTCACCCAGATCACATTGCACCCATTAAGAACCTTTCCTGCAGGTGGTGAGCCCACAGGAAGGTGGCGCCCGGAGTGGCACATGAACCCACTAAGACATGAGATTTTGAGTCTCATGCTCTACCAACTGAGCGAGCTGGGGTCTCTGTCACAATAATCAGTAATTTTTTATTTGTTTTTAAGAGGATGTTCTGGTAAAAACACTGAAGATTTAAACTTGGAGTCAAAGTGTGTTTCTTTGACTTAATTTCAACTCAAGTCATTGAAGGAGGACATTGTTTAGAGACGCAGGACATTTCAGGAGCACCAAGAGTCACAAACACAGCACTGATATGCTTCCGGCCATGAATCTGGACTTAAAGCTTGGTGAAGCTGAGGATTGAAACAAGCAGCTCAAACATAGTAAGCCTCCTCCACCACTGAGCTCCATCCTCTTTGTTTCCTGTTTTGGTGGATTCTCTGTGGTGGGATGGTGAAGCAGAGAGGGAATCCAACATGTTGTTGTGAAGAGAAAACTGGAGGCAGACGCCTCACAGGAGCTCTTTCAACCTGGCAACGCTTCACTGGCAGCACAGGACAAGCTTCAACCTGTCCCTCCAAGCCTCCAGCACACAAAGAGGAGGCTCCGCCCCCATAGCTGCTCAGCCAATCACCAGGCCATGTTTAACGCTGACTCTGTAAGGCTCTCTGTGATTGGCTGAGATAATATTCAGTCCCAGCTGACTGAGATCCCAGGAAGGTGTCAGAAAAATACTCTTCGATATCAGTCTGACAAATATTCGGATGAGTGAAGAACAACACACACATGCAGCACAACAATGTCTGGGTGCGCTGTACCGTACCGTACCGTACAGACACAAACTGCGCAGTGGAAACGAGGCTTTAGTGTCCCTTGATTGTTGTGAAATCAAATGTTTCTCTAGGCGAAGGTCCTGCATGTCCTGCAAGATGGACTCTGTGTTCCATCAAACCCAGGTGAGGTGTAACATGTATTAAAGCTGGATTTGTTCAGAATATGTGAGATTATTTGAATCACTCCAGATGATGGCTGGGATGAAGGAATGTTCTGGAAAAGCACAAGCCACTGCTGGAGCAATGATTAATGGCTGGTCACACAGACAAGCTGGTCATCTCACATCACCAAGAGAATTAATGGACACCTTAATGCATGGAGCTTTGACATTTACTGCTTCTGTGTGGAAAGTTGATTGTGACTCTCCGTTGGTACAAGAAACTAAAGTGGTGGTGAAACATAAGCAGGAAGGTAGAAAGGCTGAGGAGAGTGAAACAGATCAGTTTATATTAGCAGCAGCAGCAGCGGTGGAGGATGGACGTGAACAGAGGGAGAGAGCAGTGAGAGAGGAAGAGTGGAATGAGGAGGGTGAAGGAGAATCAGATGAAGAGGATGATGATGTGGAGCAGGAAGAGAAGGTAAAGAAAGAAAAGAGGCCAAGAGAGAAGAAAGCAGTTCCACCTAGGACCAGACATCTCAGGTCACATCAGGTTGATTCCCCATGTGAAGCTGCTTTTAGCCTCCACATCTGGGTGGAGTGGGGAGTTTGTCAGAACCACTAGATTTTCCTCCTTCAGCAGCTGGGCAGTGTCCAGAGGATCAACCTGTGAGCCGCTGGCTGGACCATGTGGCTCAGCATGTGGTCCAGGCATGTGCCAGAGACCACTCTGATTTAGTTCCGTCTCACAAAATCCCACAGCAGTGCTGCAGGTGTTCCGCAGGTAAAGTGTCCTGCAGTGCTGCAATGGATGGATTGTTTGATTCTGGGAGCCTGAAAGCAACTTTTCCCCACAAATTGAAAAGTCTTTAAATAAACATGAACATGAATCCAACATGTTGTTGTGAAGAGAAAACTGGAGGCAGACGCCTCACAGGAGCTCTTTCAACCTGGCATTGCTTCACTGGCAGCACAGGACAAGCTTCAACCTGTCCCTCCAAGCCTCCTGCACACAAAGAGGAGGCTCCGCCCCCATCGCTGCTCAGCCAATCACCAGGCCATGTTACATGCTGGCTCTGTCAGGCTCCCCAAGAGAATATTCAGTCCCAGCTGACTGAGAGCCCAGGCAGCAGGACACAGGAAGGTGTCAGAAAAATACTCTTCTATAGCAGTCTGACAAATATACAGATGAGTGAAGAACAACACACACATCATACAGTTTTGACCTGCAAGGGGAGATGAAGTCTGACTCACTCAGCTTCCTGAATATCTCCGTCCAGCTTCAGTCTCCCTGCAGCTTTTATTCACACAGTTGGTTCACACAAGCATAGGCGTTTCCTGATCTAGTAATCATGAGTGACTCGCAATGCATTTCTATCATCCGGGCGTCAGTCTGCACAGACAGTTCCAGCAGATTAAGCGGTTTATCTAAGAACACACACACATGGTCCTTACACCCAGTGTTTCTCCACCAGCAGATAGGATTTATGCAGCACAACAATGTCTACAAACACATGAATTAATGATAATAGAGAAGATTTCTCTAACACCTGTAATAATGTGAGTGCACAGCTTTACACATTTAGAAAAAATAACTTTTGGGATATTCAGGACCTAATTCTCACACAGTATATCTGCCTACAGTACAAACTCAAGTCAACACTCTTGTTCTGATGGAAATGTCAGGATGAACAGATGAACTATTGAGTTATCAAGATCAAGCTGCAAATCACAAAGTCTTGAAAAAGTTCTATTTTCTTAAACCTAACAGGCCAACATGCTATATTTAAACTTGATTCAAAGTACCTAGAAACTTTACTTCATTTTTTTATATTGTAAGTAGCAAATATTGTATGCATTAAAATAAATGTCAACATTTATTTCTCTTTCAAAGAACATAAGTATTAAAAAGTTCAAATATTTTGGGGTGTCATGTATCTTCAGACTAAAACTGACATTAATGTATTTTTCATTCTTATGGAGACTCTTCAGAATAAAAGTTCCATTTGAAGAAGAAGCAGGTAACACTGCTACATAGACAATATCCAGTGATCAACTTAGCAGGTCCTCCTGAAGGAGAGTGTATTGATCTTCATTAAAGGAAACAACCAGGCTTCTGAGGAAACACACTCTTCCTCCTGATGGTGAAGACATCAGACTGAAACAGGAGACGGACAACAGAGCAGTTTAGTCCAATTTAGAAGAGGACAAAGTCAGCATGAAGAGGACAGACTGTGTGAAGTGCAGGCAGCCTGATTTGACTTGTTTTCCACAGGAAGACTATCAACACTCTTAAAAACACACAAATGTAATTGGAGTTGTCATTTCTAGTATACAAGGGGTCATTGGTGGGTGTACATGGAGTACAATGAATACACTGTCCAACACTGGAAATAACAACACTTCACAATCATTTATGGAAAGATACCTCAGACAGTTTGTCTTCTTCTCAATGCTCTCTCTCAAACTGGAAGAAAATCCCAAACTGTAAAAAAATGGACTCTTCAGAACATAAAAATTATGAAAATGCTGAAATACTTTAGTTACATAATCAGAGAGCGGCACAGTCCATCAATGTCTCATTACCACCTGTGGATTCAATTCAGCAGATGAGAGATGCACCTCATGGAGATCAAAGGAGATCTAAGGATATCAAAGGAGATCAGTGTCTGTTGCCATGGAGATGCTCCCTGCTCAGTGTTGTAGCTACCTGGTCTACCTAGTTACATTTTCATTTTGATTTTAAAAAGCGATTTCTGTCAAAATCAAGTCAATTAAAGTGAACATCACAATGAAAATAGGACTTTGTTCAAAAAGTTCTATGTGAAGAAAGAAATCTTGTCAAATCAACGTATAAAAATGAATTTTGCAAAATTGAAGTTCTTAGATTGTTATCAACTGAATCAGTTCCTGAAAGACAAGGAGGAAAACTCCTGAGGAGCTTGTCTTCACCATTCACTATCAAAGCTTTGATTGTGTTGTGTGTCTGGTTGCTGGAGCTGCTTTTCTTGGAAGGGTGTGGCTCATTTGTCCAAGAGTTGGTTTCTCTAAGAGGACATTCAATGATCAGGAGATTGAGTCTTTGAATAAAGGTTTGAAACTACTACTACTTTGAGTGGCTTCACCTGTCAAAGATGATAAAGAATATAGAGCGATGGTGAAGAAGACTTGAAGAAGGGGACAGAAAAGTGTCTCTTGTTTGTGAATGAGATGTGTCAGAGCCTGTTCGGCTCTTGTCTCCTCACGATCAAGAGACACTAACTCACTATTAATCTACTTGCTGCTGTTGATGTGAGACATAAAGCTTGGAGATGCTGGGGATTGAACCCAGGACCTCATACATGCTAAGCATGTGCTCTACCACTGAGCTACATCCCCTATTTTTGTGTTTTTTATTGAACTGAATCAGTTCATGTAAGACAAGGAGGAAAAGCCCTGAGCAGCATGTGTCCCTCTCTCACCAGGACACTGTCCCTCTCTCACCAGGACACTTTGGATTGTGGTGTGTGGCTGCTTGCTGGAGGGGAGGATTTATGGAAGTGTTGTCTGTTAGTGAGGATTTCATGGTTGGAGTCAGAACATTTTAGGAGATATTTCACTAACCTGTCAACTAAATCATGACCAAACAATTTCTTCACCAACATGTTTGTAAAGATGTATAATAACATGTAAGATGTTGACAATGTTGAAAATCAACTCTCATGTGAAACTGGTACACCTGACCCCGCCCCCCTGTCCACTCTCAGCCAATCACAGGCCCCGTCACTGTAACGCTGCGTTCATGTACCATAAAATGATAGGAACCAACAAACATCATCATTGAATCATTACAACAATAACAACTGCAGAGATGTTACACTAGTTTTCTATTTTTCTTTAGTCAAAAGATAGAATGGCAGGAAGCCCCCCGCCTGTTCAGACGGTGGGGGTGTTGTAGACAGCTGTTGGAAGTAACTAAAGAAGTTACTTGTAGTCTAACTTAGTTACTTTTAAAAGCAAGTAATCAGTAAAGTAACTAAGTTACTTTTAAAGGAGTAACTAGTAATCAGTAATATTACTTTTTCAAGGTGTCAACACTGCTTATGAGGGTCTAATCAAGGCTGTGAAGTGTGACACCCTGATGGTTCTATCTGCTAACTCTGTTTGGTGACGTCACAGTGATGTCATAAAAGAATGGAAACGATCAAATGGTGAGTTGATTGTTTGTGTTTGTGAGTTTTCAGATTGTAGATGTCACACCAAGTGGTGGACCACTCATGGCTGGAGGAAAGAACAACCTGGTTCTCCTGGGCAGTGGAAGTTCATGAGTTGACAGTTCTGTCGGGAGCCCTTGGCGTATTGATGACGGCCTGCAGCAGCAAAGATGTGAAGCATCTTGGTAACAATGCAGGACTGATGTCTGTTGTGGTCTGCAAGTCGCTCAGTTCTGATGAAGACGTTGATCACATCTACTATGTGGTGGCGCTGCACCCAGAGTGCAGGTGTTCTTCCTCCTTTGGCCAGTCATTTGAAGGTTTCTTCAAACCTCGGCTCCCTGCCACTACTGGGTCTGTGTGTCTGGCTCTCATCTTCTCATCAGCCACCTTCTCCATGAAGGTCCTCATGTCACCAACTCCTCCTCAGTGAAGGCCAGTTTCATGATGCGCTGATAGACGACCACCTCCATCAGGAGGTGAGCATGGATTGCCTTGTCAAAACATCCTCCATCCATGATGTGGTTGGCTGTTGTACTTCCAGGATAGATCAACTGGATCATCTCTAGTAGTCCAGAATCTTGTTGATGTTACCCATTGATCCACGATCAGACTTCAGCAGGTGAAATCCACCCAACCTTGCAATGACAGGTAGATTGACCTACTTTATGACATCCACAGCCTTCGGCCAAATGGAAGATCAAAGGTCACTATAGCGGCTCAGCAGAGAGCCGTCTGCACTCTCTGAGAGTGGTAAAGATGGTGTTGAGGTCATGAGGTCACCTTCAATGACTGGAGGAAGTGGATCTGTGTGCTCTGCTCTGCATCATATGCATGGATTCTCTTCATCCAGCCATTCCAATTAGGGTGTGGGAACTCAGGATGGTGGGCTTTGATCAGCCCCCAAGCTGCCTAGAATGTGGAGTGACTGCTCATGAGCCAGGCAGGAGGAGAGAAACATGATGCTGTTTAATCCTGTCTGTTTCCTGATGACAAATTGAAGAATGTTGACTTCAGCTCCTCTCAGGATCTGAGCTTTGTCCATTTAGTTGGCAGATTTTCATGTTTCTCTTACTATTGACAGTTTGACTCTTATTTTCCAGCAGGAGACAAAAAGTGTCCGGTCACAGTTTGGTTCAGTTTCACTCAGTGACAGTGAGAATCACTCAAACTGTGGGGGAGGGGTTCATGGAGCACTGAAGGTGGAACGCTTCACATTTCCTGGCTGGAATGAGCTGAAGTTTAAGCTTTGGTGGTTCAGTGGTAGAATTCTCTCCTGCCACTCAGGAGGGTTCGATTCCCAGCCAATTGATGCAGTAGATCTTTTCTTCACCCTCCTCCTGTGTGAGCTTTCACAACCCAGTCTCATGTTAACGGGTCGGTTTGGACCCCATTTACATCACAAGGTTCCAAGTGACAACAACTTGTCTGTTGAAGAAAAGTGTTACTTTTACACAACAGCAGCAGAAACACTGACAACAATGGCGTTTCTACAATGTGAGCCAGCCACAGTGAGCAGTGGTCGTCTCATGTGTAGGATATTACAGTGAACCTTCCATGACCACAGAACAAGTAGCCTGGCTAGCTAAGTCGGTAGAGCATGAGACTCTTAATCTCAGGGTCGTGCCCCACTTCACCATCTGGTTCTAATCAGCACTTGATCATCTAATGCAATTCAGTACTTCATCATCTGGTTCAATTCACCACTTCACCAATTCACTACTTCACCATCTGGTTCAAGTTCAGCACTTCATCATCTGGTTTAATTCACCACTTCAACATCTGGTTCAAATCACTACTACACCATCTGATTCAATTCATCACTTAATCATCTGGTTTAATTCACCACTTCACCAATTCACTACTTCACCTTCTGGTTCAATTCACCACTTCACCATCTGGTTCACTTCATCATCTGGTTCAAATTCATCACTTCACCATCTGGTTCAATTCATCACTTCACCACTTACCACTTCAACATCTGGTTCAATTCACTACTTCACCATCTGATTCAATTCATCACTTAATCATCTGGTTTAATTCACAACTTCACCAATTCACTACTTCACCATCTGGTTCAATTCATCACTTCACCACTTACATTCTGGTTCAATTCATCACTTCATCATCTGGTTCAATTCACAACTTCACCATCTGGTTCAAATTCATCACTTCACCATCTGGTTCAATTCATCAAGTCATCATCTGGTTCAATTCACCACTTAATCATCTGGTTCAATTCACCAATTCACCAATTAACCCCATGGAAATCTGTTTAAATTCACCACTTCACCATCGGGTTCAATTCACCACTTCACCATCTGGTTCATCACTTCATCATCTGGTTCAATTCACCACTTCATCATATGGTTCAATTCACCAATTCATCATGTTTCAATTCACAAATTCATCATCTGGTTCAATTAACCACTTAACCAATTCACCACTTGACCATCTGGTTCAATTCACCACTTCACCATCTGGTTCAATTCACCACTTCATCATTTGTTTCAATTCACCACTTCACTATCCGGTCCAATTCATCACTTCATCATCTGGTTCAATTCACCACTTCACCATCTGGTTCAAATTCATCACTTCATCATCTGGTTCAATTCATCACTTCATCATCTGGTTCAATTCACCAATTCACCAATTCACTACTTCACCTTCTGGGTTAATTCACCATTCCACCATCTGGTTCAATTCACCACTTCACCACTTCACCATCTGGTTCATTTCATCACTTAGTCATCTGGTTCAATTCACTACTTCACCATCTGGTTCAAATTCATCACTTCGCCATCTGGTTCAATTCACCACTTCATCATTTAATTCAATTCACCACTTCACTATCTGATTCAATTCATCACTTAGTCATCTGTTTTATTTCACCACTTCACCAATTCACTACTTCACCTTCTGGGTTAATTCACCACTCCACCATCGGGTTCAATTCACCACTTCACCACTTCACTACTTCACAATCTGGTTCAATTCACCACTTAATCATCTGGTTATATTCACTACTTCGCCATCTGGTTCAATTCACCACTTCATCATCTGTTCAATTTACCAATTCACCAATTCACTACTTCACCTTCTGGGTTAATTCACCACTCCACCATCGGGTTCAATTCACCAGTTCACCATCTGGTTCACTTCATCATCTGGTTCAAATTCATCACTTCACCATCTGGTTCAATTCATCACTTCACCACTTACCACTTCAACATCTGGTTCAATTCACTACTTCACTATCTGATTCAATTCATCACTTAGTCATCTGGTTTATTTCACCACTTCACCAATTCACTACTTCACCTTCTGGGTTAATTCACCACTCCACCATCGGGTTCAATTCACCACTTCACCACTTCACTACTTCACCATCTGGTTCAATTCACCACTTAATCATCTGGTTCAATTCACTACTTCGCCATCTGGTTCAATTCACCACTTCATCATTTAATTCAATTCACCACTTCACTATCTGATTCAATTCATCACTTTGTCATCTGGTTTAATTCACCACTTCACCAATTCACTACTTCACCTTCTGGGTTAATTCACCACTCCACCATCTGGTTCAATTCACCACTTCACCACTTCACCATCTCGTTCAATTCACCACTTCATCATATAGTTCAATTCACCACTTCACCATCTGGTTCAATTCACCACTTCATAATTTGTTTCAATCCACCACTTCACTATCTGGTTCAATTGATCACTTCATCATGTGGTTCAATTCACCACTTCACCATCTGGTTCAATTCACCACTTCACCATCTGGTTCAATCCACCACTTCACCAATTCACCAATTCACCATCTTGTTCAATTTACCACTTCACCAATTCACCACTTCACCATCAGCTCAACCAGTTTTCCCCCGTAACAAAAATGTTCCTGGTCCAGGTCCATTGTTGTCATACTAGTACACACAGTCTCCTCCTAAGTTTATTTTAGATCACAAACTTAGTGTGGAAAGTGGCGTACGCATCTTTCAGGACCTGTTTTGTCATAATCAACCTTTATAAATGAGGCCAGACATTGTTCTGGCTCCATCATGTTCCTGGTCCAGGATCAGTTTAACATCCAGACCCAGAGCATCGAGTGTTTTTAGGAGAAAATCATGAAATGTGTCGGCGTTGCTGTTTGAAAGCTCCTCAAAGTGAATAAAGCCCCGATACTGTTGGTTGAGTCCTTTTGCTTCTTGAAGATGTTGCTGGTTGGTCTGGGAGGAGGATTCTCACACACAAAGTCAAAGCCTCTTTGGAAATTTAACACAAAGGATCATGGTTGATGACCAAAGGGCTCGTCCGGGAATTGAACCCGGGACCTCTCGCACCCTAAGCAAGAATCTTACTCCTAGACCAACGAGCCTACATGCTGAGGAATAGAAGAGAAGACTGACTCCTCACTAGAACCCAAAGGTTTGGTTCTATCTGTTGACTTGCAGTGGTGGACACACTGATTTCTAGATGTTTGAAGTTGAAGATATGCAGTTCATATACCATCCTACAGGGGGAGCTGCAGCACTCTCAGCTCTCCTACTCGCCTCTGACTTCAATCTATTGGTACCAAGTGAAGTCCAGAGTTTTTATGGATGATGGTTCTCATAATATGTGAGGAACAACATCTCCTCCTTAGTATAGTGGTCTGCAGCATCTGACCAATCACAATCATGGAGAAACTCTGCAGAGTAACATGCTGGTTTTCACATCTTTTGTGAAAATGCCTTGCTCAAGTTTTTGACATTGAGAATAAAATGAATTCATTCTTTGTAATCCAACAGTTCAATCTGAGTCTGTATTGCTAGTTGAAACTTGAATACCATCTAGAACAGACTGATGGATATTTCCAATGACTGGATATTCTGGAGAAACACTTCATGGACTAAGTCCACTGTGGATTTAGTCAACTGAAACTCTGAAGGTATTTAGTCGACTAAACTAGACTAAGACAAGAAAGATTTCTGATGACTAAACTAAGACTAAAACTAAATGGTGAGTTACTCAAAAGACTGAGACTAAATCAGAGTTTGTTGTCAAAATGACCACTGTACAGAAGTTTTGAGCAGAAGTGTCTCCTCTGTCATTTAACACCATGTTTGTATGTTAACGATGTTAAAATGTTGTTTTACATTTTCTTATAGTCTGCACCAGTCCTGATTGGTGTTTCACATCTGGTGAGTTTTGGAGAATGTTTAGGGTTTAATTTGGGTTCAATGTGGTCAGGAGAAGAAAGAAAGAAAGAAACACTACAGATGCAATAGGGTCCTCGCCTCCAGGCAACTTCCCTTCTGGGCTTGGTCCCTAAAAAAAAGGTGCACAGAACCCGGTGTCCAGTGATGAGGTCCTAGAAAGGGAACCACGAATGGACTCCAGAGTCTTACTGTGTAACTTTTATATTCACATTGGCAACAGCTGGAATGGCTGGAAGGGGCCGTTCCCAGTCTGAACCTCATGATTTTCAATAACAAAACTAAAAGGTTTTGCTCTCCCTGTCAGGGAATTGAACTACTGTCTCCTGTGTGACAGGCAGGAATACTCTCTACTATACTAACAAGGAGATGAGGTCAACCACTGTCTAAGTCTCTCAGGGGCGGAGCCAAACTCTGCACCTACGCTTTTGTAACCACAGCGGAGTGTCACTCGAACTGTGGGGGAGGGGCTCACGCAGCACAGCAGTTGGATCACATGACCTCTCTTGGTGGAAATCTGCTGCTGTGTGAGCATTGGTGGTTCAGTGGTAGAATTCTCGGCTGCCACGTGGGAGGCCAGGTTCAATTCCTGGCCAATGCAGCAGACCTTTTCTGAACCCTACTTTGAAGAGTTGACATAAATATCACACCGTGGTTTTTTCTTACTGGTCAGCTTATGCTGCTTTTCCACTGGTACCTACTCAGCCCTACTCAGCCCTACTTCACCTGACTTGCCTCACTTTTGGAGCGTAACGCAGGCGGCATTCCAAATTTCCCCCCAAAACTAATTTGACCCTAAACATTCTCCAAAACTCAACAAATTTGGCACACTCATCACGACTGGTAGAGACTATAAGAAAATGTAAATATTAACCCACAAAGTGCCAAAATGTGCTCTCTAGCGCCACCTACAGTTACTAAAATGACCACCACAGCCATGGTGTGATCTCTTTAGGAATGTTGTGGAGAAATCAAACTAAAACTCATTTGATCATCTCATCGACACCTAAATATCACACAATGACACCCCTGACCTAAGTCCAACAGAAAGTCCACAATTTGCCTTTCTATTTGCCCTTCAAAATAAGATTTACGGCCCAAATTTAATCTGGCTCTCCCTCAAACACTATCTCCTCTGAGGGCGAACATCATATCGGCTTCAAAACACTATTAACTGACAGGAGACGCTTCTCCTCAAAACTTCTATACAACTTTGTAGTTACTCGAGTGGTTTGGATTTTATTTGCCGTCAAAGATTGCAATGTCGAATCCTTCTGCCTGCCGCCTCTCATTCAAATATATTGTAAAACCAAACACCATGGCCAGTAGGAATGTCGTAGAGAGATCAAAGCAAAAGTCACTTGTTCGTCTCATCAAGATCTAAAAATCACACATTGACACCCCTGACCTAAACCCTACAGGAAGTCTGCAATTTGCTTTTGTTTCCACACCTCAACCTTCAATATTCGCCATCAAAGAGGGAGTCTGCTGTAACTACAGGTTTGCATTTCCAGAAGAAAATGCAAGTGTGAATGCTGAAGCGGCTGAATAAAGCTGCTTTCTCCTTTGAATAAATCTCCTTTGATCTTGGCTCCATGCCGTCTCCAGTGTTGAGATCAGAGCAGATTAAAGCTGATCAAAGGAGATCAGCGTCTGTTGCAGATCATAAACACTGAGCAGGTAACATTCATAGACTTCCAAGACCGTCCATCAATCCAGGCCATAATTCTGGAAGTCTATTTGACAGCCAGAACTAGTTGACAAATGACAAAAACATGATGGACAATGCAAAAAATATTTACATCTAAGACAGCCAGAATCAGTGGAAAGAGACGGTCACAAGCTGCCTGTTAAGTCCAACAATCTGTATAATTATTGATTTGTCATTAAAATATTGAGGGAAGTAGATCATGACAGGACAGAGGAGACAGCATGTGAAGTTTAATGAACAATCTCTAAGTTATGACCATTTATTGTTTTGGTCACGAGGTATTGAACTTTTTAATCCTCCAAGGAGAAAGTTGTCACTTTGATAACCTTTGATCTCATGAATACAACTATGTACCTGAGTAAATGTTTTATCAACACTGTCAGTTGTTGTTGTTTATCACATTGGTGCAGTGGTCAGTGGTCATGGGTTCTCTTTGCTTTATTTTGTTGAGAAAATCATTTCAGTGGAGAACATGAGCACTCATTGTTTCACCACAACCAGACTCTCTGTGGTGTTGGGGTTCGGGTTTGATCAGAATATGCAAATTACTCTAGTGATCGGCCAATGGAAGGTTCTGATCCGCCAGAGGACATTTACATATAAACAAGTTATCAAACAGGTAAATTTTTATTTACTTGTGGACAATTACTGATCACTAGCGGTAGACCACCAAAGTAATGGATTACTGGAGTAATAGATTACTAAGGCAGTGTACCAAGTGTAAGTTATGCAGGGCTACAAGGGTTGATTAAAGTAAATAGTCAGTTGTCGACTGACAGTTGTGCGCGATAAAGGATCACTCCGAGTGACCCTTTTCTTGGTAGCTGGTTTTCTTGGAAGGGTGTGGCTCATTTGTTCAAGAGTTGTGTTTTCTCTAAGTGGACATTCAATAATCAGGAGACTGAGTCTTTGAATAAAGGTTTATAAGAACTGAAAAAGATCCAACATCCCAACTTATAAGGAAAGTCTCTCCTCTGTGACGGCCGGGAATCGAACCCGGGTCAACTGCTTGGAAGGCAGCTATGCTTACCACTATACCACCATCACTACTCTGAGTGGCTCCACCTGTCAAAGATGAGGAAGAATATAGAGCGATGGTGAAGAAGACTTGAAGAAGTTTGTAGAATGGGACAGAAAAGTGTCTCATGTTTGTGAGTGAGCAACATGTGTCCCTCTCTCACCAGGACACTGTCCCTCTCTCACCAGGACACTTTGGATTGTGGTGTGTGGCTGCTTGCTGGAGGGGAGGATTTATGGAAGTGTTGTCTGTTAGTGAGGATTTCATGGTTGGAGTCAGAACATTTTATGAGATATTTCACAAACCTGCCAACTAAATCACTAAATAACTGTAACTAGCTGCTCCCACAGTACTATGGATGAGTACAGGATCCACTCTGGAGGGTCTCCTGGATGGTCTCCTCCATCACAGGACAGTCAGAGACAAACAGCCACACACACACACACACACACACACACACACACACACACACACACACACACACACACACACACACACACACACACACACACACACACCTTCTCAATTTATTGTCACCAGTTAACCTCACTTGTTGTTGTTGGAACCTTCACATTGTTCTACAAAGACCCCAAAATCCTTAAAAGTCATGGATTCAAACGTCTAGAAATCAGTGTGTTCACCACTGCAAGTCAACAGATAGAACATAACCTTTGGGTTTTAGTGAGGAGTCAGTCTTCTCTTGTATTGATATTAGTACTGTGACGGGCTGAGTTCTACTTTATTATTCTGATCATAGAATCAAATGTGTTTTTTCTCTGTATTTTTCAGACTGTTCTTGAATATAACGATGTGGTTGCAGTACATCTGACACCAGGTAATGCAGCACTAAAACACACCAAAGAAAGGCGCTGTGGCTTAGCTGGTCAAAGTGCCTGTTTTATAAACAGGAGATCCTGGGTTCAAATCCAAGTAGTGCCTCACAACATTAATTCACTTCAACTGTACTTATATTGCATCAAATAAAATACAGTCACTTCTTGGTGATCATACAGGAGAAACCCAACAAGTCCACATGAGCAGGGATAAGCAACTGTGGAAAGAAAAAAACTCCCTCTGTCTTTCTTTCCCTGTACTACAATCCTTTCTGCCTTCATTATTATTTATTTTATATTATTTATTTATATTATATTCATATGTAATTCCAGCCTTGTTGAAGCACCCCCAGATCATCAGCGATCTTCCGCCAAATTTCACAGTCGGTGCAAAACACTGTGGCTTGTCAGTCTCTCCAGGGCTCCGTCTCATCATTAGACCCCCAGGTGTTGGGCAAAGCTCATACAGACCTCTCCGTTCGTCAGTCTCATGGCCAGAGATTAAATGATCTGGTTCCCTCGCTGTATTAATTTGAGGTAACGACTTATTGTCTCGTTCCCACGTTATCATTATTTTTCTCTCTGGCCACTCAGTCCACTTTCTCTATCGTTCTCTCTGGTCAAATTAAAAAAAAGATGAGGCAACATGAAGTCTCGTCTGATCATCCAGCTCAGTTTTTATGTTCCACTTTAATATCCTGGTAGCAGCGTAGTTTGCCATGTTTTATGGTAGTTTTATACAGCAGATAAAAACACTGCGCTGCCTCCACCACAATGTTTAAGACAAAACACGGAAGAATGGAGACTTGAAAGTGGGCGGAGCCTTGGGCGGTTTTCCTACTTGTCTTTTATGAGCTCATTCAGTTGAAAAATCAATTTAGCTTAACAAAATAGAAAACAGAGGATGGAGCTCAGTGGTAGAGTGCATGCTCAGCATGTCTGATGTCCTATGGTCAATCCCCAGCATTTCCAAGCTTTATGTCTGACATCAACAGCAGCAAGTAGATTAATAGTGAGTTAAGGCTGTTTTATGCTTGACGGACAGGCGAGACGTGGACTAGAGCAGGACACAACAACATTTTTGGACATTGGTCGTCACTCGCGCTGCAGTTTCTGCTGGAAATGACTTGAAATGATTCTTCCTGACGCCACAGGGACGTGAACTCTGCAGGACAAAGTGTTTAGAAAAGCTCTGCTGGAGAGGGAAGGAGAAAATACAGGACTTTATTGAATTTGTGATTCAACACTGATTCTAATGCAGGAAACATGATTGAACAAGTGACGTGTTTTTGTTTGTCAAAAACGGTGACAAAGAAAATAAAATACAGAGAAAAGAAGGTAAAAATAAGTGGTATTCTGTGTTTGATTTTTAAATGAGACATCAGCTCCATGAACAGGGCTGCACGGAGGGACGTGGTGGCTGAAATGACATCAATGGGTCATATGGAGCCACGTGGAGCTGCAGACGCTTCAAGTATAAAACAGCCTTTAGTGTCTCTTGGTTGTTGTGAAATGAAACGTTTGTCCAGACAAACATCCTGCAGATTTTCTGTAAACAAAACATGATAATCATCTTCATCAATTTGATCATGTTACTTTCTTGTTTTTCTATATTTTCATTGATTTGGTCATTAAAATGAGAATATGTGTTGAATTTAAATCTTCTGAGCAAAGTTAAGGAATACAGACATGTGATTGGTCAGAAGGCAGTAAGTCCCGCCCCCTTCACGGAGCTAAAGCGTCAGCACGAGCCCCTGCATGTCCTGCGGTGCAGAAAAGGAGTTAATTCCAGGATCAATCCATGTTGTAATGTCTTATTCCTCCTGAATGAACCAAGCCAGAGGTTGAGCTGAGTGACAGAGGTGATTGTCGGACCTGTGCTCCAGTAGTTTCTTACTTTAGGAAGAGTCTTGTTGAGTTCCTGCAGCTGAGCTAAAGCAGTTAGCCACATTAGCCATGTGGTGGTCATTAACAGGAGGTCAGTTGAACCAAGTCATGAGCGGTGGAACTCATTTTATACACCATTATGAAGTGAAGCTGAGGATTGGAGCCACAATTAAAGCACAGTACTTCTGTTACTGCTTATTTCATCAGGAAATATTAAGTTCAGTCAAATTACTTCCAGGCATGCTCTGGGGTTTGATCTACAACAGACGCTGATCTCCTTTTTTCTGCTTTGATCTCAGCACTGGAGATGCCATGGAGCCATGGAGACGCCGAGATCAAAGGATATTTATTCAAAGTAAAAAGCAGCTTTATTCAGCCTGTTGGAATCCATCCTAATCTTCGCCTTTGGATTCCTGCATGTTGATGTTGATGCAGGATGTTGAAGTAGTTTTGAGAAGAATGGAATTACCGCCAATTTTCCCGGATCAAAAGATTTATTAACAAATAGTCTTACAATCAGAATTGAATGTGCTGTTTGCAGAGCTCTGGGTCATTCACTCAGTCAATCAGACAATGGTTTGTCCTTGCTGACCAGGAGAAGGACGCTGATCTAACTTGAGCTCTGTATTTTATGCTGCTTCTTCACCAGTCCTCCACCCAGACCCACCCCGATCTTCAGGTCAGGATTGGTTGCATTCTTCTTCCTCGTTTGACTCCATCTTCTATGATAGGACCTAGAATCTGAGGGGTCGTACCAACTTTGTATACAGTGTCGTGTCTCACCTTGTGCAGTCATCAGGACATAGGTCTGTTTACCGAAACTCTACTTTTTTTTATCTGGTTTTAGTTGCTAAGCTTTCTCCCGAAACTGCGAGCCTCTCTTATCTGATATTGTAGCTATTTCTTATCTTCTTAATGAGTACACGCTGTTCTTTCTTGAACTCTATGAAATAAGTGCTGATATTTCTTAATATGGTCATGCAGTTCCGCACCACTCGTGCAGTGAGCAAAGCTAAATATATCCTGCTTTTAGCGCTTCATGTTAAGTGTACTATAAGCAATATATTCCATCAAGCCCCTTCAGCATTCACACTTGCATTTTCTTCTGGAAATGCAAACTTCTAATTACAGTAAACTTCCTCTTTGATGGCGAATATTAAAGTTTGAGAAGTGAACACAAAAGTAAATTGCAGAATTCCTGTAGGATTTAGGTCAGGAGTGTTAATGTGTGAATTTTAGATCTTGATGAGACGAACAAGTGAGTTCTGGTTTGATCTCTCTAAGACATGTCTGCTGGCCGTGGTGTTTGGTTTTGTAATATATTTGAATGAGAGGAGGCGGGCAGTGGGATTCAGCATTGCGATCTTTGACAGCAAATAAAATCCAAACCACTCGAGTAACTACAAAGCTGTATAGAAGTTTTGAACAGAAGTGTCTCCTCGGTCATTTACTAGTGATTTGAAGCCGATACAATGTTCACCCTTTAAAGTGGCTCTCCCTCAAACACTAGGAGGTAGTGTTTGAGGGAGAGTAAATTTAAATTTGGGGCGTAAATCTTATTTTGAAAGGTAAATTGAAAGGCAAATTGCAGATTGCCTGTTGGATTAAATCAGGAGTGTCACTACATGATTTTCAGGTATTGTTGAGACAAACAAGTGAGTTTTGGTTTCATCTCTCTATGACTTTCCTCCGGGCGGTGAGACCCAATTAAATTTTCTGCTGATCATCTTATTTTGAAAGGCAAATTGCAGACTTCCTGTTGGACTTCGATCAGGGGTGTCAGTGTGTAACTTTTAGGTCTTTATTAGACAAACAAATGAGTATTGGTTTGATCTGTCTACCACATTCCTAGAGAGATCACAACATGGCTGTGGTGGTCAGTGGTCATTTTAGTGACTGTAGGTGGCACTAGAGAGCACATTTTTGCATTTTGTGGGTTAATTTTTAACATTTTCTTATAGACTACACCAGTCCTGATGAGTGTGCCAAATTTGGTGAGCAAGTTTCGGTTAAATTTGGGTTCAATGTCTTCAGGAGAAGAAACAAAGAAAGAAACAGTACAGATGCAATAGGGTCCTCGCCTCCAGGCAGCTTTTCGGGAATTGAACCCTGGGGTTCCACGTGACAGTCAGGGATACTCTCCACTATACTGACAAGGAGATGTTAGGTCAACCACTGTCTAAGTCTCTCAGGGGCGGAACCAAACTCTGCACATACGCTTGTGTAACCACAGCGGGGTGTCATTCACCCTGTTATGTGAGCATTGGTGGTTCAGTGGTAGAATTCTCGCCTGCCACGCGGGAGCCCCGGGTTCAATTCCCGGCCAATGCAACAGAGCTTTTCCAAACCCTACTTTGTGAAGAGTTGACACAAGTATCCCACTGTGTGTGTTTTTTTTTTCTTACTGGTCAACGTATTACTCTTCATTGTTATTGTTTTGAGTTCTTTTTTAAAAAAAAAAGTGTTCTGTTGTTTGCTTTTTATATCTTTAACTGTTTCAGAAAAAAATCACAAAAAACTATGAAAACATGTCTCATACAAAGCAGATGGGAGAGGCACCTCATGGAGATCAGAGAAGATCAAAGCAGGAGAAAATCTTTGCTCTGAAAAAATCTCCATGGCAACAGGTACTGATCTCCTTCAATGTGATATGATCTCAGCACTGGAGCCTTGGAGATGCTGAGATCAAAGGAGATCAGCTTTATTTGACCTTCAGCATTCACACTTGCATTTTCTTCTGGAAATACAAACCTCTAGTAATTATTATTATCATAACAGGTCTCTGATATCTGGAGGAGTCAGACCATTCAAGGATTTAAAAACAAGCAGTATCATTTTAAAATCTCTTCTAAAACTGACGGGCAGCCAGTGAAAGGAAGAAGGGATTGGTGAAATGTGGTCCCTCCTCCTGGTGCCTGTTAAAAACCTGGTAGCAGCATTCTGCTCCACCTGCAGTCTTTGAACATTGAGCCTACTGGTGCCAGAATAAAGAGAGTTACAGTAATCCAGCCTGGACCAGATGTCCTGCATGTTTTAGTTCTCTCCCTCTGCTTCATCTGATGATGTCATCACCGAGGTTGTGAAAAAGCACCATAACGAGAACCTTCATTGTGATCAGGTGTGGTGCAACTTGGAGAGAGCTAAACCCCTCGGGACGCCAGAGCTCCAGGACCCAACTTGGACACCCATGTCCTAGACCAATATGCTGACATGTTCAAGAGGTTAAAGCAGGGGTGGGGAACCCTGGTCCTCAAGAGCCGCAGTCCTGCACGTTTTCAATGTGTCCTCGCATCAACACAGCTGACAGCAATTATTGGCTCGTTATCAAGCTTTCTGCAGGGTTCATCATGATAACTCAGGTGTGTTTGAGCAGGGAGACATGGAAAACAGGCAGGACTGCGGCTCTTGAGGACCAGGGTTCCCTACCCCTGAGTTAAAGGAATCAACTCCTTGTCATAAATAAGGCAGGAGATCAAGACTCTGGATGGTCTCCAGTCCATCACAGGACAAACACACAGAGACAAACAGCCACACACACCTTCACACCTGGAGGACATTTATTGTCACCAGTTAAACTCACATGCTTGTTTTTGGACTGTGGAAGGAAACCAGAGTACCTGGAGGATGGATGGATCCATGTAAAGTTTCTTCTTCAGTATTTTAAATCAAACCTCAGCAAGGAGCTAGTGGCGCAATGGAGAACGGGTCTGACTACGGATCAGAAGATTCCAGGTTCAACTCCTGGCAAGCTTAATAATGTTCTAGTTAACTTCACCCAACATTTCATTTGTTGATGTTGGAACCGTCACATTGTTCTACAAAGAACCCAAAAGCCTTAAAAGTCATGGATTCTTTAAAAAGTTGAAAAGAAAAACTTTCTTCTATCTGTTGTTCCCAAGATTCACACCAATACTGAGTAAAGAAAACTTTTTCCAAGTGAACATAAGTCATGTCTGTATATTCCATCCATCCATCATCCATCCATCATCCATCCATCATCCATCCATCCATCCAAACATCCATCCATCCAAACATCCATCCATCCATCCATCCATCCATCCATCCATCCATCCATGTTGTGTTGTTGCTTCTCATTGTCAATAGAACCATGAGAAAGTATGAGAGTAACTGATACTCTTGTATGATCACTGGACCTTTTGAAAGCAGTCAGACTCTGATACTGTACCAGGAGCATCTGTGTCCTTCACAACCCGCCTACATTTTAACTGGACTTTCTGTGGTGGACCAAAGAACACAGTTGGGTCTGGGTGAGCTTTGCTTTACCTTACCATCCTGGTCCGCTCTGGAACGTACGACTTGGTAGAACCACAGCGAAACTAAGCTTTAAAAAGTAATAATCGTTATCAATAAATGCTCTTTAATCTGAGCTTCCACCATTAAAATCCCTGTTCAGGTTTGCTGTAAAACCAAGCAGTTCTTCATTCCAGCTTCAAATGGAGAGAAAACTGGTTTTCCTGAAACAAGACTTCTCACCTGCAGCCAATCAGGCAGTGAGAAAATATGATGCAATACAGCCAGCAGTCTGCTCACATGTTTCCTGATTGTTTTCAAATCCAGAGCGGAGCTTTTCAGCATCTTCAGGAAGGAACAATGGACGACAATTTGTTGAGTTTTAAAACAACGAGCAAGAAGAGTCTCCACTTCTGCACCTTGGTGGTCAGGATCAGTGTCTGCTTCGTCTCACTCATAAGTGAGAATCATATGGAGACACAACACTGTGTTGGCAGGCCTGGGTAGCTCAGATGGTAGAGCATCAGACTTTTAATCTGAAGGTCCAGGGTTTGAGTCCCTGTTCAGGCTCTTTGTGGGAAGAAACTTTACACTGAGCAGGATGACTATTGCCGCAACACATCATCAGTAGGATAAAACTAAAATTCTGGGCCTGAAGGGCCGGTGCCCTGCACGTTCTAGCTCTCCCAGCTTCAGGACACCTCAGTCTTATGTTGATGTCATCATCAAACTTGTAAAAAAGCCAAGTAAGGAGGCTCTTATTGTGTTCAGGTGTGTTACAACTGGGAGAAACCTAAAACCTTGCCAAGAATTGGGGAACTCTGATCTACAATCAATTGTCAAATGACTGATATCCTGAGGAGCTGCTGTCCAGTAGAGAAATACTCTGGTGGAGCTGCTATTTATCCTGATCAAATCAAGAACGAAAAGAATCTGAGGTTACATAACCAGAAAACATGATAATAATTTTATTTACTTCATTTACTTTTCTAAACTGTAACAAAGTGGTTTTACATTAAAACCACAATATAATGTACAACAATGAAATACAGAGCATATAAAATAGAGATAAGAAGAAAGAAAAACAAAATCAGATGGGAGAGGCACCTCATGGAGGTCAGAGCAGATCAAAGCAGGAGAAAATCTTTGATCTTAGCATCTACACAGCAACAGCCGATGAGCTCCTTCAATCTGATATGATCTCAGCACTGAAGCCTTGGAGACGCTGAGATCAAAAGAGATCAGCTTTATTTGACCTTCAGCATTCACACTTATATTTTCTTCTGGAAATACAAACCTCTAGTAATTATTATTATCATAACAGGTCTCTGATATCTGGAGGAGTCAGACCATTCAAGGCTTAAGCATATACCTAAATTGTGGACCTCTTTTCAAACATTGCTCGATGAGCTACCAAGACTAGAACAAAGGTTGTTAAAACCACCAGAACAAGGTCCATTAGGGGCGATCAAAATGATTTCAGTTCTTAAACTGTTCATCTGTAAAACATTTTTGGACTTTGGTTCTTTACTTTTGTGAGGCAGGACAGGATAGAGGCAGAGTCCGTAGAGCAAGGCTTTATAGGGAAGTTCAGTTGTGTGTCGTCATAAAAATTAAAGTTAACTTAGTTTGCTCATGTTGTAGAAGTTATCTGGTGATGTAGAAGCTACGTCCACTTCAGTGCAAAATTGAAGAGACGCAACATGACAATGAAAAAAGGTGTAAAGAATGTTGACTTCAGCTCCTCTCAGGATCTTAGCTTTGTCCATTTAGTTGGCAGATTTTCATGTTTCTCTTACTATTGACAGTTTGACTCTTATTTTCCAGCAGGAGACAAAAAGTGTCCGGTCACAGTTTGGTTCAGTTTCACTCAGTGACAGTGAGAATCACTCAAACTGTGGGGGAGGGGTTCATGGAGCACTGAAGGTGGAGCGCTTCACATTTCCTGGCTGGAATGAGCTGAAGTTTAAGCATTGGTGGTTCAGTGGTAGAATTCTCTCCTGCCACTCAGGAGGGTTCGATTCCCGGCCAATTGATGCAATAGATCTTTTCTTCACCCTCCTCCTGTGTGAGCTTTCACAACCCAGTCTCATGTTAACGGGTCGGTTTGGACCCCATTTACATCACAAGGTTCCAAGTGACAACAACTTGTCTGTTGAAGAAAACTGTTACTTTTACACAACAGCAGCAGGAACACTGACAACAATGGAGTTTCTACAATGTGAGCCAGCCACAGTGAGCAGTGGTCGTCTCATGTGTAGGATATTACAGTGAACCTTCCATGACCACAGAGCAAGTAGCCTGGCTAGCTCAGTCGGTAGAGCATGAGACTCTTAATCTCAGGTTCATGGGTTCGAGCCCCAGGTTGGGAGGAGTTCTGTTTTCAGACAATGGTGTCCTCAAGGACAGAAGATCTGAAGTCTTGCACCACTGTGGGTCCAGAGCATGATCTTTGACCCCCATCAGTTACTTAGGAGCTTCACCGTGTCACCAACTCCTTCATACCATATCACTTTGTTCTACATTTTAATGTGGAAAAAAAAAAAAAGCTCTTTCACTGTTCGCACTTGGGTGTGAGAGATGTTTGGCATCAGCCATGGCTGAACGTCATTGACCTTCTATCCTTTGTTTCCCACTCTGCTTTACTTTTTAACCTTTATCTGACCAGTGGTCTGTACTAGGAACCCTGATCAACATATCCAGGATCTCTCGGTTTCCTGGGTTGACTGATCCTGATCACTGTTACTACCAAGCAGGTTATCAACTCTCTGGTTCAACTCAGACCTACGTGTGCGTGTTCACGTGAAAAGGCCGGAGTTTGCAGCGTCTGACCAATCACATACAGAGAAACTCTGCAGAGCAGTTTACAGATTACTGAAGGAGCAGTTATTCTCTGAGATTATGAAGAATTAAAACACATCCAGCAGCTAAAAGCAAGACTGCTGCTGCAGCCAAAGCCAGAACATTCCTGACTTGTTAATGCTGACTTGGTTAGATTATATGATATTAATTTATCAGCGATATAAATGGACAGCACGTCCGCTGATCAGTTACTTTCACTTTATTCCAGCAGAAACATGTCGGGCTGAACTTCCTCACTGATCTTCTTTTAGTTTTGATTTTTCTTTTGTGTTTTATGTTGGAATATTAATTCATCACCGATGAACGAAAATCGAAAGCTTCATAGTACAGGCCTCAGGTTTGAGCTCATTATTGCTAAAGTCTATGGAGCTGTCCATGGTGCTGAAATAGCCTGTCAGCAGTTGTATTACGAGATTATCAGCAGATTTAGTGATAAAGCCGTGGCGCTGTCCATGGGGCTGAAATAGTGCAACTTGTGGTGCACATCTCCACGTAATCACTGCCTTCTGTCTTTGCTTCCATTATTATTCTCATATTGGCAGCGGCTAAATACAGTTCAGATCCAGATCAGATCCATAATGTGATTTGTTAAACAAGTGAAAGAGCCAATAGGCTGTAAGGACCCACTACAAGTCCCTGCCCCCCAGCGCTCTCCCTGGGATTATGAAAACTAGTGAATGAGTGGTATTTAATGAAACCATCCACTGCATTGGCCAGGAAACGGACCCGGGGCTCCAGCGTGGCAGGAAAGAAGTGGACCACTGAACCACCACCACACATGTCAGCACATTCCAGCCACCAAAGCTCATCTGATCCCACTGCTGTTCTCAGTGAACCCCTCCCCCGCAGTCTGAGTGACACTCAGCTGTGGTGACACAAGAAGAGATCCTACGTTTGGCTACGACACTGACAGACAGCATGCAGAGCAACATCTCCTCCTTAGTACAGTGGAGAGTATCCCCGCATGTCACGTGGGAGCTGGGAGTTCAATTCCCTGATGGGGAGTGCAGTTGTAAAGAAGCAGGAAGAGTGCCATTTTTATATTTGATAACAGTCTGAAAAATATGGAGAAAAAACACATTTGATTCTATGATCAGAATAATAAAGTGGAACTCAGCCCGTCACAGTACTAATATCAATACAAGAGAAGACTGACCCCTTACTAGAACCCACAGGTTTGGTTCTATCTGTTGACTTGCAGTGGTGGACACACTGATTTCTAGACGATTGAAGTGGAAGATATGCAGTTCATATACCATCCTACAGGGGGAGCTGCAGCACTCTCAGCTCTCCTACTTGCCTCTGACTTCAATCTATTGGTACCAAGTGAAGTCCAGTGTTTTTATGGATGAAGGTTCTCAGAATATTTGGGCAACAACCTCCTTGTTAGTATAGTGGCGAGTATCCCCGACTGTCATGAGGGAGATGGGGGTTCAATTCCCCGACGTAATGTAATGTTTGTAATGAAACTACACAGACGTGTGTGCAGAGAAAAACACACTATAAACGTGAGGAAATGGAGAGCACCTGACATCCGTATGGACTGATGACACATCAGATGCTATCAGGACAAAAAACATTGAGTTATTACCTCCTGCTGTGATTGAAACTACAGTATTTAAAGCTTGTAGCTCACAGGTGTGTTGAGTTACATAATCAGAGATCGGCAGAGTCCATCAATGCCTCATTACCACCTGTGAATTTTATTCAGCAGATGAGAGAGGCATCTCATAGAGATCAAAGAAGATCAAAGGAGATCAGAGTCTGTTACCATGGAGATGCTCCCTGCTCAGTGTTGTAGCTACCTGGTCTACCTAGTTAGCATTTATATGAGCTAATAGATATCACGTTAGTGATGCTAACTCGGTTCCGGAAACAAATGTGGCTTTCGTGAAATTCGGTGCTCTACCGAGCGTAGTTCTAGTTGGTAGGTTATTGATACTTTTTCATTGTTACTATTATTTTCTGAAGCGTTTTCACTTTTACTAATACTTTGTTGAAACGTCTTCACAAAGCACACATTAGCACACATACAAAGCAAAAAAACAACATGTTAATATGTTAGCTTGGGTGCAAAACATTCAGAACATTCAGGAATAGTGTGCTGTGACTGTTATTAAGCAAATCTTAAGCTAAAGCCAATCGTTTCTGAAAAAAAAAAAAAAAAAAACTGTGAAAAATTTCCATTCAAAGTGGATCGGGGTTTCATGAAAAACACAAAAAAAAGCCTCTAAACTTAAAAATAAAACATTGCAGCATCTGTCCTCTATTACGGAGATGATATGAGTCGGCAGCAAGAGACAAAATGGAGGCACAAAAATTATTATCATAGGAGTGTAATGATTCTAGAGTGTAATGTGTAATGATTCTACCAATATAAGAGCCAGAATACAGCTGAGCAGGTCTGGGATGGATTTCTTTCTTTCTCTGCCATGTGTAGTGAACTAGAAATCAAGCTCAACACCACAGAAGCTGTTCTGCCCTTCATCATCTGCAGCCATATGTAAAGGGCATACCAGTCAGTCACTAGTGCAAATGCAGAACGCAGTTTCAGCCTGAAATGAATTCAAAACTCTCTCTGGGCATGAAGGAGGCCAGACTCTCAAAGCTCACTTTGCTCTCCATAGAGAGACGTTGTGCTTGATAAGAAGGAGGTGGCTGAAAGGTTTGTGAGGATGAAGGAGAGGAAGATGGTGCTATAAGATATGAGGCCATGTTACTGTACATAGTTCAGAAATACCTTGGAGACTGGATGTTCAAACTGTTGGAGGCTTTTATATTGGACACTTTGGACTCTGGACACTTCATGTTGGCTACAATGGATGATTTACTGGATTAGAGACATTCTTGATGTCATTTCTTCTGGATTGGATTCAAACTACCCACCACTGGATGAAAACCTCATCAGTAAGTTATTAGTGATGACAGAGGCTCAGCTTGTCATAGATGCTGGCTGTCTGGCCTTTTCCTTAAAGAGCCTTATTTTCATTGCTGTCTGTGTGGTGGAGCGCCGGGTCTGCTTGGTTATTGCTTTAACGACAGGCAACCATGTTGCTGCAACACTGGTTTGTTGTCCTGTCTCATTACCCTCATAGAATCTGAACCCCGAGGTCCATTTTCCACAGCAGGATATAAGGACCCATAATACTTGTACTGAAATGTTAATAGAATTTAAGAACATAAATAAATATGAACAGAAACAACAACATATGATAGATAGT